>NW_016690272.1:2280935-2406750 GCF_001604755.1 Lepidothrix coronata | reverse complement strand
TTTTTTTGCGTGACATTCACATGTTCTTAGCATGACATTAGCATGTTCTTAGCATGACGTTAGCATGTTCTTAGCATGATGTTAGCATGTCCTTAGCATGAACTTAGCATGTTCTTGGCATGTTATTTATAACATGCTAAGAACATGTGACTGTCATGCTTACAAAAATCAAATCTGATATTTTTTGCGTGATGGTCACATGTTCTTAGCATGACATTAGCATGTTCTTAGCATGATGTTAGCATGTTCTTGGCATGTTCTTAGCATGACGTTAGCATGTTCTTAGCATGACGTTAGCATGTTCTTAGCATGTTATTTACAACATGTGTAAATCATGCTAAGAACATGTGACTGTCATGCTTACAAAAATCAAATCTGATTTTTTTGTGTGACATTCACATGTTCTTAGCATGACATTAGCATGTTCTTAGCATGACGTTAGCATGTTCTTAGCATGATGTTAGTATGTTCTTGGCATGTTCTTAGCATGACGTTACCATGTTCTTAGCATGTTCTTAGCATGACATTACCATGTTCTTAGCATGTTATTTACAACACGGTTAAATCATGCTAAGAACATGTGACTGTCATGCTTACAAAAATCAAATCTGATATTTTTTTGCATGACATTCGCATGTTCTTAGCATGACATTAGCATGTTCTTAGCATGATGTTAGCATGTCCTTAGCATGAACTTAGCATGTTCTTGGCATGTTATTTATAACATGCTAAGAACATATGACTGTCATGCTTACAAAAATAGAATCTAAGATTTTTTGCATGATGTTCACATGTTCTTAGCATGACGTTAGCATGTTCTTAGCATGACGTTAGCATGTTCTTAGCATGACGTTGTCATGTTAATTACAACATGCTTAAATCATGCTAAGAACATGTGACTGTCATGCTTACAAAAAGCAAATCTAAGATTTTTTTGCCTGATGTTCACATGTTCTTAGCATGCCGTTCTCATGTTCTTAGCATGACGTTGGCATGTTCTTGGCATGTTCTATGGAACAGTATAAGAACACATTAAAGTCGTTCCCCTGCGGAGGAAAGGAGGGTCCCTGGGGCTGTTCCTCCTCACAGTCCCCTCCCAGCAGCAGCTGTGGAGTTTTCCAGGGATTTTGGCAGCCCCACCCCTGAAGAAAGCGCTGGAATGCTGGAAACAGGTGAGTCATGTCTTTTAATGCTGCTGATCAGCAATTGTCCATTCCAGTTAGTGGAAGGAGACAAGAAGTACCAGGGCTGTAGTTTCACTGTTTAAAGAAACTTGGAATTGCATATAACAACCTACTCTCAATTACTGAATTGTCACAAAATCTCTTTGAGCATCTGCACTCTAAGCTGCTGAAGCCTGAGCTGTTTTAAACCTTGATTCTCTGGGGTTTTTTTATTTCTATTTTGTCCCTAAATTATTTTTGTATTCAAAATGTCAGGGTTTTTTTCCTGGAATATTCATCGAGAAAGGTAACTAAATTCCGAACATTCAGGAAAAGGAAGATGTTAAAATATGACGTTTCTCAAGGGGCTGTTTCCCACCCTCCATCTGGACACCTAAACCACACCCAGTACAACCAACAGTAACCAGTCTGTGCCTCTGGAGTGTTTATTGTTACTACCAGACCTCACCTCAGTTCAAAGGGGTTAATAAATACCTGCAGCTTTTCAGGGATAACCTGGCCTGTGGCAGAGAGCAGCACATCTGTATCCTCTGGAGGATGGAAGTTTTTGGGTGGGAAGGTTGCCATATGTTGGTGCCCTGTAAAATTAAAATTTTTAGGATTTAAACTCATTCATTGGCTGGATGAGTTTAAGTCCTAAACATTTTAATTTTACAAACTCGCTGAGTAAAATGAAAATACACAGGATTTAAACTCCTTTATTGTGGCAGCATCAGTTTATGGAGAAAATAAACTGCAGGTAAAGTCACATCTTTTATTGAACCAAGCACGTTTTCCAAAGGCAGCCCTTTTGTGGTCTGCTGCAAATTGCATATTGGATTTGTACACTTCTTATAAAGCATCTGAGAACTTAAGTTAGCCTTGCTCACCTTGCTGCTTTCAGTATCCCAACTTTGCTCCTGTCAAAATTCTCCGACAGTTGTTCTCTTTAATTTGAGGTACAGAATTGCAGAGGGCCATAAGTGATTGAAGTGGAAGGCTTGCAGAACTGCAGAAAGCACTAGTGCTGTTTGTTGCTTCCAAAATAAATGTCACACTGAGGTCAAGTAAGGGAGTACAGTGCATGCAGAATTAATAATTACATGACATTGTTAATTGTCTTTCCCTAAAACTGCAGTCGGAAACAAAATCCGTCTGCAGTTAAAACAATCTAACAAAGTATTAAAGAGGCTGTAAATGATACCCCCCCCTTTCTTGAAAGATCTACTGGATCAGCAGTTTGATAATCCCTTTGGGCTCACCTCTGCTGGGAACCATCTCCTGCAGGAATTTTGCCACTCAATTCACTGAATATTAAGGAACTGGAAATGCTTCCTGTGGATTGGTGTAGCTCACCTACCTCTGCTGGAAGTGTGAGTCCTACCACAGTCCTGACTGCAGCTCAGTCATTATCATCTCTGAGGCTGCAGACAAGCAGAGCAGAGATCAGTCTCCCCAAGAAAAGCTATTTATATCCATAATCTGCCTTCCTCCTCAGTCACTGAAAATCCATAAATAATGTTTAAATTATATACAGTATCATAGAAGTGGGTCTTTATTCTTCCCACAAATAAATTACTATTTTTTTCCTTTTTTTTTTTTTTTTTTTTTTTTTAGAAAACCAAATTGTTAACAAAGTATAAAAAGTAATGCCCTAACAAAACTACAGTGCTGTTATCATTCCATGCTGTCTTGGGACTGCTGCAGTAAAAGATGTATTTCTTCAAAATATTGCTTCTTCCAGCATTGCCTGGTGCTCTCCTCGGCGGAGACGGGAACTCCTTTGCATTCCAGCTGCAGCTCCGTCTGAGCCGCCACGTCCTGGAAGGTCAAGGCAACTGTTGCATAATGTTCTAGGGAAAGAAAATACCACATTTCAGCCACGTGTTTTTTAAAGAATTGCAGTTGTTGCTGCTGCTTTCCTCTCTGCTGCTGCCTGTGTCTGTCTTTTCACCTCTGGACACCAGGCTGCTCTCCAAGAACACGGACCAAGGGAGCATCCGGCCAGGAACGCTGTCCTTGCCAGGGCTGGTCCTTCTCCCTGCAAAGGAGGCCTCTAATATCAGAATTCCTCACAAAGACTCACCATCAGGCCAACTCCTACACCGCCACTTCAGGACAATTCTTTGGCTTGGGACCTGGAGGAAGAGAAGGATGTTCTCCAGTTAGCATCGGAGATTATTCCCCCTGAAAACCAAGGAGACACATGCATGTAACCGAGACAAAGACTAGGGTTTGATTTTTGAAATAAACTCTTTTCCTGTTGCTCTCAGCTTGCTGCATTCCATGCTGTGTTCTGGCTGTGGGAAAAGGTCAGGGCTCATTAGTTACTGCACAGACACCATTGATTTTCTGGCAGACCTTGAAACGGGCACCAGCACGAGCCGTGTCTGCCCTGCTGCAACGTGTAAGTGTTGTCACTGTCACACGGCCCAGCCTGCCTGAATGAGGCACTGCTGGCACAAACACCAGCTCAGGGGAGAGTCTGTGTTCTGACTTTTCATTTAAACAGATCCTGATCTAATAGATCCTTATCAGCAAAGGCTGATGAACAGAACTGACTTCCCTCTGCTTCCACAGCAGGTAACGGTTTGCCCTGAACTGAACAAAAATCAGTTCTCCAGTTAAAAGAGGAATGAATACAAGAGATACACCTTAAACCTGCTTTGTCACTCCTGGTTAAACAGGACTGTGCTGCTTCCCCCCCACCCCCAGTGCAGGTCATTAGGTGTGGGCAGTGCCTGCTCTTCTCACGGGGAAGAAAAAGCACACAACATACGAGCACCTGTTTGGCTTTGAAATACAGGAACTGAAACAGGCATTAAGGAAGCTGAAAGGTCACGAATTTACACTACTTTTTGTTTCAGAAAATGAAGTAACACCCTTCCCCCCATTTTTGAAGTGCAGAGGAGGAGCTTCTTACCAGTTCTGTGTATTCCCCGCTGACACAGCCCTCAAACATCTGGAGTTTGCCTCCTTTCTCTGCTTCAATCACAGCTGGGCACTTGGAAAACTTCTGTACTAACTAACAAAAAAGAACACACCCATAAAAATACTGGCAGAGAAGAGAGATTGGCTGAAGAAATTAAAACTAACTGTGATATATGTAAGAGTCTTTAAACACTCATCAGGCTTTTGATTTTATACAGCACTGCAGTGAGGTGCAGTGAGGTGGCAGGATGAGAATACAAACACTGAGAAACCTGCAGGGTAAACAGAGAGCAGGACAGACTGGTCACCTGCAGGGGGTATGGCCTGATAGGCACAGACAGAACTGGCTGTTCCTACGTTGGGAAATGAGGGAAATGGAGCAACAGCTCTTGTTTCCCGAGGGAAGCGCTGGGATTGTCATTTAAAGTTCTCCAACACGGGCTCTTATGAAGGACACAAACCCCAAATTAGTGAATTTGTATTTCACACCTCCAGTAATTAATCTAATTAACCTGCAGGCTGTGGATAATGGCAGTGCCATTACTGAGCCCTTCAGGCTCCTGAACAACATCAAACAGCAAAGCTTTTCCTAAGCAGCAAAGGAGACTGAGACTGAGCTGCACAGAAACTACAGAAAGATGCAGCTTCCCTTTGTTTAGTTGGCTTTTCTTCCTGTTAAGGTAACAAGTGGGAAAAAAAAGGTCTCAGGCAACCTATTCAGCTGTTATTAAAAAGGTAAAAGTGGAATCTGTACTTGACACTGTGACACATTTCTTACTTACACAACTATTCAGCTGGATCAACATCCACATTGTTACAATGCCTTCTAAAAATATCACTTACTTCCTTTGTGGTGAAGATGCTGTAAAGTTCATCAGCTGGAGAGTTGAACATTTCCCTCATAACTATCCTCACTGTTGGAATTTTTACTCCCACTGTATCCAGAGACTGTGGTGAAACAGAGTCCTGAAAAGCAGAAAACAGTCACATGAGTAAGTCCAAGATCTGAGAAGTTCTGACATGGCAGGACTGTTGTTACCTGCACATTCTCAAACACACATTGCTGTGAATACATGGCAATTATACAATGTACTTCTGTATTTATTTAATAGTAGTATTAATTGGGAGTCACTAAATTCAGTGGGAAAAAAAGCTAAAGCCAACATACTTGCACGGTGTTCCCACTTGGTTTTCGCTCCGGGGGCAGCTCCTGACCAACAGGGGCTTTTGTTGGCAGAATCATTCCCAAGGTAAACTCTGGAAGGAAGGAAAGCGCTTTTCAGTGTGAAATTCAGCTGTACCATCACCCTGACACTCAGGTACACAATAAAGATCACCAAAACTGTGGAGAAGGGGTAGAACTGTGCAGGAGCACTGAATAGGACATAAAACTCCAATCCAGTTTCCCCACTTTACCCACGTATTTTCATTAGGAACAGATCAAAAATAAAAACAATACAAACCCAAGGACTTGTCAGTGGATGACCAACCTGTTCTGGAGAGATGCCCACACAGAAACAAAACATGCTGTTGAATTTACCTGTTTTAAGTGCTTTCAGGTAATCTCTCAGGGCCTCTCTGACTTTTGTGGTTCCTTCAGTTCTCATCAGGTCCTTCAGAACGTCACCTTCCCCTTTCTTCTTGCTGACATTTATCTAGAAACAGAAAAATGACACATCTAAGAGACACCTGATCAGGAGCCTTTTGGGTTCTGGCAACAAAGGCAAGCATTTGGGCTTTGTTTACTATGCTCAGAGGACAGCTGCAATTTCGAGTGCATTATCTTCTCAGAGCAGCTGACCTTTGCTAAAAATAGGTCCTCTTGGGTTTTGACTTAAATTAATGTAGTATCTCCACTTAGTTCAGCAAGGATAGACAAGAGTTGCTGAGGAATCTTTGGAAGCCACAGCGCCAACTGCTACACAACCAACATGGAGATTCCTTAAGCTCTTAGGGGCTGGGGGGTGGTTTGTTGAGTTGTTTTGGTTTTGGTTTTTTTTTAAGACTACAAGCAGAGTTCTTCTCAAATTTGTAGTTAATATATTTGTCACAGACCATAATTAGCAAAGCAAATTGTGCACGTTCCTCGCGGGTAAATTTGAGAACAGAGAGAAGTCATTATTCCAAGTATAATAAACAAAAACATGAAATAAACTATCCACGTGTAAATTATCCCACTTAATGACAGGATAAATCAAAATATGATGCCTGTATGTTGGTTAATGCTTTACTTAAGAATTCTGAACCTATACAGCCATACCGGTATTTCACACCTACCTCTGTATCATCTACCTCATTTTCTTCTGACAGGTTAGGAATTTCAACAGATCCCTTATGTTTCTCACCAGACTCTTTCACTGTACCTGTATTAACATAACGAATTCTTAAATGCATTATTAAAAACTATTTCCCCCATAGCAAGACTTTTATGCTTGGAAATGAGCTGTACACAAGTGTTACTTGAAGGGAGTTGCCTCGAGGCTGATTGAAAGGCACTAAACAGCAACCTGAAGTGTCAGAGGTGTTTTCCAGTGCTTTCCCAGGGAGCTCTCACATCTGCCAGCATAGGATGTGCATCTAAAGGGGAATGACCTACACAGCTCCATGAACTGTCCTGGGATGTTCTGTGCCAGACTGCTCTGCCTGAAAAGACTGAATTTAAGGTCTGATGCTTTTTTTGTTACACTGAAGACTCTCCCCCCCTTTGCCTTGCAAAAACATTTCATTATTGAAATTAGCTCACTATTTAGATCATGATAAAATCTCCTTAGGAAGCAACAGCAGAAATGTGCAGGTTTATCAGCCCACTGTCAAAACATACAAAACCCAGCAAGATGCTTCATCAGCCCGCTGGCAAAACTCCAAATACAACCAACCCAGTGCTGAGCACAGCTGCAGAGGGGGAATTATCATGAGGTAAATGCAGTATTTCTTTGGATTCTCTCACCTTCACAGGAGCCAGCTCGATCCAGCCACTACTTAATATCACTCCCATTATTTTTAATCGCTTGCCCTGAAACGACCACGGTGTGATCCCAGGGCACTGCAGGGGCAGAGCCCCACGTGCTGCTGGTCAGGATCACAGCAAGGACACAACCAAATGCTCAGGTGTTTCTTGGCAAGGAACACAGTGAAGGACTGTTGGCAACGCAAAGGGCAAAGATCCCTCCCCAGTCGGGCTCTGAGGCAATGAAGGATTGCACAAGATGCAAAGTCTGTTAATCCACAAACAGCCACATCCACGCAGGGGAAGGTTCAACCAGACAGGAGAACCTGGCAGCTCCACTAAAAGCCGTGCAAACTAGTTAAGTCTCAGCCCTGAAACACTTCTGGGCCCACCACAAATCACACCCAGCCTCCTCAGTGTGCTCCTCCCTGCTCCCTTCCAGCACCAGGATTAGTACAGGAGAACCACACAGTGTTGTCCCTGCAGACAGCAAAGCCAATCTTATTTTTGGCTACTCTCCCCAGAAAGGAAGTGCAAGCAAGCAGGAAGAAGTTTTGCTCCTCAAAACACAAACCTGACTTCTATCCACCCAGCTAATCCTATTAACAACTTTCACAGCTCCCAAAATATTCACTAATTGCAAAATTACAGTGTCTGTGCTGGGCAGCAAAGTCCAGTCAGTGAACAAACAGAGCTGTTGGACAACATGACGTGGGCGGTGTTGGTGCAGCTCTGCATTTCCAATGACACTGTAATGTAAACAAAGCTTTATTACCTTCTTATCAAACTAAATTACTTGTTTGAATCCCATGGGACTTCAATAACAGACCTCAGAATAAATTATTTTTTGTTTCCTGCCAATCCATTGTTTTATAGAACGTTAACTGTGAAGCACATCACTCAGAAAGACCCACTGTTGAAATAAATTGCTTTAAAAGGACAAACACGTTTTCATAAAGCTTCCATCACAATGTACAATAATCCATTAAAATCCTCACTGCATATTCTAACAAGTGACAGAGCAGGCATTTTGCTCAGTTTTAGTGACATTAAGTAACCTCAGTTGCTCACCTTCTTGTTTAATATAAATTGCAAAGCACAATGTTTTTCCAACACTGGACTTTCCAAACCTGCTGCAAATTTCGGGATCTCCATCACTTGTCCTTACATAGCCACACTTTAATCATAGCTTGAAGTCCTAGTTATCCTAGAAGACTTGTAGAAGGAACTAATTACAGCAATTAGTGCTTTTAGCAGTTCAGTCTGAACTCTCACCTTGAATTCAGAGCTCTCAAAAAACAATAATGGCTATCGAATTTAGGAAAAACAAAATCAGCACCTTTTTTTTTTTTTACGATTTCCCTGAAAGGTTTCCTTCTTAGGGATTAAAAAATCCCCTCTTTAGGATTTCAAACTAAACTCTCGAAGACAAGATCCACTCAGTGCAGAGCTGAACTTCGCAGAGCATCTAACCCAAGCCAGAGCTGTCTACAAACACTCTCCCAGGAGAGTTTAGAAACAATTTGCATAGAAATACAAACAAAGTATCTGTCTACTTTTAAGCTTTGTACGCTGAAATAAACCCAACGAACTAACCTGTGTTTTAAAACTTAAGGTGATTTCAGCTTAGCTTAAAAAAAGTCAAAAAGCTGATGGCAATTATTTGAACTGCACCACAGAGTGCAATGTTTGCCTTCCTCTCTGCTAACATTTACATCACACTCCAAGTATGCTCTTAGTTTGTAACACACTTGGAGCACTTAAAACTATAAAAATAAATAAACAACGGTACTTTTTTAAAGTCCCCTCTTATTGTGGGAGCAGACTTCAAATCCAAGTCTGTTCTGGTCAGCCAAACCTCCCACAGTAACACTCAGGGCCTGAGAAATAAGGAGGGAAGGAACAGCCTGTCACTTGGCATTACAAATATCCAGGGAAAAATTCCCATGCAGGTGCTTTCCCATCAGCTCCTCCTGCTTCTTACTCCAGCGCAAGGGACAGTCCACAAATTGCTGTCAAGTTTTAAGGCATCTAATAAATGGAAAGAATTCCCTGGTATCACCAAAAGCTGATCTGCAAATAAAGAGCTTGTCATGGGAAAAGCACAGCTGAGGACAACTCCAAGAGCTGGGACTGCAAACGAATACAGCACAACAAAAACGCCTGGGCATCCCAAATAATCAAGAATTATTGCTAGCTTCCTCATTTCCCACTAAAGAGTTTTATTTGTCCTCATGTAACTTTTGATCCTCAAAACTACACTAAATTTTTTGGAAATATGTGCAATTTCACGTTTCCTGGGCTCTCCTCCTTCCTGCTCTCCACATGAGGAAGCACACGGCTGTGTTTTGGGCACACTGGGAAGCTAAAACAACCCAAGCGCGGAGCTGTAAGCAACCCACAGCGCGGGGATTTTCACTCCTTGCAAGGCAAAACGAGGGCTGGGAAAACGGTGCTAAGAAACGTGTGGCGGAAAAACATCGGGAGAAGGAGGAGGGGGGGGGGAAGCGCCGATCTCGGGTTTCAAGGTTATTTAAAAACACGCATTTACACGGTTCGGGCCCACGTGGCTCCCGCAGCGTCCCCGCGGTTCTGACCCGCTGCAGGTCACCGAGACACTCGCGTTTTTCCAGGGAATGGCTCCCGATCCAGCGCCTAAGGCACCCCCGGCAGGGCCGCGCCGGGACTCGCTGCCATCCCGCGGCAATCCCCGAGGCTCCCCCGGCTCCCCCCTCTCCCTGTCTTACCCTTCCAGCTGAGGCGCAGGTTCCACTCGTAGAAGAAGATGAGTTTCCCCTTGCGGCTGTTGCAGGACGCCTCGCCCTCCACGTGTTTGAGGTCGCCGATCTCGCACCGCCCGGCCTCGCCCTCCACCACCAGCCCCTCCAGCACCTCCTTCAGCTTCCTCTTGGACCAGCTGGTCGCGTCCCGCTCCGTCCTGCCCCGGGAATGAGGGAGCGGCGGGGCCGGGGGGGGTCAGCGCCGCCCGCCTTCCACCCCACCACCACCCCCCCTCACAGCGCCCGCCGCTCCTTCCCCGCATCCCGCCCCATTCCCGCCGCATCCCGGCCCTCACCAGTGCCAGTTGTTCACGTTGGTGGCGTCCGCGCGCTCCTCCACGATCCAGCGGGGATCCCCCTGGCCCCACTTGGCCATGGCGGCTCCGGCCGCTTCCGCCGCCGCCAGAAGGTGCCAGAAACTTCCCCGCCCCGCCGGAGGAGGAGGAGGAGGAGGAAGGAGAGGCCGCGCCGCCCTCCCCGCGCTGAGGGAGGAGGGACCGGGAGCCGCAACCCGCCGAGGGCAGTCCCGGCTCTTACCCCGCTGCTCCTCCGCTCCTGGGCCCGAGAAACGCCGCTCCAAAGGGGCTGGGTCCGGGCTCCGCGTAACTGGAAAACAGGGAGGAAAAATGTCAAAGAAACGGGAAAAGCGGAAAGCGAGCTCTTGGGTTTTCACGCAGCGACCGCGGCGCGGAGTTCGGTGCCAGAGAACAGAAAATGGATGTCTGAGAAGTACTTGGGAATCGGGTTTATTGTCTTGGCTATTCGACACGCGGCAGAGGAAATTAAATACAGTGCGAGACAGCGCCGGTGCTGGGGGAGCAGCCCTGCAGAGCAGCACCTTCGGCAGATTGCTTGTTCTCTTATAACAGCAGTAGCAGAATTAAAATTTGGATAGCGTCCCCTTATTGTTGCTCATTTAATTCTGTCCTGTCATCGTGCTTTTCGTCATCAACTGTCCTTATTATAAAGAGATGTCATAGCCAGCCTCATCGCCTTCAGGCTCATCATCTTCAAGCTCGTAATCTTCGGGCTCGTCATCTGCGTCCAAAATCACTGCCACTTCTGAAAATTTTACTCCTTTCAGTTCTTTTCCAGGGGCAGCTGACGGGGGCTGAGGTGTTATGGGAGGAGCAGATTTCTGGGCTGTGTCTGTCAGAAAGGAGTCCTGCAAGAAAATGTAGTGCAGGTGAGGCAGAAATTTCAGTTAGAAATGGTAGTGTGGAGAAGTTCAAAGCAGTAGAAGTTGTATAACTTACATTTTCTATCTGTGAAGTTTGCAAACAAAGCAGTGCTTTTAAGGTGGGAAGTTTATGGAGCGGCACGCAAGAACCCTTTACTGTGCACATTCCATAACAGGCAGAAGGGAATCATAATTTCTGGATGACAAGTCTTCCTCCTCCTTCTACTCGGGGACAACAGCCCCTCCTCTAAGATTTTTATAGATTCACAGAACGGTTTGGGTTGGAAGGGACCTTAAAAGATCATCCAGTTCCACCCCCCTGCCCTGGGCAGGGACACCTTCCACTACACCAGGTTGATCAAGTCCTGTCCAACCCAGCCCTGAACATTTCCAGGGATTACTTCACAAAAGATTATTTTCTTTTCCGTTCCATGACAGGTCTAACTTTTTCAATAATTCCTTCAATTATTTGATGAGTAACAATAAAATACCTTTCACTCCACGCTCTGCAACCAGAAAGCTCATTACCTGTTTTGTTACGAATGCCACAGCGGGCTGGGCCTCTGTGTTTCCAAGTTCAGCAGCTTTTTCATCCTCATGTTCACTGTTGTAATCTGGCGGTATTGTCTCAAGGTAATTGCCTTTTTCAGGGGCCTGAATTTCATCTCTGTCAGCCTCACCTCCTCTGGTGCTGTATATGTTGTCAAATGATAATACCTCGCTTCTCCTGGAAGAGAGTTAACAGAACACATAACGCAGAAAACTCAGCCTCTCTGAGAGCAGCATGTACAGTGATCTCAAAATTAGTGGGATTTTATCCAAGGAAATAAATGTTAAGTAGCTTCTTGTATCCTGAAGGTTCTTTTCTGCATAAGGATTAACAATTTGCTATGGGGTAAGTAGGAATTTGCCCGTGTAATTTTTGATACAAGATTAAAAGCTTCCTTCAAGTGTAGAGATTTTTAATTTGTCATTATAAGGGTTCTTAAAAACTGACCTATATACTAGTGAAGGATCCAAGGAAAATCCTGTGGTACCAGAATAAACTAAAATCACACTTTTTTATTGCTATTCTTAATAAATTTGTGATATCAGCATTCTACTTACCCATTATTCATGTGCTCTAGTTTCTCTAAGCTTTTCAGACTTCCATTTTTGTCCATTGCCCACGGGTTATCAATGCCCTCCATACTTTCAGCTTGCTTCTTAACCAAATGCTGCTGCCCACGCCTTCTGAAAATGATAAATACATTAAAATAAGATTATTAAATTATTTTTGACTATTGGTTTCATGGTTGTTTTAGAAACAGAAGACGAATTATTTGTGTCTTAAGTTTAATACACAATATTTACTTTCATTATTATTCTGGGGATTTGTTTAGAATATTTCCTATTTTTCCATAATGGTAGTAGGGTAAATATTCGCCGCCCTCTTGGAAATGTAATTGTTTTCCTCTGCTTTGTGGCCCTGCTGCCACTGAAGTCAAGCAGCAAAACCTGCCTTGATTTCAGCATTCCTGGGGTTAGGGGAGACCCATGTGGGTGTATTACAGCTACTTGTGCCTCCCTCCCTTCACAGTTACAGTTGCTGCTGTCCACCCTTCTCTGGTTTAAAACTATTTGTTTCTGCTGTTGCTGCGTGACAAACACAAGAAGAAACGGCTTCTCATCACCTGTGGTGTGTTTGTTTAATATCTGCACACCAGGCGTCGTGACTCACAGCAAATCTTGGGCAACGCTCCGGGCAAACATCAACAGCTTATGGGACAACTTTCTCAAGCTGACATTTAAATAAACTGATGAGCTGTAGATATAAACTATATACAGTTGGAGCAGAGCTCTGTGTACCTTTTCCTTTTCACATCCAGGACCACGTAGACCAGGAAGGCGATGAAGGTGCAGGCCAGGACGACGCTGAGCACGATGGCTGCGATGAGCTCTGGGCTCGTCGAGGCGGCAGGAGACTCCCCTATGGCAGCAGTGACAGAGGTGGAAAACACCTTCTCCAGTTCTGCCTCGATGTTTCCAGACTGCTCCTTGAGTTTTCTGAAGAAAAGAAGGATGAAATGTGATGACTTAACCAGGCCTTCGTTTTGGCTGGAGGAGTAGAGAGGAAAAGAACAAAATATCCCTCCCTGGTCCGCCAAGATCTTTTCCGAAAATTCAGACTTGTCGTGGCTTTCATTCAGGAAAGCCTCTGTTCTCTGAGCAACCAGCCCTGGTGCTTGTGACCTAAAATGCTGCAAAGCTTGGACAACTGAACTTGAGAGATCAGTAAATCCTCTAAATCCACATCAGTGTCGTGTTATGAAACAAATGTAAAATACACCTAAAGTGTAAAATTTTTAATCAACAATCTGCTGTTGTAAAGTCAATGTATTTTAATTATATGCTTTCTGCTTCAGCTGTTTTTTCTTAAACTGACTTTTAAATCTATTTTGCACAATTAAACTGCCTTATTCGTGGTTTTGACAAACTCTGGAAATTACCTTTCGATAAATAATGAAAGCTTTCTGAATTCTAAAATATCCAGTTAAGCCTTGAGCCAAATCTCAGATAAACTGTTATTTGATCTAAACCCGTCCAGTCCAAGACCTTAATAACTTCCAGGGAAACAAAACCCATCTGCATAGCTCTGACCCCCAGAAGCCAGACTGTGCCATACAGACCTTTTTACATCCTGTGCAGGTACTTCCTGGTGGGCCTCATCAAAAGCAATAATTTCTATTTGGGTTTCATCAGTGCTGCTTCTTGCTTTTCTTTCAAATTCATTGGAATAAACATCAACAATGTATACATTCCATGCAAGTTTATCATCCAGGACCCTGTCATCATATTAAGAAAACATTTTTAATTAACTGGGCAGTGACAGATCCTATTACTCTGGAAATTAAATAAAGCAGCATTTAATACAACACTTGGCAGATATTGATATTAATAAAAATACCTTGGTATTTTAATCTAAGCATGTAAAAAAGATTATTATCAGCAAAGGAATTAAGCTATTTGCCCAAAATTGTTGAGGGATTGAGTAGCACAGGGAAAAAAATGCCCAGTCAGTGATACCTATAGAGCATTATAAACAGTAAAGGTGAGGAGGAGGGAAATTCAGTCTCATAATCCTCATTGTTTTCTCCTCCTTTTCCATGGAGATTTTCATGCTGTATCTTCTCCCTCTAGGCTGTCAGACCCCATCCCAAATGGACTCCAAATTTGTCATTAGATATTAGACCAGAATAGGCTTCAGAGTTTCAAAAATACCTTTTTACTTCGGCAATGTTTCTTTCAACAACATTGGTCTGCTGATTAAGCACCACCATCACGATGTTGCTACTGGAACTGGAATCAACAGTAACCTAATAAAGAAAGAATCACACATAAGATTTTCTAAAGCATTTGTTCCTCTCAGATTGATTTAAAAAAAAAAAAAAAACCAAAGCCCAACCCATTAAACAACAACAAAACCCCTCTGATATAAAAGAACTGTCCTCCAAAATCAGTCTTTGTGCCAACATATTTTTATATGTCAGTGAAAATGGCAACCTTTTAATTATAGTATGTAGCAAATATTCATGTATCAGACAAATTTTTTGGTGGTGTTAAGTAATTGTTTTTGCCATTACTAAACCTAACCCTTCTTGTGTTCAGAGTTTTGACATGGGAGTAAATCAGGATTATCCATGGCAATATTCCTTACGTTGACTGTTGTCCGGGCTGTGAGGCTTCTTGTGCCTTGGTCTGCAGCTTGGACTTCCAGATAAAATGTTCCAGCCTTTCCTGCTACAGAAACTGTAAAAATCTCCCCTGTGTTTTCATTGATGTCAAATTCATTTGTTTGATGATTCACTAAACTGTACAGCACCAGGCCGTTGTCTCCTGAGTCGGGATCCGTGGCCTGGGTTTGAAAAAGGTGATTTGTGAAACTCAGGTTTAAGTGCTCCTTTAACCCAGTTTAACTGTGGAAGAAATCCAGCTCTTTCACAGGATTTCTGTCCCCATGAAGGGCACAGGAAATACTCCACCTGGACTGTGATGACGGGGTGCTTGTAGGGCACAGAGTTGGGGATGCGAGCAGAGTAGGAATCGCTCACAAACACGGGCTCCTCGTTCACGTCCTGCACGGAGATCGTCAGCATGGCCACGTTCTCAGCAAACAGGTCTGGAACAAACACAGGTATCAGCAACAGCCACCACCAGAGCCCACACTCCAAAGGCTGGCTCAGGCTGTGGCTTTGCAGCATCTCTGCCGAGTGTGAAGAGACAAAGGGAGCGTGGCAGGGATGTGCCCAGAGGAGCTCTATCCCAGCCCTCCCGGGGCACCAGTGGGAGCAGGCAGTTCCAGGCAGCACTGCTCCTCTGTCAGCCCTCTCCAGCTCCTGCTGAGGAGTCCAGTGCCAGCTGTTATATCCTTTTCTGAGCCCACAGAAGGGCCCTGTGAGGGTTTGCACCCCCGGGGGAGGGAAGGCTGCTGGCTTTGCTCTGCACAACCCCAGCTTTCCATCCTTCGCATCGGATTTTTCAGCTGAAGACAATCACAACTCCTTTATAGGGTTGCAAATACAAAAGAGGTGTCCATTGCCCCAATTTAAGTTGGAATGTCCTTCAAAGCAAAAAGTTACCTGAATGCTGGACCTCTGCAGCAGGTGAGATTTTTCCAAGCAGAGGAGTTGCTTGAATTAACAGCACGTACTGAGGGACTTCCTCGTAGTTCAAATTAACTGCTGTCCTCAGCTCCCCGCTTGTGGGATCCAATCTAAAATGACCTGAAAGGAAAAAGATGCAATTTTGCTGTTATAGCTACCATTTTACCTGTATCCCTCCTACTCTTGTAGGATTACTTAGTTGCTCTTGGGATGTTTCCATGGCTCCTCTGCTCTTAAGAAGGTGAAATGCAACATTTCCACCCAAGCAGCAAAGGCATCACAGCTGGGTTCCTATCCCAGACCAAACAGCTCTTAAACATGTAAAGGAACAATATATGTGAAAAACAGAATTGCAGCTTCTTGTTGCAGAACTAATTTATATATATATATATTTCCAAGTTTTCTATTTTGGCTCCCTCAGTCTTAAATTTTCCTAATTTAAGACTACAACCCCCCACCTTTTAGCAAGTTACCACCCTCTCCATAGCCAAAGATCAATGAAGTCAATGCTGAGAAGCTCTGAAAGAAATTCTATGTGCTTCCTTTTTTTAAAAAAAGACACAAATTTTTATCCATGCTCTTCATCTCCTCATTTACATCCAGCAACATCTGCCACACACAAAAGACAGGTTGTTATGTTCTCTTGGCTATTTTAACTCATAAGGGAAATCCTACTCACCTTTTTCATTGCCAGATACAACACTAAAATCAATCAGTGCTCCTGAATCTCCAACCAAAGTGAGAGCATAAATTAAATAATCCACTCCTGTGTTTTCCAAAACGGAAATGCTAATGCAGGAAAGAAATGAGAAATATGTTAATGAGAAATGAATGTTAAACTTCCCATCAGTTGTTGCAGGGGCAGACTTTGAAATTTAACTCCCTGTGGAAAATCCTGCCCGCTCCCCTCCAGTTGTTTGCTGGAGCTGCCTGACTGTCAGAGAGCAGTGTAAGCCCTGCTTTTCTATCAGACATTGATTTGTCCTTGAGTAAAGCCTAAGGAAAAATAGTTTATAGTGTGCAAGAGGAAAAGGATAGAGAGTGTGGCTTAGGCAAGCTGCAAAATAAAGAAGTAAAGGTGATGCTTCAAATCACGTTTGCAGAACCCCCAGAACAGCAGAATTTCCTAAATATTTTGTTTTAAAAAAAACCCAATGTTCTTTCTTCTGCATGGAAAACTATGAAAATGAGCTTTAGCTTTACTACGTTTTGCACTGCCTGGAGAACGTATATAGTGTATATATATATATTATATAATATGAAAGCCTCACCTGATTTCACTCCCGTTAAACCGAGGGAGGAATGGGCGGTTGTCAGACACGTTAAGAGTAATCAGAGCAGTGCCATTTAAAGGAGGGGAGCCTTTGTCCTTAGCCATCACTGTTAAGTGGATCTCTCCAGACCTAGACAGGTTTCCAGTTGTAATTATTTTCCCCTCACTGGGGTTTTCCACCAGGAAGAACGGGCTCACCTTTAGATCCGGGAGGATGTAGTACTCAACAAGGCCATTCTGCCCCTGCCATGAAAGGAACACAACTTCAGGGAACTGGGAATATATTTTGAAAGGTAGGAGAAACACTGAAACAAGAGAGTCCAAAATGTCTAAATGTCTCCAGTGAAATTATTTGAAAATAGTGATTTTATTTTTTTTTGATTTTAAGAATGAAAACCTGGGGTTAGCTGTGGTAGGATGGGTGGCAACGAAAAAAAAACCACAAAGCAGGATAAAATTCACAATAAATGGGCCAATTACACAGTGAAAACATTGGAAAAAGGTCTCTAATGAAAATAAGTGTAGAGGGGGACAGTCAGAGTAGTGAGAGTGGCACAGACTCTCATGGCACAGGACCAGACAGCTGAAGGATGAATTTCATTAGGGTCTCAATGCACAGCTCACACAGTCCAGCAATTTTCAAAAGCAATTTCACTTTTTATACAAAAATTGTTGAAAAGGGTGATTAAAAAAAGGGCTGGTGGATCATTTGCAGCAATGTGCCACAGCTGCAGCTCTTCTAACCAAAATTACACGTGAGGAAATAGGAAGGCACCTGCTCCACCTATTTTGTTGTCACTTCTAGAGGTTTCACCCTTTAAATGATATAATTACTGGTGATGTTGTCATGGTGATCTGTGTGACTACTGGATGTCCCTGCCAGTGCCTGGATACTCCTTGATGGCTGCAGTACAGATGTATCAAACAAAATTACATTAAAAAAGGGGGATGGAGGGAATTAATGGGGTACCACACTTCAGAGGCGTGTGGCAAGCAGACATTTCCATGCTCAAGCCAACATGTGATGTTCAGCTTTTACAGAATCAACTACTTCAGAAGTTCAAATAACTTCAGAGACACTAAATTGCTTCAGTCCTTGTGTACTTCTGAAAACCTGGTGCAGCTCCATATAAAAAGGGGGAAAATGAAAGCAAATACAGCTGAGGAAACACGCCCAAAGACAGGGAGTCCTCCAGCGTCAAGGCAGAACCATCAAAAGTCCTAATTCCCAATTCCCAGTGCTGTTAGAATTCCCTCCATTTGCTATTTCGTGCCTAAAGAACAGAGAAAGGTCTCTTTGGGCTGCAGCTGAAGGCAGTGTCAGAATCCAGCAGGAGGAGTTACCTGATCCTTGTCGGTGGCACTCACAGTTATGACATGAGCACCTACAGGATTAATCATGTTTATGGAAGCAGAATAGGAATCCTGAGCAAACACTGGAGCATTATCGTTCACATCCATCACTAGCACGGCGACTGAAGTAGTTGCCTAGAAAACAAAATGGGTTTCATGCATTTTAAAGTATTTAGAATGTCTTCTTCAGCGATGGTTTTTTTCTTACTTGCGTACGCAACGAGAAGTAAAAGTCAGGGTTTGAAAATGCTGCGGTAAAATGTTGTTTGGGTTTAATTTTGTGACCTCAACATCAGAGGTACTACAGGATTTTAACACAAGAGGCAGGAAACCAATGCTGCAGTAGGATTCTACTTCTTGAAATGCCCCTGAATGAGCAAGAACAGGATGTGTTTAGGAGGCCAGTGTGTCTTACACAGTTAAGAGAACCACACATGTTCTGGTTCTGTTAAATAAGTGTCTAATATCTTCTCGAATAAAAGAAATACAGCAGAGCTACAACAATTTGCTGAAAGTACTTTTTTCTCCCATGAAAAATTATCACATCACTTTACAGTTCTAACAGCAGCAAGCAAAGGCTCCCGTTCCCCAGCCCAGGTTAGTCAGCAAACAATCCAGAGTTGAACTCTACCATGCATAATTTTGAAGTATTTCCCATAATTAAAGTATACTGCTGCCCAGTGTGGTCAAAGGTTGCAGGAGTGTGACTCTAAACATGATTAGGTGACTCATTTATTCCACACAATAAATGTCTCAGACAGAGCTCCCTCCCACTAGTTCAAAATCCACTCTGAAGAGTCACAGTTCATTACAATAATGGCCTTTTACCTGATAGAAAGGGGCAGATTTATTGTTGACTGCAGTCACTGTAAGGTTGTATTTATCCATGGTTTCATAGTCTGGAGAGTTCTTTATTTTAATGATGCCCTGTATTTCATCTATTTCGAATATGTTTTCTCCACCATCTGAGACAGATTTAAAGAAGCATCATCAATTAATACATTTTAGAAGCTCGTGATTAACTACACTCTTAAATTATACTTCTGCTGGTTTTGGTGACCCTCAAAGTTTGATGTATATTGTAATTAAAAGATTAAAAACATATAAACTGTATTCACGTTGCTCTTGATGGTCCTTACAACAAAACCAACAATTTTCAGCTCTGGTCTGAAGGAGTCTAAATTTCCATCTCTGTTAGGTTCTACAAGGCAGGCATGGATTAGGCCCTAGACCCTTATCCCTTATTCAAGGAAACAGTGATAGAATTCCTTGTTACCTGTAAGATTATACAGAACAAAGGCATTGTCTCCCGTGTCTCTGTCTGTTGCTGTGACTTTTCCAACTATGAATCCCACAGGCACGTTTTCATTCACACTGAATTCAGCCACTGGCTCAAAGACAGGTGGCCAGTCATTAACATCAGTGATCTTTATGACAACTGTGCAGTAACCTCTCTTCTTCTCCGGGATTCCATCATCTTCAGCATATACCACAACCTGGAAGTGATTGGCAATGGGAGATCATACAAAGAGGTACTTTCATAAGGATTAAAAAAAAAAAATCTTGGCGAATTTTAAACTTTGGAATATTCTTAGAAAGGTGAAGTCCAGTTCTGAACAGCAAATTCACCAATATTTTGGCTTGAAGCAAAATAAGATCATAAATATGCAGCAGTGGCGACAACAATAAAGATTAACTGAGAATTATGTCTGCAAGGTCTCAGTGCAGTCCAGATTCAAGCAGACAGCACTGAATACATGAGCTGTCACTGTGAAATTAGTTATTCATGTGCTGGACTGTTTGTAGGGCAGGTGAACAGTGAGCTGTGCTTGAATTTCATTATAGTTGGAAGGCAGTGGCTTGTTTTAATAAAGCCTCACATCTTGAGATTGCTCCTGTTCTAAACCAATGCAGAAAATGTTCAAGCAATAGCAAGCCAAACAAAAACACAAGGCTCACCTGTTATCCAGGAGAAAGACAAAGAGATCTGAATAAAAAAAAGATTGAAGAAATCTAAAGCAAACCTGATACTCGGTAGGTTCCTCTTCGTAATCAAAGGTGGTATTGGAATACAGAACTCCAGTTGTTTCATTTATCCTGAATTTTAGTCCGTGTCCATTGAGAATGCCATATGTTAGCAACCCATTTCTACCTGTATCATTATCCTGAGCTTTCAGCTGGACAATCTCAGTAGCTGTTAAATTCTGTGGACGAGGAAAGATTGGAGCTGTCAGAGACTGGTTTGCTGCAATTCCTTGGATTATGTGAAAGGGGGAAAGCAACAGGTACTGCACACACTTACAGCAGGATAGAGATTTTAAAATCAAAATTATGCAACTTATTCAGCAGAGTAAGAGTCTCTTGTTTTCTCTAATTTACAGAAAATAACTGTTTTTCTGCCCCCATGTCTCCTCCTATAGCAATAATCCTTGAGAAGAAAAATCTCCGTGATTTCCAGCACCCCAGATCTTAACCTCAAGCATCTGACTTGCTCCTATTTCTGTTCAACATCCTCTACTCCCATGAAACTCAGGGATGTTCTCAACTTCAAAATCACATTTCTTTCTGAACACTGTTTGGCTAATAATTCCTCTTATCAAAAGAAATAATACAATTCTTTCTTTTTAACAATGTTATTTGCAGCAAGATTGACAGAAGATATCACTGTTTCACTTGCACAGCCATTTGAGACCTGAAGTTATTTGATCCAACTGTGTAAATATTTCACATGGAAATCAATTTTTTAAGGTTGGGAAATGTGATTCCAGCTCTCCTCCATTAAACTAGCTGGGAACATTGCAAGTAAGTGTAATAATTGAATAAATAGGTGTAATAACTGAACCTAAATTTAGCTCAGTGGTAGAAATGGGTTACATTTTAAATGGGTTGGGGCTGATTTAAGAGAGCATCAGCTGGGGATCTCAGAGACAAGGTATGTGTTATATAAAATATTAACATGATCACTGGGCTTCTTTTTGAAAAAAAGCAGCCAGCAGATTAAAATGTGAAAGGTGTTGCTTGAAAATTGAAGAATGAAATGCTGAGCTGGATGCTTCTGCATAATTAAATGCTGTGGCTTGTTTTGTAGACAACCAGATTTCCTGTCTGAAAATCTGACTGAGATCTGGCTTGTTTTCTGCTGCTGATCACTCTGTGTCAGCAAGAATCACAACAGATTGTACATGAGCAGGAGGAGAAATATTGCTAAACTAGACTTTTCCCTGCTATTTCTCTGCCTGAAGCTCCCTTACAAGAGGCTGAGTGAGTCTATGCCCAGCACATCCACCAGATTTTAAATGCACCTGAATGTTCTCTTTGTATAAATATGCAAAATGGAGTGGTAGTTCTTCCTTTATGGAGCCCCTTATTATTAAAAGGTTCAGTTTTCCTTCCATATGTCCACACTTTTAGACCCTTCTCTTTGTGTATTGGGATTTTCAGCTGGAAAGCAACCTCAAAACATCCCATGGCAGAACAGAAGGGCAAACCTGCTCAGTTCCAGAAGGTTTACTTTTATTCTCATGGAAAGATTATACATAAATCTTCAGAACAATAATAAAAATGTGATGCAGTTTGGATGGCACTTTCTTACCTCTGCCAGTGTTGCTTCCAGCAGAGAGGATGGGAAAACAGGAGGGAAATCATTTTCATCAATAACTTCCACCTCCACTGGAACTTCAGTAAATATGGCAGCATCAGTGGAATCTGTTGCTCGAACGTTGAAAGTTACTGGAAAATCTTCCAGTTTTAAATTCTTTGTTGTCCTTATGATACCACTGGATGAATCTATCATGAAATACCCTGAAAAAAACAAAACAAAACAAAAAAAACCCCAGAAATTATTCTGGTTATGAATTTTTTAGTTGCAACTGAAGATATGAATCCTTCAATGCAAACTACATGTTATTTATGGGAGCATTACATGTTACAGTATTTTTCAAAGAACAAAATGAAATTCAACATTTTTACAAGATTTAGAAGAATGTCAGGCATATCCAGGGTTGTAATTAACAAAAGGAAACGATTCAGAAGGTCAGATGGAAACCAAAAGGGAGAAAATTCACTCCACCACTCTCCACTCAGGTCTTCACCTTCCTATGAAACAGTCCCTGTTTCAGTTGGAAATTATTTTATATATATATATAAAATATCCTTTGAAGTCCTGTTCTTACTGGAGATGAGGAATTCTGCAGCTAAGTTCAAGGAGACCACAACTTCATCCAAAACATTTTACAAAACCAGAATTAGAAACTGTCTGTGTTTGATGTTGCAATGAAATCAGCTCTACATTTAGTAAAAATAGACAAAGCACTGATCCACTTGACCCTATAGAAACTTCATCTACACTCTCACATTTAAGAAAACATTGCTGAGTTAGTTTTTCTCCCAGAAGTCTTTATGCTTTCAGGTATTTTTGCTCCAGTCACTGTAACTTTATGCCTGACCAGGTACCACCTGATCTTCCTGCAGCAGACAAAGCGTGGAGGTGGTGGAGGCCAGGTATGGATCATGTGGCTCTTGCTAACGGGACAGAAATTCAATCATGTGCCCACACCTGATGCAGATGAAATTTGTACATCTGGGCTGATACACCTCCAGTGTTAATGGCTGCAGAACTGAGATAAGGGCAAAAGGAAAGAGAGAAGAAACACCCCAAGAGCTCGGTGCTGTTGTTTAACACACCCTCTTCCTGTTATTCCACATCAAGAGCTTACCCTTGTCATCTCCAGAGACAATAGTGTAGCTCACAGGGGCGCTGTACAACACACTGGTCTGCACCACAAATGTGTCTGGCAGTGCCTTCTCACTGAGAGGGGCAGGATGATAGGCTGCCTCCGAGAACACCGGGAAGGACACGCCGACGGGAACGACGGTGACTGACACCTGCAGAGAAAAGGACATGGACACAGGGGTGATGTTCCCAGCCCGAGCAGACGTTCCTACTGAGGTGTGCAACAGCACAAGTCCAGAACTTGGGCAGTAAGAAGGATTGCTGTGTGCTGGTTTGGACACATCAGTGTCCTGAAGGCAGTGCAGGTCAGGGAAACACCTTTGCAGCCTCATCGCTTGAGGTTCACCTGTTTGCTTTGCTAAATAGAGAGAGGGATTCCAGTTCATCACAGGAAGCACATTTCTTGTCCAGCTAAACAGCTCTCAGAGATGCACTGAAATGTGTTTGCAACAAATTCTTCCGCTGGAGAGTGTATAAGCAGAAGTCCTGTATTTTAAAAGCATTATAACTGATTTTATAGAGGAAAAAAAGGTGACAGCTGGTAAATAAAGAAGGCCTATTGCTTCACAAAATAAAGATCACTTATTTCTAACTGATGCCAGACAGCTTCTGTCCAAGGCTCTAAAGAATGATGGCTTGTAAGTCTACCTTTTGAGATTGCTGAAGGCAATTTTCTACATGTCTTTATCCATACAGATTTCTAGTTCTTCTTTTTTTTTTTTTAAGTTCTGCTGCAATATCACCATCAAGTTCTAAGCACTGTATAAAAAATTTTTTAAATCATATATACATTTCTCAGTCGTTAATTTAGAAATTACTTTTTCTTGCTTTATAAGAAAATAAACAGGAACACGTTATTTGCCACCTCACCTCCTGTTTGTTTATCACACACTTCCATTACATCCCCTCTGACTGCCCCACTCTTTGACCTTGTACAGAAGTCTTCACTCCTCTAATCCTCCTCCCTCAGGGCCTAGAGCCTGTCTGTCTTTTCTGAAATGAAATGATCTGTGTTTTGCATAGTTTTGCCTCACTAAGACCCATTTCCTGGTGTATTCATGCTCAGCTTAGAACAAAACAAGCTGGGGAATAAACTGTGCAAGCTGACACTAAAATTTAGTACCTTTACAGAGGTTGAAAGAGGCGGCAAACCCGAATCCGTAGCGGTGACATTCAAGGAGTAATACTGGGGTTCAGTTTGTTTGGATAAATCTCTTGTTAACTTGAGTTCTCCTGTGGTACTGGAGAGATTAAAGAGGCCTTCTGAGTTCCCACCTGAAAACAGGAAAACAAGTGTTGGAGATGTTCAGTGGGACCAGCAGAGACAAGCAGTTGGATTATACAGCAGGGATTGAAGGGACAAAGGTGGAAATCCTGATCTGGGACTTGGGGCAAGACACTCCTGGTTTCTCTTGATTCTGTATCATAGAATCATTTGGGCTGGAAGGGCCCTTCTGAGGCCTCTGACCCAACCTCTTGGCGCAAAGCAGGGTCAGGAGCGAATTCAGCACAGTTTGCTCAAGGCTTTGATCCATCAGGTGCTGAGAATCTCTCTGGGCATGCTGTTCCAATCATTGCTTATCCTCACAGAGCATTTTTACCCCTTATATCCAGTCAGAACCTGCCAGTTTCAATTTATGACCATTATCTCTCATCCTGGTGGTTTAGCAGTATTCAAGTACCCCAGCAACAAACAGCCAGAAGATTTTTTTCTCTAACATACCTGTAATATTGTAGATAATTCCCTCATCATAATCCTTGCCTTCATCTCTTGCATTGATATCTACTACCAGAGTGCCAGCTGTAGAATTGTCCAGAAGGATCTGGTGATATGAGGGCTTGTCAAACACAGGTCCTTCTTCATTCACATCTTCCACAGTGACTGAGAAAGAAGGTCCAAGTCTGATGAGTTTTGCCTAAACAGTCACAAGCTATTTCTTCAGCTAATACAATCCAGCACAGCTCCTCTGAACTGAGCTGGAGCTCTTTCTGTTTAAACCAGATGGCAACCTTGTTTTCTGAACTTCAAAATACTTGCCTTTGTGGATTAAATTATTTACTGCTCAAGTAAGAACTTCACTCCTGGCTAGAATGCTGTCACTGCTATCTGTCAGGAATAATATCATATTGTTCCACTGGGCTCCCTTCTGTGCCCATATTCATCTGGTATCTCTAGTCTTTGCCTCAGCATTGGGAGACAAAATTGCTAAGTTTTATATTTGTACGTGACCTGGATAATGGTCCACAATTAGTGAACCTGGTCATAGAGCAACATAAATAACACAGAACAAGAAACAATAAACAAACTAACACTTCCAGTCATACCGGTCAAAAGTAGGGCTGGCCAAAGCCTAGAATACCAACTTCACTTTTATCTTTTTTTCCCCCCAAAAGTACAAATTAATTTAATTTTTTTTTTTTGAGGAAAAAAGCAACAGCAAACAAGCACTGTTATCTTAACAACACTAAAAATCTCTGTCAGTGTCGTTTATCACCCTAGAAACAGGCTTTCTGTAAACAAGCAGTAAAAGAACTGGATCACGTTTTTGGGAACCTTTTCAATCAAAAATGTCAATAGGTGCTCAAAAAAACATAATAGAAAAATCTGTGAATATATTGAAGTGAGAATAGTTTGTGTGAAAAAAAAAAATCTTCATTTTTGACAAGGCAAATATTTTTTAAATTTCCATCTGGCTGTAGTGCAAAGATCACATCATCATTTCTGATAATTTACCTTAGCAGACTATATTAGTATTGCATATGTTTATGCCTCATAATTACACATGCTGAAATATTCCCTAAGGGGAATGAAAGGACATTTCCTGTGGTAAAGCAGAGCTACCTGTGATGTTTGCTGTGTCCTGGAGATTTGGCTCTCCAGGATTGGAAGCTTTCAGAGTAAAGGTGTACTGGGAACGACTTTCATAGTCCAGAGGTTCAAGGGTTGCAATGTCTCCAGAAAGTTCCCCAACATGAAATGAAGTTGTCTCTCCAGTTATGGTGTAATAAATAATGGCATTGTAACCTATATCTGCATCTGTGGCTGCTGCATTCAAAATCTAAATGAGAGGGGAAAAAAAGAGAGACAAAAGGTTTGGAGCAGAATGAAGAGAGTGGCAAAACATACACCCAAGACTGGCACTGAAGCATGCAGTGTTTGCTGACCAAATTAGTCATATGGCCATTAATTGCCTTGCTAAAATCCTGACACAGCAGGAATGGTCACAGTTATTACAGATTTTCAGGTGACATCTCTTCCTTCAATTCCTGTAAATCATTAGGTCATATCTGCAAGGCAGATATACTGGGAGGTTGCCCAGAGAAGTTGTGGCTGCCCCATCCCTGGAACTGTTTAAAGCCAGGTTGAATGGAGCTTTTGAGAAACCTGGTCTAGTGGAAGGAGTCCCTGCCCATGGCAGGGAGCTGGAATGAGATGATCTTTAAGATCAGTGATCACTGTCACATAAATTAACATGCTCTGTGATTTTTCAGGCTCCACAAAGTAAAAAATTACATTCCCCAATGCACAGTGATGATACATAACTACCCCTTCCAAGTTTACATGGAGAACACAAGTGCAGAACAGCCTGTTTATTCCAAGTGCCACCTACCACGTGTGGAGGCTCGTTCTCTCTCACAGTCACAGAGTAGGATTTCTGGGGGAACACTGGTGGGTTGTCATTCACATCTTCCACAGTGAGGCTCAGCACTAAGCTTGCAGATTGGGGTGGATTGCCAGAATCGGTGGCCTGTGAAGAAATGTGTCATTAAAAGCAACTCTTTGACACAAACTTACTTTGCCATTTCAGTTTTGATCCAAAAATTGTGAACCTTTGTCTCTGAAGACTTTCTGCTGGACCAGTTATCCCTGAGTCCCATTGTTCTAGCCCTGTAGTTGACTAGTGGCCACATTTCCTGCAGTGGTGTCCTCACCCCATCGCACTCTCTGCCTCATTTCATCAGCAGTTAATCAAAAGCTCAAGCCTGGATCCAGATCAAACACGCCATGTGACCAGACATGGCACTAATCAACACAAAAACACAGATATCTGTGGTGTGGCATTTGAAAGAATAAGGAAACCCCTTGCATTTTGAGGGTTTGAAGTGCCTACAAAGCAGGCTGTGAAGAGCATCCAGTACACAGCCATAGTAAATTCCAATCTGTAGGAACATTTATACAATTTTCAATTAGTCTTAACAGGTGTCACTTTCATTAACTCTCAAATTTTCAGAAGACACTGGTTCAATTTTTACTGGGTTTCCTGAATATGTTCCCCAAGTTCCTTGACCTCTGAAATTATTTGTTAGCAGCAAAAAATGTCCTTAAAATATATTTGTACCTGATGGCCAGTGCTGGAACGCTTCTTAGTATGCACAATAATTGATCTAATTAGTAGCAGTAAAAACCAATTAAATTAGAGAGAATAATTAAATATCCTCATGGCTAGTGAATGAAACTTTATGCCTCTTTTTTTTTTTTTTTTAACTTAACCTCAGTTCAGGTATTTTTTAAAAGGTCTAAGCATCTTAGCTTTTGAAAAATGAAAAAGTAAGGGAAAGGGACAAACAACATTAATTGGTCTAAAATGGACTCAGGAATGCTTTGCAGATGTCACAATAAGCTGTTGTGTGACTATAACTATTAAAATCTGGGCTTCATGGATTGTTTATCCACTAGAACCAATTCACACAGCAGAAAACGGAGATGTGGGTGCAAAACATAAGGAACAGTCAAAATTCATTAATGAATTCCAGTTGAATTCTCTGAGATTAGGTGGTTTTCTTGTGATGATTCATTATTTTCTCATTTCTTACGCTGAGATTCTGTGAACTCGCCTCAAAAGTTTGTCAACTTACTATTATTTTCAACTCATAACTGTCCACCGTTTCTCTGTCTAAGGATGTGTTTGTCATCAGCTTGCCAGTAGAACTGTCAATATGGAATGTTCCAGCAAAATCATCTTCCAGAGAGTAGGTTATAAGTGCATTAACTCCTATGTCCAGATCAGTAGCAGAATATGTGCCCAAGTCCAGACCAGCTGCGTTCTCGGGAGCCGATAATTTAGTTTGAATCCATACTGGGAAAACTGGAGAATTGTCATTGACATCATTAACTCTCACAGTTACCTATAAGAAAAGAAAAAAAAGAAAAAAATGAGAGACAAATTTGAGCTGTAGAAATGGTATTTGAAGGAGAATTTTGGTTCATTTTAGTCTATGGAAGCCTATAGGACAAAAAGCAACAAAACCCCAAAAAACAAAGGGATACATAACAAATTCAGCATTTTTCAGCATTTGAACATTTCCACAACCTCAGCATTTTTTGATTTTTTTAATTCTCAGCTGCAAGATAACATATGTATGAGATAACATCTACTCTTAAGTGGAAGAGATGAGGAGAATTAATAATCTGGGGCTTTTGGGCTCATCTGCCTCATGATTTGCCAGAACTATGCACAGACTCAGTTTTGGTGTTAGTGGGTTTCTCTGGTTATGGGCTGTTCACAGAGGGACTCTCAGGAAGTGATGCAATCTGTGAAGTGACAATATTTCAATCTGTGAAGTGACAATATTTCAATCTGTGAAGTGACAATATTTCAAGATGGTAATATCTCCTCAGGATAGAAAACCTGAAGTTAAATGAAAGGCTGTCAAAGCTTTCGTGCTTGCATAACAGAAGGCACTTATGTGGATATTGCTCAATTCTTGGGGTTTGTTTTTTTTTTCTTTTAAAGATATTTCATATTCCTTTATAAAAAACCTTTGGGAATGCCTGTTCCATACCAAAGCCACAGCTGTGCTGGGTGGCAGCACAGAATCCACAGCCTCCACGATGATGCTGTACAGGTCGACTTCTTCCCGATCGAGCCCGACAAGGGCCACGATGTCTCCTTGGTCACCCACGGAGAACTTGTCCCGGTGGGATTTCAGGGAATACACCACCTGCACAGCTATGCTTCCAGTCAGAGCCTTCACAGAGCCCACTGCAGTCCCTGATGGCTCGTTCTCATCAATGCTGAACTCGTAGCTGGAGCTCTCAAAAGTCAGCCCGAAGCTGGTGTCATTTACCAGCAAGTAGAGAGTGACAGAGACTAATGAGAGAAAGCAAATTAAAATAGGGAAGTTGTGGCTAAAATCATCATGATCTGTGCTCTATTTCCTTAAATTTTTGAGGAACTAGTAGAAAATGACAGAAATTATCATGTGGGAAAGAGGAATGACAAGAAAAAAAGAAATCAATAGTAACAAGGAATAATATGTAACACAAAACGTGATGCCTTTTATACCTAATCTATGTTCCAGAGTAACCCCAGATCACTTCACTGATCACAGAAGTGTTGCTTCAGTAGGACAGGAGAGCAAGGATCACCAATGGCAAGTTAGTGGGATGTGCAGGTGTTTTACACTCCTTAAAACTCCTCCACTAAATTGCTTTGTAACAAAAGAGAAAGGCTACACGTAAAACTGTAAGTGCAATTTCTGCTGTGACCACTCATCCAATTTTAAGAAAATCAGTTGTTTCTCCATGATAAATCAAAGTTAGCCTCCAAAAAACAAATGAAGAAGTTACAGAAAATGCCATGAGAGTCAATATTTTATGAAAGAACAGAAACTCATTTGAGGGTTACTTGCAAGTTCCTGTTTCTTTAAATGTTCTTAATTCTAGGAAAATAAAGGAAAACTGAAAGAGAAACACATCATCAATATTATTTGAATACATCTTTTTAGAGTGAGTACAGCTGTGAATCCTGGGGTTTGTACCATAAGTACAACTGCAATAAATTAATCTTAAAAAAATTTAAGTCTAACCCAAGTTTTCTGTTAAGATGATCAGCTTGGAGGAAATCAAAGGGTAAAAAGCAAATATTCATTATTCCTGAGATGCAACATGGGGTATTTTTTCCCTAAACTCAGTTTTGACTTGACAGCAATGGGATTAATTTCCAATTTAAAGGTTTGCAAGGGTTATGTTTACGTGGGGAAAAGTACAAAAGGGTAAAAGACATTTTACCCTGTGATGTCAGCTGGGGAACTCCATGATCAGCAGCAACAACTGTCAGTGTGACAACTGTGTCAGCTGTGATGTGGTCCAAGCTCCTGCTGAGGGTGATTTCTCCAGTGAGGGTATTTATATGGAAATCATCAGAAGGATCCATGAAGCTGATTAAAGAGAAATCAGGAGAGTATTCATATTAATGACCATCTACTTACTGCTGCATCTGTAAGGAGCACTCAACAGACAGTATTTGCCTTTTTATAAAGAGCAGGTTTTAATTGCTGTGTCATTAGCCTAAATATATCGGCCTTTTAAATTCCAAGTATGTTTTCCATCAAAACCAGCATTCATGCCTTCAGTTCCCATTATACCCCAAGCACTTGATTTTCCCACAACTAGAAGGCAGATATTGCACACTCAGCTGCATATTCAGCAACAGAAGAAAGCCAAGTAGCATTCATCTGGAATGACCTGCTAATTCCTGGTGTTCTGCAAACTCTCACAGATAACTGAATTGCTCACAGGAAAAAGTAGCATGTTTAAGGTAGAACACCATCTCACAGTTAAAAATATTCTCTTTCAAGAGAATAGTTTTAAACATCCACAATTTTACTGGTTCATTCATCTGTCCTTCTCAATCCATGCTTTTCATGCCAAGGTATCTTGGTGTTTTCCATGACATAGGAGTCATACAAAAGTCTATCTCCATTAATTTTTCTATGCATGGTGCATCATGAAAGTTAGTATTTCTTGATCTCCTCCTCCCAGCAGACAGAAGATGTGTGAAAAGACACTCTCATTCTCAGAGATTCACTTACTTCCTACACAGGAACTCCAACACATTTTTCAAACTCTCAGAAATTCAAACAAATTTTGGCTTTGGGGTTTTTCTTGCTGAGTTTATCTCTTATGACGCAGTCATGATTCAATAAGCTCTAAAACACAGAGTAAGGACTGTCCTTCCTGAGTTTAGAAATCACAAGTGATTACAGCACTTGTAAAACGTCTGTGAGCAGGTCTTATCCTTCTTCAGACCAATAAAAATACTTTGTGAGAAATAAAAATACCTTTCTGTTTGCTTCTTTCCCAGCAGACACTCATTAACGAGGGATTATTATCACCACAGGGATTTTACCTGTATGAAATGACTGAGTTGTTCCCAGCATCAGGGTCAGTAGCAGACACTGCCAGCACAAACTCTCCTTCCTTTGCTGTTGCCACTCTCACACTGGCTGAGTACTGAGCCTTTGTGAACTGAGGAGGGTTATCATTCACATCTAACACTTGAATGCTGACACGGGTGAAATTCTGGTGTGTGAGAGGGGAAAACCATCGTTCAGAAAAAGCACAGACACTTAACTTTCTGAAGAAAAAGCAGCTGCAAACAAAGCATAACTCGTTCCTCTTTACCTGCCTTCGAGGAGCTCCGTTATCAGATGCCACCAAGAGCAGCTCATACTTCTCTTTGGCTTCTCTGTCTACAGAGCCAGTCACCAAAATGGTTCCATCCTAAAGAAGGGAATGTGGTTCAATGCACAGATCATTTTGATTACAATTATACACTGAATTCTCAGAGGAGATGAGGGATTGAAATAATCTGTTCTCCTTTGAGCAAGTTTGGATTCCAAGCAACACCTGACCAGTATGTCTTAGTTTTTGAATATCAACACATATTTCCAACCTACAGGGCAGGTGCTGGTTTTGATGTGCATTAGAATGGTACCTGCCAGCTCTTTTTACCTGATGTGTAAAAAAGGTAAAACCTGATGTGTTTTTACCTGTGCCAAGTAACTGCATGAAAAGCAGTATCTAAATATTGTTTTCAGCACATCCAAACCCCTTACCTGTTGGATGCTGTATGGATTATCCCCATCCTCAGCTGATAAGTAATAAGTAATTCGGGCATTCTCTCCCTCATCCAAATCAGTAGCAGTCACATTTCCAACTTTGGTGGGAGCACTTGACATGTACTCTCCTTCTGGAATCTCAAAATTGTATGGCTGCATCTGGAACTCAGGGTTGTTGTCATTGACATCCAGAACAGTGACATGGAACAGGGCACTGGAGTTAAGCCCATTTGTGTCAGCATCAACTGCCCATACCTGCCAAAGTCAGGAACAAAAATGGAGTTTTAGTGGACATTTTAACCCCTGATAGAGATATAAAAGGTGTTCAAGGGAGTGAAGTAGAAATGAGCCAAAACTGAAAAGTCTGTCCCCAAATTTACTTGTAAAGTGAATGCAGATGTAGTCTCCCTGTCCAGTTCTGTGTCATTCCTTAACGAAAGTGTTCCAGGCATATCCACAGTAAATGAGGTACTGTTATGAATAAAGTGTCCCTGAGAAAAGCCAGCCTAGAAAGAAAACATAGTTCATTTGAGATTAACATGATTAATATTTAAGTTCAAAAACTAATCATATTAATACTAATACCTGGCCTTTTTATAGGAGTTCTCATTACAAAAGTACAAGTGCTTTGGCAGGTTTAACACGTGAAATCCTGCACCCTGAGCTGTGGGAATACTGGACTTCTTTGGCAAACAGGAACTGTGGCATGTGGAAGCCCTTGTGGTCCTAGACATTCCTTCTCCCTAGAGCTCTCCAAGACCAATCCCCATGATGTGAGGAACAGCAACACAGAGTTCAGTGGAGTCTGAACTGCGAGAAGCGTTTACGCTGCTTTAAAACCGAGGAAACCGTGTCACCTCTTGATTTATCAGGGTGAGAATAACCTGGTACCTACCTCGTCCTTGTCAGCAACACTGAACGTGTAGACAGGACTTCCCTTCTGAAGGTTCTCAAACACAGATATCTGATAAGCTGCCTGGCTGAATTCTGGTGGGTTATCGTTGACATCTACTACATTCACAACTACGAGGGTTTTATTGCTGAGACTTGGCTGACCTCCATCTGATGCCTCCACTTCTACCAGAAAACGCTTTATGGTCTCATAATCCAGCTGCTGGCTCAGGCTGAGCTGGCCTGTGGTTGCATTGACAAGGAACATCGGTGAGGGGGTTGGGGGTTCCTGGCTGACAATTTGGTACTTCACCAGGGCGTTGTCCCCAGCATCCAAGTCAGTAGCAGACACTGTCAGCAGTGCCCTTCCCACCACTTCATCTTCAGGGACATCCACTGTGTATACACTGGATGAGAAGACTGGAGGGTTGTCATTCACATCACCAACAATGACCGTCACGTTGAGAGCTGTCGACCGCGCGGGTTGGCCTTGGTCGCTGGCGATCACTGTTAAGTTATACAAGTCTTGGGTTTCTCTGTCCAGTTCCTTTTCCAGCAAAATTAATCCTGAGGTGTCGATATCCATTTTGCCTTCCCCACCTTTCAGAGTATAAACCACTAGCCCATTGAATCCCTCATCCACATCTGTTGCTGACACCCTGGTGACACTCGTTCCAGGTGGCACGTTCTCAGGAACATTAACGGTGGTGTTGGTTGCACCAAACACAGGACTGTTGTCATTGACATCTAGAACTGTGACAAACACTGTAGCATAGTCAGTAGTATTCCCATCTGACAAGGAAATGGTCAGTGTGTAGTTTTTCTGGGATTCATAGTCCAGTTTGGTGTTTGTTGAGATGACTCCCGTGCCATTGATGGCAAACGTAGCAGATTCTGTCAGCATTTGAAACTCAACTTGTATATGGGGATTTAAAGACTCATACTCTACCTGGGGAAGACACAGCATATTATCAATAAATGAATTAAAACCAATAAACCACTGTCTGAAAAAGAATAATCATTTTAACTTTGTCCAAATTCATTTTATGGTTGATATTGTGGCTTGCTATCAACTTATGGTTGATACTGTGGCTTAGTTTTATTTCTTTTAATTCATTTTCATTCAGGCATTTACTAACCTCACAGATTCATTAAAAGAAGTAAAAATCAAACCACAACATACATAAAAATCCAGCTGAAGAGGACTGTCTTTTACTGGAACACCATTAATATATAAAAGTAAATATGTATAGGACATAATGAACAGATTGCACTTTAACCTTTGGTTCTGCCTTTCTTCATATAAAAAAAGTAAAAAATTAACTCAGGAAGCCAATAAAGCAAAACAACAAAATGCATTATCTTCTCACTGCTTTGGTAGGAGACTGTCCATCTGCCTTTGGACCTGCATCCCAGAAGGAGCTTCTGGTGACCTGCTCATCTGAGCGTTTTTGAGCAAAATGAGGAGCAAGTTCTAAAGCCTCCTTTGAAAATGCCTTTATGACAGTCTCTGATGGGAAATCTCCTATCATCATGTCACAGAGATTTAGATTTATCCCCAACAGATGAGGGAATATTGCCTATTCCAGCCTTTGGGCCACTATAGGCTTTGGAGAGTGTCCAGAGTCAACAAAGGGCTAAGCATGGAAGTTTACTTTCTCAAGCAGTTCTGAGGTTTATTTTGTTTGATTTGGGAGGTTGGTTTTGTTTTGTTTGGTTTTTTTAATGTTAAATGGTAGCAGATGCTGTTTAAGCTTTAAGCAATGGAAAGTTTGCAAAGGTTTTAGTGGAAGCAAATCCACCTTTGTGGGTGATAAGCTTCATCATCTGAGGGATGTACTCAGTGCTGTATGTGCAGCTTGACACACAGAAAACCCAGGATCCAGTTATCCATAGCCCAGGGAGACACGGACATGTGGAGCACATATTTTATGGGATGCCCTATATAAAGATAAAATAAAGTTGTTCTTACTTGTGCCACTACAACAGGACTGACCAGCTCCTCCTCTACAGACACATTGTATGTTTTCTGGGTGAACTGGGGTCTGGAATCTCCAACTGCAGTGATTTGTACTGGCACTGATGAACTCCTTGGAACGGCCCCACCTGCAAGCAAAGGGAAACAATCTCCCAGCAGATGCATAAAATACCCACTGCCTCAAGACATAAAGATAAAAAAAATACACTTTTCCACTGTCACTGACTTCTTTTTTTTTTTTTTTTAAATCCTTACTGCAACTGTTATGGTACTGCCTAAGAGGTCCTAACCAAGATCACAAAGGATGGACTCAGGAATCCTTTTTGTATCCATATTCCCCACAGCACCCATTTTGTCCATGAGACCATCAATTCGAGGACACAGAGCTGATTTTGACCAAATCATGAGGCTGAAAACCACTTTGTATTCTCATGCTTCCAGGAGTGGGATAACATTGCTGGATTACATTTGTTTCTGCCCTTATTCAGATCGTGAATGTTCACTGAGTTCTCTGTTATTCTTTTAAAACAAAGAAACCCTCAATAACTGTGGCACGGAAATGCTGTTGGTGGTGGTCATCCTAAAAATGGGCTTGGTATCTTGGATGTGCAAACAAAGACCAGATTACTCAGCACATTTTACTTTCCCTTTTACTCCTTATTGAATGGTGACTGAGTTATAAATTTCTAATTTCTGCCTGAACCTCTGTATTCTCTGCTGTGCAACACCAGTCAATAAGTCAAAGGAAGGTGTGAAATATATGTTATTTAATGTTCTTCCCACAGCCATAAAGAAACCAGATTTGACACAACACCATCAGCAGGAAGCAGAGTTTTACCAGAGATGCAGCAATTAGTTTGGATGTATAAGGAGCAGATAAAAATATATGGTGTTTTTCAAATAAAGCCTGCGAACCTGTTTTGACAGCATTCCTTCAGGTAAAAACCAAACCAAAACCAAAATTCCTCACTGGAAATAGCTGTGTTGACCTAAAATCTCCTCTTACCATCAGTAGCTGTTATCCACAAAACAAACTTCTTAAGTTGGTTGATTCCTAATGGGATTTCTGTCTTTAAACTGATTTGTCCTGTGGATGTATCCAATTCAAAGTATCCATCTTCATTGCCACCAGCTAAGATAAAGCTTATCTCTCCATTTATACCATCATCTGGATCATCAGCAGCAACCTGGGAAAACAAAAAAGAAATATTGTACTGTAATTTCTTGTGCTTTTATCAAGTAACACAGAACTGCTTCTTCTTGTGCAGTTTGCAGAGCAAAGCATTCAGGTAAGCAGATAATTAGGAATTGGTTGTGGGGCTTTTTTCCTCTCATTTATAGCAAATAATAGGTCTGGATAATTATATATATATATAATATATATGTGTATATATACATACACACACACACACACATATATATATATACTTAGCTAAATACAGCCACAAAAAAATTCAGTTATACCTTTGACTGACTGTCATTTTCCTATAGAAACTATTTCCTATAGAATTCCTGGGTTAAACCTCAGTAAGAATGTTTGCTCTTTGATGCACAAACATTATCATTCCAGCAGCATGAGCAAAATCCTGCTTCTGTGGAACTCATGTGAATGACACCAAGTTTGTATGTCAGAAACCCTGTTTCATAGCAATTCCAAAGTCACCAGAGGCAGATGGTCCAAGAGATTTCATCAGGAGCCATTAAATTGGCACATTTGGGTATGAGCATTGATTGTGACTCCTGTATATCTCACCCCCCATTTCCAGTTTTATTTGGTTAACTCATTTACTATGTTAGAAAAAGTACATGGTATCTAAAAATGATCCACAATGCTTCAGCATTCAGCAGCCTTTCAAAAAAATTGCATCATTATTTCAGTTTCTGGACTCTAAACCCATTGTTTTCATCAAACACCTTACAACAACTAAAATCTAGAATCTTACTTTGTGTGTTATGTTTGTGGTATTCAGGGCGGTGCACAGAATCTAAGATCAAGAATAAAAATCCTGTATCATTTGTTCCCTGATCTGGGATGTGATTAGAGCATCCAGAACACTGTGATTATGGAATGTCAACAGGTGTAAGCCTCGAAATGAAAGGTGGGTTGTTTCTGAACTCAGAGGAGCTCAAACCAGATCCCCTTTTAGATAGAACTTCTACACAGCTTTAAGCAAGGACTCATGCACACTCATTTAAACTCAGAAATGTCATTTCTACTTAGTATTTCTAGTACCTGAAGAATGGCCATTCCTGCAGTCATGTTGAGGAAAAGATCTTGTTCATATGGTGTGCCTCTGAAGGTCGGGCTGTTGTCATTCTCATCCAGCAGCAATATGTTGATTGGAGAGTGCGCCTCGCTGTGAGGGGGCAAATGATCTCTGGCAGTGACCTGGAAAAACCATGTAGGGAAATCACTGCATTGTTCAAATGCACCTTCCACGAGGAGTAGGAAGGATGAACAAGAATTACAAGCTGAGTGAACTGTATCACTGGTGGTGTTTCCCTCCAGACAGCTTTGATGTGAAAGGCTGGATTTGATTCTTCAGTTCAGCTGTGGATCTGTACTAAGGAATCGGCCTCTTGCCAGCACAGATCAGGTCTCACCTGTTTGCCTTGGAAAGGAGGAGGGAGGTTTATTTTTAATACCTGTAGCTGAATAGATGGTATTCTCTCCCTATCCAGGAGCGTGGAGTTCCTCACAGTCAGGATCCCAGCTTGACTTAGTTGGAAGGGACTGTCATCTGGAGTGAGAGCAAATGTTCCCTGGAAGCCTCCCTGCGAACAGTAATGATATTTGTTATAAAATAGGGCAATCACTGAGCTTTCTTCTTATTTTCCACATGGAGAACATTGAGTTTTCTGGTTTAATAGAGGTTACAGTTCCAAAAAGAGGGAGAGAAGCAAACAACATGGAAGAAATATAATATGCAGGCCAAGGACAACTTTGTGTCCACTTTGCACTCCTGCACTGTCAGGTTTGGGACCATTTGCAAACCACAGGAGTTTCAAAGAGAGACAAAATTTATTCTTTGGCTGCAAGTACTCTATCCCTCAAAGAAGTAAAACTAAGTTTGCTTTGCTTAAGCATATTTAGATAGCCAGAAAAAGACAATTCTATCTGCTGCACCTGTGTAACACAAACACCTTTTTTATTACATTTCAGAAGCGTGATATTTGTAGCAAACATTAAAAACACTGGCTTTTTACCTCATCTTGGTCAGTAGCTGTTACTTGAAGAACTTCCATCCCATTTGGGAAATTTTCCAGAATTGAGACATTGTAACTCGATTGGGACAGCACTGGAGCATTGTCATTCACATCTTCAATAGTCACCAGAACTACTGCATCAGCTGTTTTGAAACTCTTGTCTTGCTGGGCTGCCTGGAGAGCAGAGTTTGCAGCTGTAAATTCCACATCTTGGTAACAACGAGCTGTTCTGGCTTAACACAAGGACATGACACAACTGCCTGTTTTCAGTGAATGAATTTTCCTTTTCTTTTTCTTTTATTTTAAATGGCAGGATGGAGCCTTGATGCCAATTGCCCTTTGACATGACTGTGAGAAATGCTGTTACCAGCAGGTTGGATTTACATATTATGTTATGAAATTGAGGTTCAGAGTTAACACACTAAAGAAATCAGTACCTGGATGGCCACCACAAGAGAGGGACATATTTCTCTGTCAATGGGAGCCTCTACTTTCAACACTCCAGTGCTTGCATTGATGGAGAAGTTGTTGTTGTAGGCTGGGGGGTTCACTGAAAAGCAACAAATTTCAGAGGGTTAGTGAGAATGAACCAGAACAGTAAATCTGCTCTGTCCTTTAAATGAGTGTTATCTTCTTAGCCATGGCAAAAATGAACAGATATTCCAGATAAAAGGCTTTTTTTCCCCAAGGACTCCGTCCTCAAAACAATTCCTAGGAAATTCATTCACACTTCAAGGTCTCAAATTAAGCATTTCATGAGCTTTTGGCAATTCCTTCAGGAGGAGGTAAAGCTCCTGATGGAATTGATCTCTCTAGATGGTCCTGAATGGAAATTCTTTGCTCAAATTGAAGCCTCTAAACTGACTTACAACTCAGAATCAGGAATTGTTTATTGGAGGAAGCTCAAGAACACCTAAACATTTTAAAAATAGTTGGACCCTACAATAAATGACTGAAATGAAGCTGATTTAAGTGGAGCAGCACTGTGGTGAAGCTCTGTGCAGTTAAGACACCTGAATGAACACTTCACTTCCTTATTCTCTTCAGGAATATTACCAGTTAATGTGGCAATGTCTAGAAGGAAATGAAGGCTCTTACCCAGTTTGATGCTGTAAACTACTGGTTCATTTATACCTCTGTCTCCATCTTGAGCCAATATGGCCTCTGGGAGAATAGTCAGAGCACCCTCCTAGAGAACATACATTGACTTGATTAACTTGAAGAAAAAATACACAAAGTTAACTTTTTTCATTGGATAAGCCATAATTTTCGTTAAAAAAAGGAGAAACATGCACTTAATGGGATCCAGAAAAAATTCTTTCTTTGCCATCCGTGCTTTCCAGAGGAAAACTATGACCAAAATGGTTACACTGTGTTTGAGAAACACCAGATTATGGAGCTGCAGTCACAGATGGAATTTATGTTAAGAATGTTGAATATTTCAGTTCTTTTCCTTTCCTCTCCTGGCAAACAACATGCAATTCTATACTGCAGCCCTAAGAAAAAGAATTATTTACAAGATAAAAACATTTTAGAAGAGCTAAAATTATCCCTTCGGGCAACTGAAGATGAACTTCTAACCAAAGGGACATCAAGGGTGTAACAGTACAAGTATTTGTGGTTTAAAATATGTGAACATGAAGACAATGACAAAGAAATAGGGATACAGATAATTAACTATTTTAATTTTAGTGGATTACTCTGATAATACCATACTGTGATTTTTTTTAATGTTAATACATCCAGAAGCCTGAGCCAAACAAATACATTCCCCCAAGAAATTTCGACCCAATATAGGAAAAAAAAATACAATATAATATAAACCACAGATTACCACTCACATTCTTATTTTTGCCTACCTGACTGTAATGCAGTGTGAAGGAATTACACTATTTAAAACTGAAAACAGGCAGCTAATTTCAGGACTGATGAACAGTCAGTTGCCCTTTCAAGTTAACAGCAAAAGCCCTCTTAGAACAGGTATTTGGGAGCTTTGCCTTTTCTTTCCTTTCCTCCAAACACAAAAGCATCCAGTGAAAAGCTTTTACCTGGATTTCACTGATATTCCCATTGTACACAGATTGGCTGAAACAGGGGTTCAATGTATCATAATCTTCTACGTTAATTATTAAGGATGCAGTGTCACTCTGGTCTCCAAATTGTTCCTGCATCCCAAGGGAAAGAAGAAAATAAGAAACACTGCAATGAAGGAGCCATATCTCAGTGGAAAATACAGCTGAATATTATTACATGTATTTTACAGGGTCTAAGAACTCTCACCCTGTCAGGTTTTTCCATTTCTGAAAATCCAGTTCTAGGAACAAAACTATCAACGGGTGATTGTTCTTAGTTATTAATTTCCTATCAGGCAGGTGTTACACAGCAGTAGAACTTGGTAACAGTACATTTGCTGCAGCTGTACATTTGCTTGATACACAATAACTGCAGTAAAACCATGTGGGTTTAGTTCTAACAGGAAATAAAAGCAAACACACATTCAAATCTCAAAAAAAGGCACACAAAGAACCTGGTGAGATGCAGCAAAAGTATGATAGATCTCCCATAATGAATAGGTGAATATGTGTGAGAATAGTGGGGAATAAATATGTACAATATTTATACTTAGAGAAACACACCCAGAAAGAAACTTGGGCTGGTATTTGAGAGGAAACTTAAACAGTGGTTCAAATATTAAGAATGTGCTATTTGCAGTACAAGCCAAGATGCAGCCACAGCTTCTGGTTTGGGAACTCCCAAAGTTCTAAATTTGTAGAAACTGGGATGTTATAACAGAGGAACTATCATTGTAGAACTATTGTGGGTCTCATTCTTCTTTTAATTTGTACCATACCTTTGCTTGGACTGTTAAATTGAAAAGGTGGACCTTGTTGTAATCCAATGTTTTATTCACTATGACGCTTCCATCTCCTTGCCTTATATAAAAGTAATCTGAGTCCGGACCCTATTGAATGAATAAATCAAATATTTTATATGATTAAAGATGAAATACATTTTCTTTTCCCTTTTTCCCCCCTTTATTATTGGACTGCTTTTCATGAAGGACCAGGAATCTCTCAACCACCACCACCACCACACATTCTATCGCCTCTCCTGTCAGTGCCAACAGAATTTCTACCTGGTTTATCTCATCCTGTGGTCAACAACTAAAGCACATCAGAGGAATGGCCCCTTCACCAGCTGTGAAAGAGGCAGAGACAGCAAGCTCAGAGGTGAAGATTTCCACTGCAGATATCTGAAGCTAGTTGAAATAATCCTACTCCAGTTGGCTTCAGGACTGGAGATGAACAGCAAGCCAAACTTTAAAAAGAAGGGAAACTGCTTCACTCCTGCTTCCACAAAGGACCACTGAGTTCCTTGGCTGGAGCTGGAGAGTGCCACAAATCTTTTCATGAACATTAAGATTCAGGCCTCACCTGTGGTATAAACTCTAATTTTAAATGGCCTTTTGGCTTTTTGCAGGTTTTTAATCTCAACCACACAGCACGAGGGAGCACACGGGGATCAGGTCCCAGGCTGTGAATCTGTGAAATACAAACTGGTGTTCTCAGGTTCCAACCAACACAGGGCACTCACCGAGAGACTGTAAGTGAGGATGTTGAATTGGGGTGAAAAATCATCATCCTTTGCTTCCACTTTTATAACAGTGAAACTTATTTCAGCCACCTAGAGGAAACAAAGATCAGCAAACGCTCAGTCACGAGACCCTTTTGACATCCTTCCTAACTTGGGGCAGGGAAGTTGTGCCACCTCCTCAGCAAATCCCTTCCCATTGCCATTTTTACTGACTATTTCCCCTCCACCTCACACCCCCAGCTGGACATGCAAGCCCAGCCCTTCTTTTCCACACCCATGGTGTAGATAAGTCCCATTAAAAGTGCAGGTAATGAACTGATAACGGTGTGGTCACATTAGAACCTCCCCAAAAAGCAATTTAGAAATGTCACAAGGAAAAAAGTATGAACATCTGCCATAACCCACCTCTGATACTGAAGCACTGTAACTAGTTTGTTGAAATTTTGGAGCATTGTCATTTAAGTCTTTTACTTCTACGTTCCGTGGGTTCTCTATCGGAGTACTCTTTGTGATGGAAGCAAAAAGGCAGGTTAGAAATGACAACAGTGAGGCAGCACCCCTCTGCTAACATTTCATTTCATCCTATCAAATGAGATCCTCAGAGACACCCCTTCAGTTCTACAAACTGTATTGAGAGAGTTAGGCCACCGTTACTAGTAATGGAGTTTGCAAAAGTATGCTAAAATTAACTTTTTAAAAATTTACCTGTGAACAAAATCACTCATTCCAATTGGCAGATTAGAACAAATTATCTTCTACAAGGTGCTCTGAACACCCTGCATCTTAACTTTAAACTAAATAGTATTTCAGAAAATGGTAACTTGGCATTGAGCTTAGACCAAAAATACAGTGGGTAAAACGTGTTTTTTACTTACTGTTCCAATCCTCTGGCAAACAATGGTATACCAGACAAATTCACTCTAAAAGTGAACAAAACAAGCAAATAAATAATATCATCTAGGAACTCAGAATATGACTGTCAAAGATCATTTATGTCAAAATTATACAAAATTACTTCTAGGAGTTGAATCCTCAGGTGAGCTGTACCAAAACACTCTGCTTACAATACATAGCAAAGTAATTACAGAGCATTAATTTTAAGGTTTATTTGACTCCATTCATCTGCTGATGACACCCACCATCCCTGTACCTGACTGTTTGACTGTTCTCCCCAACAGAAAGTTGACAGAGGACAGGAGAACACGTACAAAAAGCACAAAAAGTGTTTTAATCCACTTGGAAAATATCCAAATGAGAAATGTAAAAGTCATAAATCCATTTTCATCGCTTACAAACGTGGATTGTAACAGTGGTTTTTACAACAAGCCTGGTTCAATTCTGCCAAGTCCAGGGCTGCTCTGAATTGGCAGTGTATAAAATATATAATAAATTGTCTCTATTTACTCTGCAGTACCACCCCATTTTCATATTTAGGGCAACTGCAGCCAGGAAAAACACTGATACTGCTTTCTAAATTCCTGGTAGTCCTACAAAACAAGGATGGCCTAGGAAGAAGGATTTATCCTTTTGTGCATCAAGCAACAGAGGCCAATAAATGGATTTATTCACATGTGAAGTTAAAGCTTGTATAAACACTCATATGACTAAGGCTTACCTTCTATCAAATTTTATCTGCTTCACCTCCCTTTGATGAAATAATCCACGTTGCTGGGAGATGAGTTGTAAGGCAAGTGACACCTGTCCTAGCTGTGTATTTACAGCTGTCATGACAACACATGATTAGGAAAGGACCTGTCTGACTGTCAGATGACAGACACTGAGACATTGAACAGATATTTCTGAGAGGTAGATACTGAATTCTGTTCTGACAAGTCACTTTTTTTGAAATTCCAACCTCTGAGAGAACAAACTACTCAAATTTATTATCTTAGTGCTGGGTTTTGTTTTTTTTTTCACCTTTCAAGAAAACCTTTCTATTTAGGCTTTAAACGCGGTAAAAAATAATACCTTGAGAGTCTCAACATCCAGTGCCTTGGAAGTCCTCACAGTTGCATTCCTAAGTGCAGAATTATATTCCAGTTGCACATAGTTCAAGTGTTCAGGGAATATAGGTGATGTTAATGCCAAATTTACATCGGCTGGGATATCTGTGATCCATTCTATATCACCTGGAAGAGAAAGTGCAACAAATTAGGTTGTTTTATGGAAAACAAATCCATAGGTTTGTTTCATATGTATCGACAACTGGTCACCTTTGGTTACATTTTATATTATTTTGGCATTTTTAAACGGTAAGATCTGTTAAAGTGCCCTTAAGTGCTCTGCACAAGGGCATTGATATGTTTTTAAAACCACAGAAACCCATTTTTTTCCCAATATATTCACACGGCGTGTCCAGAATTAAAAAGCTTGGCATCATTCACACCTGAATCTCCACCATGTTTTGAAAACACCTTCATGCTGTGAAACTGTCTTTTCACATTTGCTGTGAAAACGTAACCAAAGTGTAATCAAAGTCAGGGAATGTGGTCAAAATCAGCAAGAGGCCAGTCAGGGCTGCATGGGATGAGTTTCAGTATTTTCCAAACCCAAGGGCGTCTCACATCTCTTAGTTAAATCTGTCAAGCAGGTAGAATCCAGTGTGAAGCCAGACTCAGGCTTGTGGTTGTTTCATTTTGATTTTGGGACAGAATGGTGAGTCTGTGGCCCTTCCTTTGATCTGTTCCTGTTTGTACACAACACAAACACAAAACTCTGCAACCTTTGAATCAGTTTTTATGTGATTTTTCTACAACCACACATTTAGGAACTGATCTCTTGAAAATACAAAGACTTGTTATCTGCAATTATCAGGATTCCTGTTAGACTGACTCATTTCAGTAGTGAGTGCATTACTTGCTTGGTTAAACACCAAATCTGTGTCTGAAATGTATCTTTTCAAACCATCCAGTGTGGTGCTACTGGCAATTTTACTAAATAAAGTTCCCTTACTCATGTGATCAACATATTTGTGTTTATGAAACCACACTTAGCTTCTCATGGAACACATTACCTGTATTGCAAACCCATAATCCCCTCTCCCCTCTAAAACCTTTCTTGAACATCCCAGATGTTTTCCATGATCTTCAGGAAACTTGCTAGCTGTGTTTCTTTCCTACTCCACTGGCTTCATCCTCCATCACTACTAATTTAGGCTGGCAAGCCCTTTCCGTACCAGTTCCATCTCTAATCTCCACATAGAGTCTTGTGCTCTTGGTCTCAAAATCCTAAGGACCATGAGCTTGTCTTCTTCACCAGCAGGGAGTGTCTGGAATACTGGCAGCTACCAAAGACACTGGACTTTTAACTGTGTGTGAGATGAAAGTCCAGTGAGCTGACAGTGAGCACAGAACCCCAGGGCTGTGTCTCAGGGGCTCAGCGTTGGGTGGTATCACTCTACTGTGCTGAAAACGCTGGAAGAAAACATTCCAGGAAAACAAAATCCCTCTTTGCCTGACAGGCTGTCTGAGCTGGATACACTCAGATAAGTAAAGCAGCTGCCTAGGAAACAGTATTCCCTGCAGAAGAGAGAACCCAACAAAAGGAAGTACTGGGAAAAATGGAAGGTGGTTCTCCCTCTGGATTATTCACAGGCATGTCAGCAGGTTCACTCACACATACAGTGCCCACTAAGGGCCAGAGTTATTGCTCCCTGCTTAAAAATTAAATGGAATCAGGGTGAAAGGTAATTCTTTTTCTTTCTCTCTCCATTCAAGAGTCAGACACAGCAGCTACACTCTGACAGCTTCACCAGTGACTGGAAAAAAAACACTGCTCTGGATTGTTCAGCCTGGAAAAGAGAAGACTTCGGGGGGACCTAATTGCAGCCTTCCAGGACCTAAAGGGAGCCCACAAGAAACATGGAGATGGACTTTGACAAGAGCATGGAGTGACAGGACAAGGGGAAATGGCTTCAAACTGAAAGAGATATTAGATATCAGGAAAAAGTTCTTTACTCTGAGGGTGGTGAGGCTCTGGCACAGGTTGCCCAGAGAAGCTGTGGCTGCCCCATCCCTGGAAGTGCTCAAAGCCAGGTTGGATGGAGCCTTGAGCAACCTGGTCTAGTGGAAGGTGTCCCTGCCCATGGCAGGGGGTTGGAACTGGGTGAGCTTTAAGGCCCTTTCCAACCCAAACCATTCTATGACTCTCTGATCTTTCTGAAAGCCAGAAGAAATGCAGATTGCCTGTGGACAGTCAGCATAGGCCTGGAGCATGGTGCCATGAGATCCTAAGGGTTATGACATATCCCAAAGGGAAGCTTTGGCCATAACTTAATGCTTTGCCTTGTATATCCATTAGGGACATCAAAACCTCACTGGATAAGGTGAACTGAGAACATTTTCTGTACTTGTTTCCTTTCCCATTCCCTGCTCTGCCTATTCAGACAACAAGATGCCTGGAACAGGGAATTCAGGGTTTGATATTTATTTATTCTACTAAGCAGTAGGTCCATAGGCAGCTGCTGCATCCAGCCATGAAGACTGTTGTAAATCAATGAATAATACAGATTCATTTTAAAATACACTGGCTATGTGAAGCATTAAAGTACTATGTGCATTTAGGAGAAGATCAGACAATTCTAGGCTGGAATCCTGATTTTACCTGTGTATCCATCCACAAAGCCTGTCAGCTCAAGTGTGGCGGGTGGCACATCACAGTTTATAGTTGTGGTTTCTAAAAAGAAACACAAAAGTCACGTACAAAGAGCACAGAGATGGTACAAGGTCAAAAACCTTATGCTCTGTAAAACCAGACGCACACAAGACTTCAAATTAAGCTCAAAGACATTTATCATAAACCTTGAAGGGTTTAAAACAATACATTGCATGGTGTAAGCAAATATTGGTGGCTTGGACCCAATCTAAGCCTGCCAAGAATGAGTCACTGCTCATTAGTGTCCTGCTGAAACATTTGTGGAAATCATAATCGAAACTGCTTCTGTACCTTGGCCTTGCAAATGTTTTCTGCTCCCAAGAAAACTGTCAACACAAAACTACTCCCCACAGAAAAGTTAGCAGGAATCCAGGAGCTCAGGGTAAAGGCACGTTGACAGATTTACCCGAAATTTCCTCTCCTTAAACTTTCAGAGAAGGTGGCACTTTGGGGATACAGGTTTTTCGTGAGAGGTTGCTTTTTTAAGTGGTTAATTGTATCTCAGACACCTCTCTCTACATCTGCTCTGTGTGATAAAAGTGAGACTTTTTTTTTTTTGTACAGGTGCAAACTATAAACACAGAAATCCAGGAATCTGCCAGATTTTTTTCCCCTCCCCTGACTAGAATTCGTTTTTGTGGTTTTAAGAATGTTCCCACTCTTCTCCTTACCATCCTTCCCATAGATTCAAAGGGACAGGTGGTAAACAAACAGTGGGTTCTTTTTGCCTGGCTGGGTGGATCCCTTCGTGTCTGTATCACTCTACAGGATTTCATTTAAAATGAGCAGTGGACAGATTTCTACAGAAGTAACTGAATAAAACCCCAGAGGATATTTCTACAGTCAGCAGCTGTACGGGTCTAATGCTGGTTATGGGTCTAATTCACTGCCTCCATCTCTGAGTGTTGAAAAACCTGGGCTCTGGACTAGTGAAAGAGATAAAAAAATTGGCAGTTTTCACTTTCTGGAAGCCTCAGTACAATAAAGAAAACTTTTAATGGAGTTCCTCACCACTACAAATATCATGTGTAACAATGGTAGATACTCCAACCTGATTTAGCAGAACAGCAACAGCATGGAATTTAACTGACCCCAACTTCAAAACTATCCATCCTCAGGCTCAACTTCAGCCTAAGTATTTTTTCTAAGGTCTGATGCAAATATATATAAAATAACAATATAAAATAATAATATAAAATAACCAAACCCCCAAAAGTTCAAAGATAATAAGAGCATGGTTTTCAGCTTGTCAGCACTGAGCTCCTGAAAGCCCCCAGACCACTTCCATGGGCACCAAGATGGCTTGTTTAGATGTTAGTTTATCAAGCAACAAATCAACGTATTTCAGACTTCTAGGACTGTGATTTGTATGGATTTAATACATTTAATTTTGTTCCATTTCAATAAAAGCAGTGAAATGCTCACAAAGAATAAGAGTACTTACTTTGTGCCTCAAGACAGGTGAAGGTAACCCAGTTGACCAAAGCAAAAACCAGAGCTCTAGAAAGCGCCATGAGCACTGCAGAAAAAAATCTCCTCCTGAAGGCAAAACCAGATGGTTGTTTCTCACACAGAAAACCTGTAAAGAATCATCTCATTTGCCATATCATATGTTAGTTATTTCCTTCACAAATGCTTCACTGACAGCAAAGGAAAAGACTGGAATAAGCCTTCGAGAGCAATCCACCAACTATATAATGTGCTTATCATTTTCAGCTTGGCAGATCAAAGTCCTTTTGGGCAATAAAATAAACCAATAAGGAAATGGGACATTTTGTGCTGTAACACAAAAAGTGGCGAGTGTATTTTTATTCTAACATTTGAAATAGAGATGAGAATAAATCAGCAAACGTCCTGGTCAACGTGAGAGAAACGCACATTTTCCCCGGGAAAGAAAACCAGCATTGCCCCTTTTGATCTCATAATGATGGCAGAGTATCTTCCCATCACTCTGTTCCAGAAGGAATAAATACAGAATTCCTGCTGGGAAAATAGTAGTTACTATTTCATGTGAGGAAAGCAGACACCTCTGAAGTGTGCCCCAGTATTTTACAGGTAGTGTTAAAACATTTTACTTCGATGTACCCAAAAGCAACCAATATTTTAAGCCTGTAGAGGACTTTCAAAGGCTACAAATGATTGAAACAAACTCCATGATGAGATGTGTCATTTGTAGGTAAATACACCTTCAATTGGAAGGAGAAGCTGATTACACAGCAAGGGAACTGCTGCCACACCAAGGTCTTATCATGTTTGTGCCACATTTTGTCACTGTGGATACTGAAGTAATTACTTGAGGTTGAACGAGAACACAAAATACAATAAAACTGCACATAACAACTAAAAATAAAATTGTCATTGTGTCCTAGCCTTGAATTATTGAAATGTGGGAGCAATTCAAGAAGAAGCAATTAAAAATTTTTTAAAACAAGTTCACCATGGGCACAGTGTCTTTTGAACGAAGGCCCCATCCAGCCATGATTGTGCCTTCAGTGGTGTCAGTACTAGTTCATTTTCCTTCCTGGCCTGATCATTCCCTGTGTCCATGATGGTCAGGCCTTAGCAAGTTTATGTGGAATAGTACAGAAGGCAGGCCTGTGCACAAAATGCCTCCTGGGAAGAAGAAAGAGCCCTGATCTCACTCCCCAAACAGCACCACACCTCTCTGGGCCATCACAGCCAGGCCAGAGCCTGCATAAACTGGGATTTGTACCAACAGGTTCTTCTAGCAACCAACCCCCTTGACCACTGGGAATGTCCATGTGCTGGAAAGTCTTAATCCACTAATGAAGATCTACTTTTTGGATATTCCAAATGAGAGCAGAGGCAATGCAGCCTCAACAGCCTCTGGGGCCTCACGGAGCGCTGGAAGCTCAGAGACGGGAAGGGGCCCGGGACCTTGGGGGATAAAACCCCAGAAAGATTCCCCCATGGGGTTATCTGTGGGGGAGCAGCCCAGAAGCTGAAGGAAGAAGGTCACTCCTGTGCATAAACTCAGTGCAAGACTAAATACAAATTTAAAGTTCCCCCACAGGCAGGTGTAGAACGGGAACCGCTGCTCGGGTGCAGCACAACACTGTCACCCCGCTCTCTAGAAGCTGTTTCGCTGGGAGGATCTCAGTCCAAGGCAAGAGCAGCACTTGCCATCAAATTAACATTCCAAGCCTGTGTGATTCCCAAAGTAGAGGAGTTCTAGGTGACTTTGTCAGCTGCTGTAGCCTTCCAGCTGCTGATGGCTCCCTCAGCCTCCACCACCGTGATGCTCAAAGACAGAACCTCAGGGACACAGCAATTCTGGGCAGTCACTTGGCCTCGAGCCTGGAAAAGCCTTCGGCTGGTTTTATTTATAGATATAACCAGGAGGGGACTCAGCAGTAAATCTATAATAAATAAATTTAACACGAGTGAAGCCTTCTTCACCTCCTAAAAGATGGACTCGGTCTTGGAGGTCTTTTCCAACCTGAATGACTTCATAATTATTAAGAAATAAAGAAAAAAAACTTCACATAATGGCTCAAGCACCTGATGCACAGGAGCAATTTCCCAACCCCCAATACAGGTACACTCAGCAAGAACAGGGAACAATGACTTTTAAAAAACTGATTCCCTTCTGGCAAAGAAAAGTGTGTTCTCAGTCACATCAAAACCACCCACGCTGTTCACACACTGGGGCAACCATATGTCCACATTTCTCCAAAACACATCTTTTGGACTCATTGCTGAATTCAAAATTCTGTCCCTTTCTCCAAGATCTCTAGGCATCCAGGGAACAGGCACAGCTCCAGAGGGCAGGGAGATAGTTTGTACCCACGTGGGACAGCAGGATGGACACTGCAGCCTTCCCAACACACCACCTGCACATACACAGGGCACCCACGTAGCAATTTCTAGAAACAGAATCACGGCAAATAATAATATTCATAGATTTAACAGACTGTTTAAACGGTGCAATCTGCGCTGTGGCAGTGCAAAGCAGTGTTAAACATGTTTTTTAAACATAGCTTAGTTTAATATTTTGCGTACTTGGGTCATTTGGAGGGCAGCTCACTCATGAATTTTTAATCCGGCTTCAAAACTCGACGCAGATAAAAATTCTTTTAAGTTCATGTAGATTTGGAGTAGCTTTGCATTTAATGATATCCTGTTCTTGACAGATAAAAAGCCTGTACTGTGATGCTGCAATTTAATCACAAATACACACGATGATTGATGATTGAGACCATCAAACAACATAACTCAGTTCTTAAAAGCATCTATAAAAAACTCACACGCTTCTTAAATTAATAATGTTTATTTCCATTAAACCAAGACAAATTCTCGAAATTAACACAAGATAAAAATTCAAGGTGGTTGGCACGGGGGAAAAAAAGAGATAAACTGCACATCATGTATGTCATTTTTATATGCTCAAGAATGTTTTTGAATAAAACAATACTGGCACGTAGAACTGGCACTTCCCCACAGAACAAAACCAGCAGAATTTTCCTTTCTCTTCTAGTCAGTAGTCCTATGAAAACTAAACACACAGACACACATGCAGCCTGCAACTTCCACAGCCAAGTTTACCATGGGAATTTGGAACACCCCTCCATCAGAAGTCACAAAATTGTGGCAAAACACTTATTCTACTGCATTTTCATACCTGGTGGATTTTAGAATATTTTCAACAAAAGACAATCAGTTTTCCAGTGTTTACTGGAAGTGCTTCCAACTGCATCAGTACTTGCAAACAGGCCAGGGGCATTCATAAAACCTGATTTGGTTGACACAGATTAAAAGCACTCCTGCCCCAAATATCCAATTTTGCCTGTTGGTTTCACTGGGCTCCCAATTTGCTACAGCATCGGACAAAACACACAAACAACACTGATTTTTAACTGGTTCAATAAAAATCTTCCCCCTTGACAGCAGGATTTTCAAGTATTGCTATCCTAGTCTTCTAACACCCACTGAAAATCATCAGAAAACAAGACAAACAAACAAAAAAAATAAGCCCAAATGGAGGGAAGTGCATTTAAACAACCTCCCTCTCCTTACCCCACCCTGCCCTCCCACCCAGGATCTTGCTGGCTTAATTCCAAACTCAATTTATTGTACAGCCATGAGCTGGAATAAGCTTTCCCTGAGTGCTCTTTCTACCTGTTTCAAAAAGTCAGAATGTGTTTCCTTGAATTCAGCCATTATTATTATTATTATTATTGCCATTTTCTTTGCTAATATGCAAGGTATTTTCTAGGTAAGTTATTTCATTTTGGTAGCCCTGGATTTGACAAACTTGTATTCTATTGCTCCAAAGACACAACTTGAAAGTGCACCTGACTTCTAAACAGTGTTATCCAGGCAGGTTTCAGAGAGTAACTAGACCCAAAAAAAGATCTACATGCACAAACCTTTGTAATGAGACACCTCTGCTGCAAGATGCAGAATTAACAGTGGATCTGCTTGGATATTTAGTGGCATTGCATCCATAAAACTGCTCTGCATCCTAAGTCTGGGTGTTGGAAGGGAACTGTAAGGGGAGTCAGGAATGAGGATGAGTATTAATTCCAGATACAAGTAAAGCAAGTGATTCACATGCAGGATGCAAAAGCTGCATCACCAGGGCACTGATTTCAGCTTTGGAGGTCTAGTCCCTACCTGCTGCCCACATTCAGATGGATGGAGCTGTGTCACATACAGAAGGAAGCCTCAGAACTGCATCAGAATTTTGCTTCAACTAGTCTAAGTCACAGGTATTGTCATGAACTTTAAATGCAAATCCCCAGAAGACTGACCTAAAATGGACCATCAAACACCACACAACATAAATACATGAGGAGACTTGTGTTAATGCTGCTGAGTGCATTCAGAGCTTAGTAGTCTTGCTTTGCCCCTTTCAGTATTTCTGGCACACCAAAAGGCATATTTCTGTCTTCCCCCATAAATAAAGTTAGTCTGATAATTTAATTCTGCAGATTTATAAAATCTTTTCTATGCAACTTAACACAATAGCCTAAAAAAAACAAAACAAAAAAAAAAACAAAAAAAAAAGGCAATTCAATTTAAATTTAAGAAATAGGATATTTACAATTAAAATAAGTACAGACCTTATTGGATTTGCATTCATTTATGGCACAAAATAATTTACAAGGCTTAAAGTAATAAATAAGTCACTGGAAAGCTTTCAGAGATGTGCATTCTCCATGTCAGAGTGCAGAGGAGTTTCAGGAAGCAGTAAGGAATTTTGGCTAAAGGGTGGTCATGACTCCTTATGTGGGACGGCCTTGACCAAAACGGGATTTTGACCTGGATTGAAAACACAAAAGAAGCGTATATATAGGGGTTTTTTTACATTATTAATGTAGGGTTTTTTGATGTGTGGGGCTTGTTTTTGGAAGGAGGACAAAGAATAGGTTGAAAACCTTGGCTAACACTTTTCCAGTTATCCATAACTCTGCACAAAAATTATGTTGGAGCTGGAGTGAACTTCCCAACACAGAAGGTGTAAAGCAGTTCTTTCAGCACAGCCACAAGAGTTTCACTCTCTTAACTCCAGTTTAATTTGACAAAATGTGAAATAAGGCACGTTTTTCTTTAAACACCCATCACCCCTCACACCTGAAATCCAAAAAAAAAAAAAGTTTTGCTTCTTCCTTTCATTTCCAGTTCTTACCTGACGTTCTTCTCGGCGTTGTTTTGCCGCGCACTGACCTGCGCCGAGGCCTTGATCTGAGCTTCCAGCCTGGAATAAATGCCTCCTGCGTACTGGAATCCAGAAAAAAAAAATCATCAAGTTTTGGCATTATTTCAGTGCAATCAGGGACTTTTCCTAAAAATCACTAATATCCAGCAGAATTTATGGCATACTTCGTTTCATTAGCACAGCCCGGGACTGAATTTTTTAAACCTATTTTCCAGGACCGGTTTTTCAAGGGCAGTGAAGTTGAAATACTATTTTAAACTATAATCCCACCAAAAGATCCTGCTTGGGACAAAATGAAGGTTGATATAATTCAGTTCTTTAGCTTATGTATTGAATAGGTGGTGTTTCCATTTGTGTTACAAGTTTTTGTTACCTAAGGCTCCCTTCAACTCTGCAAACTGTACCAGGACAAATCTTACTTCTTTGCTGTCTTTTGACTTGACTCGATCAAGGTCCCCCAGTCTCATTTTTATTAAATGCCCTGTAATCTCAGACATTCTTCTCTGATCTGTCAGAAATAAGAAAGGATATTTAGGGCAGAGGTTTTCCTTGCTAGTCAATACAAAGAGAAGAATTAGACACGCAAATGAGTGATGGTGGATTTGTAAAATTAACTTTCTTTTCAGCTCCTATAAAAATCCTAAACAACAAAGATCCTAAATCCTGATGGATAATTTAGGATAATTTAGTCTCAGCAGCCTTCTTGGCAAATACCAGAATCAACCTCAGGTAATACACTGAGATCAAAATCTATGGAAATGGTTTGGAGGCAGAGGTTTTCAAAACAGCAGAAATGCACAAGAGTCTCAGGAGAGATTAAAAAAAAGGCAGGACAAATGAACAGAATAATATTTTAGTCAGAGAGACCGAGAAAGAGATAGAAGTGGATGTTTCTCTCTTATCTGCACAGAGATAACAAATGCCACATGGATGCAATAAAATTATTTGCACAGTCATGAGATGACACAACTATAATCTCTGTAGGTTATGTGCTGACATTACCAAATAAAGCACACAAATCACACAAACACCCAAAAACCCCATGGCTCTGTCTGAGATTAAATTCAACCTAAAGGTGTCCAAGCAGCTACATTTGAAGAAAACTGGCTGTTTCTTATAGAAAACATTATGCAAAGAAAATGATCCTAAACTTTATGAAAACTAAACTCATGCAAGAACAGACCATCTTCTCTTTGGGCATCCTGGTTGTATCTCAGTGACCTGGAGGCATCCCACTTGTTCTGCTGCATGCTCACACTGGTTGGGAAAAGAAAGGTGCACACCATGTCATCAAGTAGCTGCTTACAAAGAGGGAGATCCTAAAATATGTTCTTAAGGGCTTGAAAAATGACTTACATGAATGGAGATACATCTCGGGAACTCGGCTACCAAAGAAAGAAAATCACATTATGTGTGTTTTAAGATCAAGTTTAAAACTTAGAGAGAATTCCCCATTAATCAACGCAACCCAAGAGCCTGGATTCACAGCTAGGATTTTACCTTCTCAGATGGCTTCTCCCTTTTCTGAACACTAGGTGAAGAAAGCACTTTCTTTGGGTGCCTGTAGGATTTCTTTAATTTCTCCTTTCTCCCTGCTGATGGAAGAAATATCCATTCATACCATGACAGATACTTGGAATTTCTCAACTACACAGCTACAGAGGAATTTTTTCCCCTCTATCCCTTTACAAAAAGGGTTAATTAACAGGTTTTTTTTTCCTTTTCTTTGTGTTGCAGGCATGCTAATACACACTACTCAAATGCTCTTCTATGAGAAGTGTACAGGTATATTAGTGTACAGGTATATATATAAAAGTGGTTACACACCACAGCATAAATCCTTTAAATTTAAAAATAAGTGCACATACAAGCTACATTTTTGGCCATATTAACTCAATCAAACCAAATTTTCATTCAACATGTGTATTTTTTTTAACAGACTGGTGCAACTTGAGTCAAGACAGAAGGAACAAAGAACTGCCTCTGCTCAAGTGACCCTTTAGTAGGGTGAAAAGGAGAAGCTGCTTTTTGGTTGTCCATGTTCCTAAACCCCTTATCACATTAAAAAAAGAGAAGGGAACAAAAAAATCTTTTTAGATCCTACAGAGATCATCTTCAATGCAGACACAAGTTTTAGGCACATTCCCCAATCATTCCAGCATACAACCCAAAGAATATTTTGCATATAAAAACAGTCATGTAACTACTGCCTTTTCTGTCAACATTTATTATGTATAATCTCATAAAAGTCATTTGATAGTTTCCTGAGCTACTCTGAGGACATCTCAGACATGAACAGCTGCAGCTTTCCTTGTCTGCCAGTGATTCCTGATGGCACCAAGCAGGGGGGTAATTTGTACCTAATCACAGAAAAAAACAGAAATAAAATTCAAGTAGCATTAGTTTTTATTTTTTTAAAATGCCTAATGTTCAAAATTTGCTTATAGAAGACTTTTGCTGCCTCAAATCCCTGTCTCTAAATCCTAGAGAGGAGGATGTAGAGTCTTGTTGTACCTGGTTTCTTGCACACTTCTTCTTCATCCCCCACTTCATCCTCAGTGACCTCTGAGCCAGTGGTGTACTCCTCCTCCTCAGACAACAGTGATTGCTGTTTCTAATCAACAGGAGGAGAGTTTAGAGATTAAAAGTGAGGTTTGATTTCTATTAAATGACAGGTTAAATCTGTCCTGAGGGAGCTGATTTCCAGCACAGCTCCCTGTCTCAGTGAGGTAACTGTGTGCACAGTTGGGTCTGAGGACAACACTCTCAAGTGCTGAGAAAGGATTTTCAAATCTTTGCTTAAAATGTTTTATTTTAATTTTTGTTTCTTCCAAGTGGTCCAACATTTTCATAGGTTGCCCAGAGAAGGTGCAGAATCCCCATCTTTGGCTGGATAAGCAGTATAGCAAAGTTTGGCAAAGCAGTATAGCCTGGAAGTTGAACCTAACTTTGAAATTGGGAAGGAACACATAAGATGACCAGCAGAGATCCCTTCCAACCTGTACTATTGTATGATTCCACGTTTAAAATCCAATGTATTGCTGGTTATACTATTTTTCTAATTAATAAGAAAATTTCTTATGGTAGTAGATGTCTGAGCAAGCCACTTAATTACAGAACACAGGAAAATACAAGTTTACAAAGGGTTCTGCTCAGGCTTGCTGCATCTTGCAAAGTGCCTGAAACACTGAGATATTCAGTAATTAAATAATTGCAGTGCCCTACAAATACACCCAGATTACACCAGAGCTATCTGCATTCATAATTTATTGCTAGTTGGTCTGGAATAGCTGGTTTTTGTGAACTCCTCCCAGTACCTTTGGTTCTTTATCTTCTATCATCATAAACTACAATACTGCAACAGATGGGCTCCCAGGGAACAGTTTCCACCAGCACACAATTATGGAAATATTAATGTGATGTTTACATTGTTTGAATATACCCATATATCTAAATTAAGTGATAATGTGTGCCTAGGAGTCCATGAGAGATGATAAAGCTTAACAAGTTCAAAAAAGTAGTACTTCACACACTTTATATTTTCTTGTAAGAAGTGTTGCCATTCTGCAGCCTCTAAATTAAAGCAAAAGCAAGAAAATACATTTTCCTAATTAATTAGAAAATAAGACAAAAATCAAAGCTAGTTCTCTGCTAGTACAGAAGACCAAATAATTTAAATTATTAATAAAATGTTTTACTAACCAGCTGTAAGGCCCAGTTCTTCAGAGACAGAAACTGTAGTCATGAAGAGAGAGAAAGGGATATAAGTTAAAGAACTAATATTAATTAGAATTTTTTTTAAAAGTGAGTGGAATTCAAAAATACGAGTGTTATGTTATAGTAACATCTTGGAGGGGAAAAAAATCCCTCAACCAAAACACAACCCAAGTTACTGTTCTTTATTTACTGATCTTCAGATACATCAGTAGGCAGAAACAAGGCAGCAATTTTTAAAATACATAATGAGGCAAATATTTTCAAGTATGACTGGATCCTTAAATATCATCAGTTTAAGAATGGGGTAGAAAGCACAGACAAAGAAAATTCCCTCTGATATACAGAAATATTTCCAGCAGACATGGCGGAAGTTTTGCCTTTTCAGCAACCAGGTCTTTTGTATCTGTGCTATCCTGCAATGCTCAGTGGTGTGTTTCTTCCTCCAACAATGAGTTTGGTTTTGTTTTTTTTTATTAAAAGTTGTCCAACAACTTCTTCAAAGTATTTTTGTAAGAATCTTCCTTATCAGAAATAAGGGAAGGAAAAAAAAGTCAGCACTCACAGCGTTGATTTCTCCGGTTTTGGGACCCCACGGAGTGTTTGGCTCTACAAGCACATCACATTCAAGGCCTTTTTCATCACCAAGCCCAATACCAGAATCACTTGGAGAGAAATACGTAAAACAAAAATGAACATTTCTATTTCACAACTTCAGGATCGGTCTCTCTTTACTCATCACGCATCAAGAGAGAAGACAGACCTCCAAGTCAGCCACATAACATTTTGATAACAATACATTAAAATGTAAAGATAGGAGTGGATGCTTATGGAGGTTGAATGACTAAATGCCTGCTTGAAACATAAAAGGAAAAAGTACTTATTCTTCTCTTCCCAATTTCCAACTAAACAATCAAAACCAAGTTATCTTTAAAAAGTCCTATGACTCATTTAAAGATGGGAGAGAACTCAAATGCAACGAGCACACAGTGTGGAAGGCCAAGTTATTTCAGTAACACGATACAATGTTCTTACCTATTCTCATCCTTAGTGAAAGGAACAACTATAACATCTCTATGATGCAGCAGATCATTCAGTATTTGAGTAGTCTGAGAGGGCAAAGCATCCCCATCCTCATCTCCTGACGGTAACTCGACCATGTGATCCCTCACTTTGCAGCCCTGGGATACACAGACACCGAGGATCAAAGACCGGAGTTAACGGGAAGAACTGATTTCAGTAAGTTCAGTATCAACAGCTGAACTTTTGAACTTGTGTCCCCAGGTCCTGACAACAATTTACAACCTTTCATTTGGAGAAATGATTTCTTTTCATAACACACTGTTGCCCCCCTGCCAGACATTATGCTCTGTTACAAGTGAGCTGGTATTGAGGTACCTTTGGGAGGGTTGTGGGATCAAACCGAAGGACTTTCTGGTTACAGCAGGGATACACTCCTGTCCCACTTGAGCCAAGAGCACTGGCTACACCTGGATAAAGAACTGGCTGGGAATGGTACTGGCAATGGGAGAATTCAGTACACAGGAAAGACTACATTAGGAAAAAAAGAGAGAGAGAGAGGCGAGATTATCCATGGAAGTCAAAATTTTGCTCTATAAAGAACACACACCAAGCTTTACTAGCACGTATTTTCCAAACTGCTTTGATCCCTTCCTCACCCCCCAAAAGCCACCCACCACAAGCCCAAGTGAAGTTGTACTGACTTGGTTACATCTTGAGCAGCTCAACCAGTTGACAGTCCCCCAAAGGCGCCAATAAACGTCCCTCCAAGACTTCAATTCCTCGTGAAGGCCAATTAAATACTCATGGACTTCCCAGGTTTTGTCTCTGAAAAAGCCAAACATCAGGTCACACACGGAGTTGTGACTCTTGTTTTTATCCTGTCACCAGAACGGGGAGGTGGAAAAGGAACAGAACAATGTGTGTTCCACTGGTGAAACATCTACAGCAGAGTTAAAGGAGGCAATGTGAGCTAGTCATTATTAAATTCAGAGCATGACAGAAGAGCCTTTATTCTTCCACAAGTCACTAATAACAATTACAGTTTGATTCATCTCAAAACCCATACACTGCAAATTTACAAGCTAAACATCTTCTATTTATAAGCTAAATATCTTCTGCATATCTGCACCACAACAGCAATTGCTTAGTTAGGAATTCAAGTTTGAAAACACAAGACCATGTCTTTTTGATGAGTGTACACATCTGACACTTCTAATCTTAAAATTACAGACTTTGTTCCTTCCTAGTGATCACATGAGACACACCTCTTCAGAATTCAAAGGAGAATATGCAGTGGAGCATGTTACCTTCAGGAGGAGCCCTGGTGTGAACCATTTTTGTTATATATACACCTGACCTAGGCTAAGAGAGCAGGATTTCCAACTGGAAATTAGTTCTAGGCACCACTAGAGGACCACTAAATAGAAACCTATTTTTAAGACATTAAAGATGGGTTTGGATTAGCTCCTGAGCCTGAATTCATTAGTGGCCAGGATCACTTCTCAGTAAACAAATTCAGTGTGCAAAAGCAGTCATGAATACCACAAGGCAAACAGCTAGAACCTGAATAATCCTCTGAGCAACTTTAAAGCCCTGCACATTTATCTGTTAGGAACTGCAGAGCAGCTACACACAGCTCAAGGAAAGTAATACAATTAATGAACTTTACATGGCTAATCACCAATGATCCTGATGGGTCAGGACAGGGTTGCAAGATCTGGTTCTATTTAGACTAATCTCCACCTTGGAATAACTGCTGTGAGTGACACCAAATACAGGCTGCCCCAGGAGCTGATATGGAACTGTTTTGGTTGTTCTGAACAAAACAGATCTAAAGAGAAAGGTCTCCTGTTATTAATTTCCCACATCTTTCTTAGAGGGAGCAAATAAGGAGGAAAGAAACTGCAGCTGATCACGTACTGATTTCATTAAAAAGAGAATCCAGCTGTTCACAACCATGGATCAAACAGCCAGGATTGAATTAAACATCTGTGCCAAGTGAATCCAGGATAGGTCCTGGAAGCTCCTCTGACAAATACTTTGGAACAGAAAAACAACTGGCAATGTTTATTTATAGCAGCCTTTAAGCAGGTTGAATATTAGATTTGACAGTACAAATTCAGTCTAGAAAACACTCCTTGGATTTTCTGTGCTGGCAGAGGTGGAACTACCCTTCACTAACAACCTTTAATTTAACTGGTCTTCAACTACACACATCTTAAAATCCTCTGATGAAAGAATTAGCTGAGTATTTTCTATTTAAGGCAGTACAACCCAAAATAGCCCTCCCAGTAATCATGGCTGCAGTTTTTCCATTTCCCTTCAGCAGCAGCACCGCTGAATGAATTTCAGAAGTACATCACCATAATCATCTCCCCCTTTTTTTTTTGGTTTGCTAAGTAATACAAGAAGTTGAGATGTTTCATACACTCTTAACATATGTATAATTCATTTTATGAGTATCTTGTAAAATCACCCAAAATCATGAAGAAATATTTTATATATATATATATAGTCACTACCTTATATGAACATAGACAATATTCCCATGTTGATCTATGTTGATTTTCCCTGGCACACAAGGAATTCTCCTTTCAGTTTCTTTAGTTAGCAGTTTTTTACATAAACAACACCTAGATTAGAAAAAAAAAGAAAAGAGAAAGAAGGAAAGGAGTAAGAGCAGGACCTCACAACACAGGGACTGTGACTGAAGTCACAACATAAAAAGGCCATACCTGTATAATGTTGTTGCATTTCCTCTGGAATCTGGATTTACATACTCTGGATCAAACAGTCTCTCAATCTTCTTGCAGAAAAGTTTACTATTAATGACAGCAACACAGCTTACCCATTAGAAAAAACTGAAAGTTGTTTTATGTATAGTGAGACTAATTACATTCTGATAAGTGAAGTCACTCTCAGAACCTAACTTTTAATATAATTTTCCTTTAAATTATCCTGTTCATCTCTTACTTTCCCACAGATGTGACAAAAGAGATATTTTGATTTTTTGTCCTGTATTATATTACTTGCCAATATAAACTGCCAGCTTCTCCCTGGACTAGAAGACCTTTTATTAGTGAATACTGCCATGAAACTACACTTAATTCTAAAAGTTATAATGTCTTTCCCTACTGACTAAAATCCTCTCATACTTTCACCTTGCTTTCTGTCAGTCTGCACTGCAGTAACGAGCCCTTATCTTGATCCTGACCAAGCTGGAATCCTCATGCATGATCCAGAATTCCATCACAACTATTCAGCCTTCCAGTCATCCCAAATTCTACGTCTAAACATCCAAGTTCTCGGGATGCTGAAGCCAAACTATTCTCTACCAATTAGGAGCATGTCATCCCACAAAAGGTTCCTTGCTCTAACCCTGGCTGCCACGTGAGAATTCATGAATAATTTGTCCATGCCACATTCCCAGTGTGGCCCTTCCTTTTGCTCATAATTTTCATATAAAATTATTCAGTCATTTTGTGATATTCTGCATTAAAGATACATTATATGAGAATATAAATTGTGTGTATATATATATATAATTTCAAACCCCACAGGCTTAGCTGTTATGAAATATGATCCAAAAGTTCAACAGCACTTCAGTAGTGTATTACAGAGCAAAAATTACCTCTTAAATTTGTCTCTTTTGTCCTTCAGCTCTTCCACCTCATTGTGCCTGAAGAGATCAGCAATGTGTGTAACAAGATTAGCATTGATACAGTTCATGTTACAAGGGGTGGCTACAATGGCATTCATATTTTTGTGACAATAGTGAATACATTTTTCTACCTAGGAAAAACAGAAACATGGATGTTAAGGAATTCTAGACAAAAAAACCATAGTAATTGCTTCAAGATTTTTACTTTTTAAAGTGTGGTGTTTTGGAAAACTATTTCAGTTCAACTTAAAAAGTCTCAGATTTGCTTAAAGGAGACTCTGAATTAACGTGACTGAATTAATGTTCTCCTCCAAAAGCTTCTACAGACCAAGACTCCACAAGTGTTTCATCTTCAACAAGTGGTACCTTCCAAGTGCTTGTAAAAGGAGAACCATAACACAAATTATACATAGTATTGCCTGGATCTCAGCTTAAACACTTTGCTGTGGGTCCCCCCAATGACAGGATTTGTGACAAACATTTAACAATCAAGTAAATATTTCTTATATAGAGCTGAAAAAACAGATCCTAAATTGCACAAGTGCTGTTCAAGGGGAAAAAGGATATAAAACGTAGATAATCATTTAATTACTAATCTTTTCTGATAAAACTATCAGAAGTAAGTTAGTGATGTTACTTTGGATGAGCCATCAGAAGGCAAATCCAAGATCCCACTGTCACATTTAGAAATAACTTTAGGTTCTATTGCACTGAGATTCCACAAATATTGGATTAGGAAAGGTGGTAAAAGTTTCAAAATGTTCTCATTGCATCCCCTGTTTATGTAACAGCCAAAGCACAACAAACAAGCTGGCAAACACCTGGGAATTAACTGTGCCCTCGTGGCAGAGGATCAACCTTTCTTAATACTTACTAATGAATCCATCTTCAAAAACTCTGAAGAAATAAGAATTGATATGACATTTGATGGTTCTAAAAGAAAACAAAAAGATTGGGGTTTTTTTTACATTAATTATTTTTGTAATATTTATCACACCCTTCCCTCTGCACATTTAGTATCTGCTTGAAGTATCATTTTACCAATCAACCTCTCATTCCACCTTCCAATACACAGAACATTTTCCATCTTAAGAAACAAACCTTTGGCTTATCATTTAGGCGGCCAGAGTACAACTATAACAACCTGGAATTTATTAAAACTGGAAAAAGAGGCTTCATAGGGATACCATGATTAAAAAAATGATATAACAAGATTAACTTCCATCTGTAGCCGTCACACCCAGCTGAGATTTTCTTAACACAACCTTTGCATTGCAAGTTATATTTTAAAGAACGGTAGGAAAGGTTCATAAAAAATTAAAAACTCGCCTCAAATCCATAAAGGCAAAGGCTCTTCTACCATTGTATCAGACTGCATGGAAGTTATAGAAAACGTTGCAATTGTCGAGCAGAGGAGGAACAAAACAAACCCCAACAATTGTCTATTTTAAAACTACCACTCTGTTCTTGGTCAGGTCTGAGGAGCCTTAATTAAAAACACCAGATCCCAAAAATGAGAGCTTTTTTACTGCTTCAGCTTTCAGCATGTTTCCTCAAAGCTGAAAAAGCAGAGACATGTCCTATAATCACCAGAGGACCTCTGTTGCAACGCTCAGAAACAAAGAGATGGGGGCTGAGCTGCACCATCTTCGATTAGCACAGAACACAACGAGCCCACAACAAATGCACTACACATGTTCTTTGTTTGGTTTTTTTTTTTACCTAAAGTGGGCATTTCATTGAGCTCAGAATCTTTGGTGTTCCTTTTGACATATTTCATGAGCCAGTCAAAGATGTGAACGTCGCAGTGCACAGAAATGTCCACCTCCTCCCAGCGCTGGGCGTCCACCGACAGGTACTCGGCAAAGTACTTCATTTCCGACACCAAAAGGTCTCGAGGGCACACAAAATCTTCTTTGAGGTTTTTGGCTTCGTCACACACGTGGATCACCATGTTTGGCCTCAAAAGGAAAAAAAAAGAAAAAGCCACAAACTAAATTAGGACCTCAAGCCAGTGACATCAAATCCCAGCAACCACCTCCCCAGCTCTGGATCTGGTGTCACTTAACAGGGTTTTATCACCATAAGGAAAACAAATTGCAGTTATTAATATTAATACCAGCTATTAATAGAAGCTATTGTTGGATAGCATTGTCATGGGGAGAAGGCAGATGCATATCCCCTGTGTGATTCAATTAAGGGACAGAAGACAGAAGATTAATTATTGGTTATAGGATGCTACCTGAATTACATGGAGAACTTGTTTGTTCTCCCTTTCTACTTTCCTTAAAATAAGAAGACAGATATATACATACATGCCTAAGTCACTGAGGCACCAAGGATAAAAACTGCTTACAACAACAATTTTCATCTGTGGAAATTAAACTGGTTTATTGTATATTAAAATGGCTATTTCTTAATATCAAAGCTGGAATCAGTAAATGCTGTCTCTACAGAAAGATGGTTAGTGTTAGGTTTCAACCAACCATTATTCTGTGTGTACTCATGTAGGATGGAAAACAGGAATGTTGATGGTATCAAAGTGACACACATGGCTACTGGAATTCATGGTAAATTTTTTCATTTGCACTTCTTTTCCCTGCTTTTACATAGGACAAATTTATGTTCCTAGAATACTTTTAAAAATCAAACATTCTTGAGCTTCAGTCTTGTTCCATTCCTTTTTAAAACCAGGTTATGTTTCCCATTCCTGCCACAGCAGTGATCAATCACCCAGAGGAACACAATGGACAGATTTATAAATATCCCTACTGCACACAAAACATTCTCAAGCCAACTCCTCATATTTCTGTAGCAATGTAAGGTTCCCAAATTTCTTACAGCATTTAGCAGGATGTTCCCTTTTTATTAGTTGTTCTCTTTCTGGTAGTAGAAGAGCATGAGCACTTTAGGCATCTTTCTGTCAGTTCTACAATCCCCCAGATAACAAACACACAAAGAACTCCTTACCCCTGGCTTTCATCAGTGCTTTCTCCACTGTTATGTACAGGACCTTTCTCAGATTCTGAAGAAGAATTCCTTGTGGAGGTTGCACTGGGCCTTCCTTCAAAATGTAAGGAAAAAAGGGGCTGCATTAGAACAAAAATGCCTGACCACCTGTTCTTCAGCATCTTGGAAACACAACTGAAGTGTGGCTGCCACGCTGGAGCAATGGGACACGGCAAGCCACAAATCTGCTTCCACAAGGGCTACTAAACAACCCAAATTCCTGCTCTGAATGCCATGCACTGGGAACTCACACCAACAGCACTGCTGGGTTGCCCAGACACTTGGCCACAAATCCACATCAGTCCTGTCTCAGCACAGAGCATAGGATTCACAGCCTTCAGCACTTCCGTCTGGGAATACAATCCATTCCTTCAGCTCTCCTTGGCTGCTCTGTGGCATGTGAGTCTTAAGACTCTGCCACATCAAAACTTCTGTTTCCAGAAGGCTTTGCTGCCAGGACATAACAACTTGAGACTAATTCCACCTCTCACCCAGAATGAGTCAGCTTTGAAATTAAGCCCCTTCCAAAGAGAAGCACAGAAGACTCTTAAGAGGTGTTTTTGCCAAGTTCTTCCACACATGTGGCTTAAACCAGCTGATCACACAAAACAAGGCTCAAAGAAAGCAGATCATGAGATCTTAGTCCTAGATGGAGGTTGTTCCAGGACTAAGGGCCAGCTGCACTTCAAACAGGTTGCCTTCACAAGCAGTGAAAAGGGGACACAAAACCCAGTGAAGTCCAGGAGGTCTGGTCACCAAATCTGGGTCAGGGGTTAAGACAATGAAAAACCCTTCACTGTGATGATGAATCACTGCAATCTGAAACTTCAATAATCTTGCTTACAGGTCAGAAAGATGATTGTTTTTTAAACAACGGAAGGGCACATTTCTGTCTTCCCCTGATGAAAACCCATAAAGTCATTATTTTCCATGATTACATCATTCTCTTAGATTTTTAGGAGTTCTAGAAGCGTCTTCTCCCTCTTGTGTAACGTAAGAGGCTGCACTCCTCTGAGGAAGATTAAAATAGACCTTTTCATCTTATGGCTAGATAACTACAGCAGACTGACAGCAAAAATTATATGGAACCCAGCAGTTGTGCCCTTCAGGAAAACAAAATTATCCCACCAGAGGCAGAAGAACCAAAACTTTCTTCAAAGCTACAGCCTAAGGCCTTGCCCAGTTAAGGCTTAGTAAGGCCAGAATAGAGGGAACACAGTTAGTAAAAGGGGAAGAATCACTTGAGAGCGCCCAGTAAAACCCTGGAAAGGGCTGGTCCAGCCACAGCCATCCCACTGCAGGCAGCAGAGGTGGGAAATTTGGAAGGCAAGGGAAGGGGAGAGTTTTACAAAAAGGGACCGGGGAAATACATGGTGTGAAGGACTTCTGTCTGCAAATATTGAGAAGTTTATTTTGGACACTGTGAAGTTCTTTATTAAAGGAAATAATGCTGATAATAACATGCAACACAGGCAACTTCACCACACATTTCTTCCTGTCTTTTTTTCTTCCTCCCCTAAGATTGATTGACTTGATTGACTTCTGAAAATTAGTAATAAACACTTTGGGTAAAAGGCTATCCTATATGGTTGTTTACTGCCATAAAATGCATTCAGAGGGACTGAACAGCAGTTTGCCTTACAATTATAGCAAGTATTAAATGAGCTTTTATAACTCAGCCAAAAGCAGAATCCAGCTCAAAATTAGTTTGGCCCCATTTGCTTTTTCTTGCTGTTAGTCCTGACTACAAACAAATGCAAGCAGGCCCAAAATTCTTGATCCTTACAACAAGCAAATGTGGAAAAAATGCACTAGGAAGTAATTAATTGAGCAAAATATGTTTACAAATAGGCTTTTCTCAAATCCCCAATTCTGAAATACCCAAATATTAAGCAGGTGAGTTCACTCGAGCCTGTGAGAAAAAAAGATTAATTATCCTGATTTAATATCAACAAATTACATACAAACAGGGCAGATGGTTTATCCAAAGTCACAAAGAAAACAGAGAATAATCTCAGGCTAAGATCTAGTAGTAGGAAACATGACATTGGTGTACTTAACTGCATTAATGCTCATTACATGTATTGCTTTGTTAAAAAGAAAACATGAACTAATTGTCTAAGGAGTTCTAGAAGCAGAGTCAGCTCGTTAACTGCCTCCTGGGAAGCCACTAATCTTATAAATAGGCACCTGTGGGTGCCAGCAGCATTTATTCCACATCATGCATGTAACTACATAATTGAAAGCTGATTGGAAGCGGGTTTTTTTTCAGTCTAGACCCTCCATGTACAGTTTTCCAGTATCACCCCTTGATTAGAGCTGTTAAAAACACTTTATTCATCCCCCAAAGTTCAAACAGCTGTTTTTCTGCTGCCAAGAGAACAGTGAAAGCTGCAGCACTGTGAAGGACATCAGAACAGAGAACGTTTTGTTTAAGTGCTTCACTGTGATCTTAATTTTTAACACAGAAATTGTTTATTCATTACTGAAGCAAATTTCTCATGCAACACATCGAGTCCTGCAGGCACTGAAACATCTGAGTCTCTAATGAAAATGAAAGAATAACTATCACACATTTAATTACAACTTCTGACAGAAGTACTTAAGGAATTCTTAACAATATTTAACTGTGCTGTGATTGAATTTACAACCATTAGGGCTCATCCTCTTCTGCCAAATTATTACTGGGACATATCATTGACTAAGACATGTTATATGTCATCACAAGACTATCTTGCTGCAAAAATTAGCTGCATTATTCTCCAACTCCTACACAGCCATCTTGCCATGGAGCAGCATGGGAAACACAGGGCTTGGAGCTGGGAGAGAGAGGTTTGCCCTGAAGGGATCACCTCCTTAGCTTCCTGCAGCTTTTCCACACGCCACTCTCTAGTTATTTTAATAACACTGCTTCACGTGCCTGCAAATGGCTGCAGGTTTAACAGCATGCCACCAAAAACCCTAAACAGAGGATTCAGCAGAAGGATTTGTGCCTTTTGGAAGGACAAGTTATTAAAAATACCCAAGCAAGCATCGATTCTCAAACTAAACTCATGGAAAGCGCCTTCATGTACACATGATATTGATACTTAACTTTCCAAGGATGAACAACTATTATTCCTGGGTGGACCTACCACTCAGGAGAGAAAAGCATGCACATACTGATTATCACCAAAGCCAATATATTTCAGAATGACTAAAAACATACCAGTTATAGTAATGGAATCCTGCCCAATAGCAGGCTCCTGAAACTCTGTCTGTGTATCGAGCAAGGAGGATTTGATGTACGTAGCTAAAGATTCCACAGGACTCCCACCAGCAGCCATCAGGGAATTATACTGGTTGTCAACAGGTGAACTTCCACTGCTTTTTAGCTCATCAAACCTTTTTGCACACTGTCACAAGATTAAATGATAGGACAATGAAGCAGTAGCCTTCAGTACATTTGTAATAACTGTGATTTGAGACGGACACTGTATTTCGTATCTCCCGCATGGGAACAGTTACTGACATCAAACTTACAATGCTTCCTAGTTGGGGAGTGGTATCAGGAAAGTACAGAAATACACAGTAAAACAAGAGTTACCATAATTAAATAGTCCAACAGAATGAGAAAAAAATTAGATAGAACCTGTTTCAACTTTAATTTCCTTAAACGCTGCGCTTTTAAGCCCCATTTTCACAATGGAAAGTTTTGAAACTTTGAATGGGGAGAGTTTGAATTCTCATTTTGTAACTCGTTCTTTCACCACAAACTATATTAGCTATAGTACTTGGTTAATAATTTTATTTTTTTTTTAATTTTATGACCTCCATTCCAATTCAGACAAAAGGGACCGGTGATTTCCACTGCAGTTTTATCGACTTCCAATTCCCACTGCAGTTCTGTTAATTCTCACTTCCCACTGCAGTTCTATTAACTTCCCATCCCCTATTTTGACGAACTAGAAAGTCTTTCCATTCTCTAATTTGTACCCATACAATTATGGGTTTGGTTCAGCAGAGCCCTACACACAGGTAATTTGCACTTACAAGTAAATCTACTTAATTCCACAGGTGATGCTCCTGTGACACAGGTGTTGGGCTCTATTCAAGCAGCTGGTTTGATTTATTTATTTTGGGTTGATTTAGCAGACATTGCTTTGTGCCACCTGCCCCTTTAGGCCAGGGGCACACAGTGACATCCTTCTGATATTCATGTCTCAAATCTGTGGTGATGCCAGTCTACTGTACACAACAACTAAATGGATCTCTCTGCTTTTATGTAACTGCTTTAAACAGGGACTCCACGTATTTGAAACACTTAGTTCTTTTAAAGCAGAGTAAACAGACATGTACTAATCAAATATATTAATTAACACGAGGAGAGAGCTCCCTGAATTGTTATTTTATCTGCTTAATGTGCATGGTACTTGTGCATATTGAAAGGTGAACAGCAGAGACGTCCCCAAGCACTTTCCCAAGCCCTTGAGAGGCAGCAACATTCCACAGAAGCTTCTACTCCCAATCCTTCATTTTTATGTTCTCAATCCAAGGTTACAGCAATGCTATAAATGTGAGCTGACACTCTTGATTATGTTTGCAAGGAAGTCAAAACCACTGGCTTGTTTTCTTTCAGCTTTGCTGAATCACAAGGGCAGAAGACATTTTCCTCTCTCAGCAATGAAAAAGTCAAAATTATTGCTAAAAAACCAAGCATTTCACCAGGAAATTCAGCAATCCAGAAAGAGTATGGAAGTACAAGGTTCTTCCAACTCTATTCCAATCAAAGAAAGAGAAATCCACATCTTGCAGGATCAAGCAAGAGGCAACTGAACTCTTAACTACCTAACAGAGGTCTGGAACTCCTACTTCCTTACAATTGTAACAAACAGCACAGAAAGTTATGAGGTTTGCAAGTTAGGATACTAAAAACCTACATGAGGTTAGTGGGTACTGGCATCCTTTCATCAAAGTTCCAGCTATGTAATTTGAAATGATTTTTTTTTAATTCCACTTTTTAAATTTTTCATTTCCAGGAATTTTTATTCTTATTCTGTTATCAGTTCTAACGAAGCAAAATGCAGAATGCAGTTTTTAATCTACTGCTCATTTAACATATTTGATTCTTTAGGTATAACTCAGTTGAGGAACCAAAAACCCCTTAACTTCAATTTCCCTCCCTCCCCCCCAAAATATTTTGTTTTCCATACAGCATTTCTTAAAGAAAACAAGTTCTCTTATGAGTGAACTCACCTCCTTGGATGTATATCCTGGGACCAGCCTTGCCACACTGTCCCAGTTGATAGGCTGAGGAACCCCAATGAGGGAACACAGGATCATATCCAAAACCATTTGGTTGTTGTCATAGGGGAAGTTATTGTTTTCTGACAATCCACGACTCATCTTTGGCTACTTAAGCCTACAAGAGAAAGACTTATTAGCAAGTCTCACTGTGTGGTTTGCTGAAGCTTGGTCTGTGTTACCTGCAGCACTTCAAAAATTCCTGTGGGAAGCGTTTACAGGCAAGTACTGAGGCTTTAGTTGACAAAACTGATGTGTTCTCAAAACCCTGAGCGAGAAGCAGATGTGAAAAACACTCCAATCCCAACCCAAGAGCAGCAGGAATGACCTGCCTTTCCTCTGGGTTTTCTGTTTCCAGGTGGGATTCACACCACTGAGCCCTCCAATACAGCAGAGAGGCTTCCCAAAATCTCAGAGGCAGCCTAAGATATATTTAAAATTTGGTCACATTCAAATACAGTTCTCTCTCCTCCTAAACCTTCAGCTTCTCCTTTTGCTCTCAGCTTTGCTCTCCTCTTGCTCTGCCCACTTCTGTAGCACATCTGACTGCAGTTATGTAGCACCCAACCCAGGGCACCCAGCTGAGGGCCACCAATAATACTCTGGAGTCAGGAAACACAACACTTGGATGTCATTCAACTCTCATCCCGAAGCCCTGGCTTTTGAGTTGTCCTAAGGCACTCTTAACCCCTGATTAGCTGGGATTATCAGTTCCAAAAAACCCTTATTCCCTTCAGCTTCAAGCTGAACACCAGAACAAGGCATATATGGACAGTATTAAACATCCTCAAAAAATCAGCTCTGCTATTTTGAAAAAAAAAAGGATATTTAGGAGTTTTTTTCTTTATCCAAATAGCAACAACAAAACACAGTAAAAGCTCAAATTACTGTTTTAGCATGTGCTGGGACAGAACTGCAGGCATTAACCAAGAGTTTCATGTTCAAGGATCAGCCAAAGAGCTTAGTAAGGATTCATACCTGGAAAGCCATTTGGGCCTTTTCTGAAGTACCTTAAACAGATCACACAAATAACAGAACTCAAAAGCCACACACAAATTTTTGACTGACAAAGCAAGTATTATAGAGAACTGGAGAGAAAATACACTGGGATAGTAGTGGATTTAAGGGATCATTTGTTACTAAAAGTACACTACACGTAGATGTTTCCTTTGCATCACCCACTTTCTAAAAGAAAAGATGTTTAAAACACACAAAATAGCCCTGATTTTGTTTCTGCCTCTAGAAGCTTTTCCAGCACTTCTTTTTTTTTGTTTGTTTTGTTGATAGAAACAGAAATCACAATAGCAGGTGTGAGCTTTCATCCTCTGAAAAGAGCAGCTAAATTAAATCAGAAAGAGAAAACCCAGAACCCACCAAGAGAATTCTTAGGTTTCCTACAGGGAAAAAAAAAAAAAAAAAAGACATGAAACAGAAGACAATTTGACACAACAATTCTAACTAAATGAAATCTGCTGCAAAACACACCACATAGCCAGTTTTAAAGGACAAAACTCCTTCCCAGGTTACATGAGCCCAAACTTTCCAACCAAGATTTCCAACTCTGAGACAAAGGCAGATCATTCCCTGCAGTCACTGTGTCCTGATCCCTCACCCTGATGTACTTCCAAGCAGTGTCACTGTGGTGATTCTGTGGTGGAGACTTCTCACCATCAGTGTGCAGACACATGTCAGTACCCATTATGTTTAAGCCATGGAATATCTCCCATATCTGCTGTCAGGAGAAGAAATAACCAGGCCAGGACAGGTCAGCACCAGTGGCAAACCTCCATGGTTATAAAATAAAAAGCTGACTTTCTCGTGCTACTTCATGCAGCTGGTTTAAAAATATGTTTGGATGAGATAAGTCAATGCTGGAGCATTATAATCCCCTGGTCTCACACCGTAAAATAATCTTAATGCGAGTAAAATTACCAGCAATGTCAATAATCCATGAATCACCATTCTGAGGACTAGTTCTATGGGATGATTACACTGGGAAAAGCAAAGAAAGAAAGAAAAAAAAGCTGTTATTTTCCAACAGTTTTGAGTCTATAATTCACAGGGAAACATTTTGAGTGCTTCACTGGTAACAAGTTTCCTCCACATCAGACCTGTGAGCATGAAGCAACCCGGGCATGAAGGGATGACAGGTGCCCTAAAACGTGGTGACACCTTCACAGGGAATCACCTCTTGGTCTCTCACATACTTTTATTTTATTTGCTTATTCTGCACATTAAAATACAGTTTTGTATATGCCCATTACTGCAAAGACAAATGAAAGAAGAGACTTAACTGCAAGCGTACAGAAGTTAAATGTTTTTATTCTCGTTCTGGGAAGGGCACAGGACTCCTCTTTGTGGCTTTATACTTGGTATTTAACATTTGCCTTTTTGGCCTTTAGGAAATCCTGTTGTAAATGCAGTTAAAGACACACACAGGGTTCTGCCTCACGCAAGAACTCTAAGAGCAGCAGCAAAAAGCCTGTAATAAATCGCATTGTTACGAGAGAAAGCAACTTCTGCAGATTCTCTCCGTCCTATTAATGCAAGGAAAGCTCAAGTTAACCCTTTCCTCAGCTGTGGAAGTGGGAGGGAAAACAGCTGCAGAATTATTTAACTCTGACCAACTCATTTCAGACGCACAATACAGAAATACACACGAGAATGAGAATTTCTATTAATACCCAGAATTCTAAATAAAGCGGTGCGAAGGTTTCCTAAGAGTTAATTCATTATGCAGGAAGTCGCTTTGCATTACGGAAACGCACCGTCCCATGTAAGACCGACTTTTTTAAAAAAACCTTATTACTATTTAAAGCAAATAATTAATGTAAAAATGAAGAGTTACTCCTCCTGAAAGGATAACCTGGGGGAAGGTGAAGATGGTGGGACGGGCACGAGGTTCCATCCACAGCCCCGAAACGCAGCGAAGTGATGCTGCAGAATGAGGAACAACAGCAACTTTGCAGCTCGCCGAAATTAAAAACCGGAAGGTATTCAAGCGAAAACAATAAAAGCCGGTCCCGGGGTCTAGACCCTACAAGGGCAGCAGCCTCCTCGTGCGACGCCCTCAGAGCGGGGACCCCCGACAGCCTCCCTGGGGCGCTCCCCCGGGTTTACCTGGCGGCTCCCAGGCGCGGGGTTGGCGGGACGGGACGGGACGGGACGAGACGCGACGCGGCTCCTCGTCAGGCCGTGACGGGGCGGCGGCTCCGCGGGGGAACGAGTGGGACGAGCGGGACCCGCGGGCTGCCGGTGCGGACCCGCCGCGCCCTCGCCCGCCGGCACCGCCCTCACGGGGAGGGCGGGACCGCCGTGAGGGGGAGGGGGGGAGCGGTGCCCGCCAATTGGCGCCGGGCGGGCGACGAGACCCCGCCCCCCGGCGGCGGGCGGAGCCAATGGGGCGGCGCGGGGCGCTCCCGCCCGCGGCGCGCGCCGGCCCCGCCTTTGCCGCAGTGCAGCGGCGGCGGCGGCGCCCCCTCGCGGCCCGCGCGCGGCGTCCGGTCGCCCCGGCAACGCCCCGCCCCCGCGCGACGTCACGGTGACGTCACGGGGGCTGTGAGGCGGCCCCGTTTCGGTCCCGACCCAACCGGGGAGGAGGGGCCCACAAATGGCGTCACACGGCCCCTCATGACATAAGCACAGCGCATTAATCAAGCGGGAGCGTGTTAACCGCTCTGCACTGTGCTCACAAACCGAGGCCGAGCAAAGATAAGGAGCCTCAGCTCTAGCTTTTCCCAGGTTTTCAGCTGATCTAAATGTTCGATGCGCTATTAACTATCACAGCAATGACTGAACATCGAACTCAGAGTTAATTACACAGAACAGCCCAACAAACGGGTGTGTTTTAGCAGTTATTCTGCTAAGGTCAGACAGTCCCAAGCCTGTTATTTTGCCCACTGTTGGACTGTTCCCTACCCTATGTCGTCTACTGCATCAAATATTCACAAACATTTTAAAGTTACTTCCCTTGGAAAGCCACCTGTTCCTGCTAAAGATCAGCACAGATTCCCTTTTCCTACACAACAATCCTCCCCAGCCATGCCGTGTAAGTTCTGTTCCTTCTGGGTATTTTTGGAAGAATAACCAATATTAACCATTTACCTTCCAAAAAGCCCACCCCTTAAGTCTGCAGTAACCCAGTGAGAGCAGAGAATACCAAAAAAAAGCACTGAAAAGTTCAGCAAAAAGGATTCCACCAATCCAGAGAAGGGTATGAAACCCAAATTCTCTAAGTCAGCCTGAAAGCTTCCCTTGGGTTTCAGTGAAAGCAGAAAACACTCATTTCATACCATCCCACAGCAATCCACAGAATAAGCTGGAATATTGCTGGACTATGATGACATTCAGTTATTTCATGATGAATGGAAACTTGATGGTGTGTCAGAGAACTGGAACATGTTTTTTTAATTCAAACCCCACACACACATCTTAAATTTTACTCACTTGCTGTTCTGGAGATGTGCTGGATCAGTTAAAATAACTCAAAGGTCCTGGGACTGTCTTTTTGCATTTTTAATTTCTAAAGCAAAAAAACTCTAAAGATACTCTCTGACAACATAAATCCGTGTAGTAAGTCTCAGAGTTTTGTGACTATTGTGAAATTTAGGGAATTTCAGTGGCTCAAAGCAGATAAAGATCCAGGGGTGCTCTGCACTGACATCATGCCTCTGCTACCAGTTAAGCCAGTTATACCAGTGCATTTGCTCCAAGGAGAGATTATCCAGCTGGTTAAAGGCTGTGTTCAGTATGGCCACAGAACCAATTTTCATTTGCAATTTTCATTGCAAACAGGCCAGATTTGTATTTGCTTCGTATTTATCTCAGTAGCAAATTTCACCGAGACAACAAAATAAATCAGAACGACCTTAATATCCCAGATACAGCCCAATTCCACACAAAGAAGAGTTTTATGAAGCTGTGCAAAAGTGGGCAATTTATTAAGTTTTCCCAGACGAACAGAGTATTTTAAATGTATTATTCAGGAACCTTTTGAGCATGTGCATGTTTGTGTTCTGCTTGCACCCAGAGGACCACTCAGAACTGGCACCTGTAGCTCACGGTGTTCGAGCAGAAAGTGGTTGATAAACAGTATCAATAAGACTAAAGGAAGAATAAACTAAAACCTTATATAAACAAATGTTCTGTTCCAGACTTTCAGGTCTGCCACAAGATTATAAGCAGTTCCAAAGAACAACATAAAGCTAACTTAGTATGTGCAGACCTCCAAAAAAAAAAAAAAAAAGAGCTGATTGCCTAATGCAGAAGTTAAGCAATATTTCAACCTCTCTTTTCTGCTTTCCTCTTCCACACACTCCTGGTGCAGCTACACCTGCTCCTTTCAGTCTTCTCCCCTTCCTAAAGTTGGGTAAGTCTTGAGCAGCCTGTCCACCAGCCTTCCTTTTCCACTCAGGGTTCATTTAGGTGGTTTTTTTCTGTGGCCTGACACATGGACAAAAACAGACAATGAATTGTAGGACTCACTTTTTTTTTTTTTTAACCTGATACTACTTTGTGCATTAAAAAGAAGAAAACCAAAACCTTAAAGGACAGTATATACTTTACTTCAGTAAACTTTAATACCCTCCTGCAATCAGTACAATTAATTGGGAGTTAAATAAGTAACTTCATTTCCTTAGAGCCTCTTTTTCCAATGAAAGTAATTGCAAGATTGAAAGGATTAAAATTCCTGTTGAGATTTAACAGATACAATGATGACAGTTAGTGACTGGTAGGCTAAGTCAAACTACTGGAAGGACAAGTCAGTTAAGTTCTGAATAACCCATGTTCCTACTAAAATAACTGTTTTCAATAGTATGACCTGAAAGAGAAATTAAATTCATCTTACTAAAAATCAGTAAGATTTAAACATTCCCACAAACATCCATCATGGCACTGTCTTCATCTTGTTCTGAGCCAGAAAAGAGAAAAACAAAAAAAATCTACTTAAATGGATACTCTACAATAAAAACGTTAGGGGTTTATTTATTAATTTATTTAAAGACCCTTCCTCTGAATGAAATCTTTCACTGACACAAGAGAGGCTGACAGTCCATTAATTAAACCTCATACAGCAAATTAATTCCCTCCAGGGATACACACTGCAAACAGAACTGAACTCTTTCTACTCCTTCCCCCCCTTTTTCCTCTCTAGATTTTACATTTCAGAATTTTTTCTGCTGTTTTCATTGCAACAACAGATAGGATTTCCAAATAGAGATAATTTTCTTCTATGCCCTGGTACATAGGGAAACATCTCAGGACCATGTTCTGTTTTAGGCCTATTAAAACCAGTTCCAAGTTTCTCACTTGCCCTTTAACTACTCTGCACTTGAAAAATCTAAAAATTTAGTATAAATTATTCGAATCACCATCTCCCAATACCTGAGCACAACCACTTAAAATTCTCGCTCTATCAACAACAGGTATTCAGAGATTACTTTAAAAATCCAAGGTTCCAGCATGATATCTGTCTTTTCAGCCACTCTACCTCGTGAAAATTGTGCTCACTTCAGAGTTTTGTTGTGGTGAACAGACTTCTACAAACTCAAGGCCAGCAAATGCAATCAAAATACAAATACTGAAAGCTTTGCTAACACATAATGGGTGTTGAAGATCTCAGTAGGTCAAACTGGAACTACTCAAAGGTATGTTCCCTACTTATACTTTTGAGAACCTTTAAACTAAAAAAGCTATTTTAATGATTAAGACAAACTGGAGTTATTTAATCCATTGATGTGACCTTCAGAAGTCCAACATGTAATACATCCATACTACGAGGAAAAAGGTTTTAATTATCTTTGCTTCATTTAACAAAAAAAAAAAAAAAAAAACCAGAACGGTATTTCAGGACAGAATTCTCAAACACCAATATGAAGAAAATACTAAATACTCTGAACAGTCTGAATATTTTTATGGCTTTTGATAAACTGGAGCCCTCAAATGTTATGGGCAGATGCAAAATTTACCACCTGAAAGGCAGCACAGGGAGTTTGTCCAACTCCAAGACCTTCCTTTGCCGAGATAATTAAGCAAGAAATGTTACTTTTCCTTTGCTGCTCCAATTCCTTTCAACTTCCCCCAAAGCAATGCTTTCCTTCTGCACTGAAAGGCAGGAGAGGTATTTTGACATTCATATAAAACCAATAAAGAGCAGAAATAAGTGGAGATGGGGGTGGTGGACTATGGATGGGCAGCTAACAGGCTACAACACAAAATGGCCAAGTGTGATGCAAAGTTAGTTTACCACAGAAGGGAGGGACAACTAATAAGTGCCTGACTGCAGAACACCCTTTATTCAAATTCCTTTTAATAAACAAAATAGAACTGCTTAGAACTACCTGCGAAGCCTCACTGCTCTTCCCCTGTAAACTCTTGTTTCTCCTCCCTTCCTCACAAATCCCTTTTTTCTAAGAGCTCAACTCTTTATGACAGAGCCCTACTTAAGAAAACCAACTCAAAACTTGTAACCATTCAATTGGGTCTCCTGAATCTCCTGCAGCTCTCCCACCTTCCAGAGGGAAACAATGTGCCATTACTTTTGCACGGCCCTCAGTGTGCAGTTTTGGAGGACACCTCACAGAAATCAATCTTCCCTTTGCACATCCATTGAAGAGGCCTCCTGTCAAGCCAACACTCTAATGGGGACTGAGTGTTAATCCCCCATTTCACCAACAGTTTGTCTCTTTAACAGGGCAGTCCCTATTGTTTTCCTTTGTTTGCTTTGTTGTAAATGCCTCCACTCTCCTTATCTCAAGCTCTCAGGAGTTGCTGCCAGGTGGTTGGACAGAATCACTAATGTACAGCCTCAGATGAGTCAAAAATAAATAGTACAGATTGGAGCAATCACTTCTCCACCCCTTCACCAGTCAGTAGCAGCAATCACTGGTGCCCATCAGTGTTCCACTACAAACCACATTTCCAGCAGTCCCTAAAGTTGCATCAGCAAAGCACAGTTCGGTTGCTTTGTTGATCAAAGTGCATCAGAGTTCCTGTTTCTCTCCACTGCCCACAGCGGAGTCGGATGCAACGGGAACTTTACTACTGCCAGCAAAAACAGTTTCAAAAGCAGCTTCCTGCTCCTCCAAAGTCACAGCAGCAGTGGCTCCTCTACCGGGTGTGCTGGGAAAGGCTGGACGTTGCTCAGGAATCTTTTCCAGGTCCACCGTTCTCCTACCTCTTCTTTTGCCCAGGATTTTGATGTAATTAGCTGGTACAAGTCCTGTTGTTTGGCCATCATAACTGGCCAGGAGCCAACCACGGATTTTGGGTTGTTGTTCTGAAGGAGAAAATGCAAAAGCATCAAGTTGCAAAACGATTCAATGACGCTGAACAAAACTACTCAGAAAGTTTTATCCCAATGCAAATAATAACTTAGTGGGGGAAAAAAAAAAAATCAGTATTTGGTCAAATAAGGTGGTTTTGGTCTTTCAGTTTTAATTTTCAGACTCTAACACTATAACTTCATTATGATTAGAAAATAAACAGAAATAAATAGAAAAACACTTTAGAAAAAATAAAAATTAAAAGTTTACCTTTGGGTGCTAATTTTAGCATGTCACCAGCACGGAAAGAAATTTCTTCTTCTGAGAGAGCATTGAAATCATATTCTGCTCTTCCAACTACGTGGTCATCTTCTCCACTAGCCCAGTTACTGGACACTGTTTGCAAACATACATTAAAAGTTTATCTGCTTTGAATCACAAAGTTTGGCGTGTCTTTTTAAAACAAAATGAAGAAAACACTTTTAACTTCCTTGCTAAAACTTTTCTGGCAGAGAACTGACAGGAGTAACAAGCAAAGCACGACTTGTTGAGTTAATCCAAGCAATATACCCCAAACTGCTACATCTACTAGGAAGGAACCATGATTTTGGAATCACGCACAGCTTAAATACAGTGTTAACTCAACAACAGGCTGTCACTTGTATCACATGCCTAAAATTCAGCATTGTGTCCCAGTATCTACTAACTGCTATTACTGTTGTGTAGATTAATCACCACACAGACAACAGTGAAAGGCACAAGGAACTCTCGTCCTGCAGATCATCTTTACCTGTTTCTTCATCACTGTATGTAGAAAGCAGCTTCCAAATCAGGTAGGGCCCTCCCATTATAACAGCAAAGAACAGGAAAATGGGCCAGGACTTTGCAGAGTTTCCCATCTTGTCTTCAAGGCCGACACGAGCCACTTTGCCCTCACTCTCAGCCCACAAATCCTCGTTCTCAGAGCTGTTCCTCAGCCCCAGCAGCCGCTGCAGCCGTTGGTAGAGGTACCTTATAGTTCTCACCAAAGCAAAAGCCGAAAACACCTTGGTGAAGTGGATTTTGAGGCGGGAGAAGTGGTTGGCCACGTCCAGCACAGCCCTGAAGCTGTTGTAGACAGCTGAGAAGGTGGCATCCATCATCATGCTGACCGAGGCAAAGGCATGCACGATGCTCTCGATGGACTGGAAAGCCCCCCTGCTGCTCTCCTCAGCCTGCTGCACAAACCTGCTGGGGGGAAGGCCATCGGCACAGAACCGGTTATACCCCAGCCCACCGTATCCGTAGCTGTAAGGGCTGTAGCTTCCATAGAAAGAGGTCCCATATGAACCATAGCCTGGAGAGAAAGAACCACTATAAGCTGGCCTGAAGGTGCTCAGACTGCTGCTTCCTGTTTGCTGGGATGGCCTTGGCAAAACGGGTGGAGGTATCCGTGCCACGGCAGGTTGTCCGGGTCTGGTCAGCATGTTGTCACCCAAGTCAGCAGACCTAAAAAAAATTCAAACAAGGAAGATCAGTACCCAAAGTTTAGATTTTTCATTTCCTCAGGGTCCTTGGCTAACTCCACAAATGTCACAGTGAGTTTCAGCAGTGCTGGGATAGGGAAGCTGGGAGCCAAACACTCAGTGTTGTACAGTTGGAAGTTAAAAATCCAGTCAGGAAATACAGGTCTTCCAGGGGAACAAGAACCATAATGAGATACCCAGTGTAAACATGAAACTGGGATGTACACATTGAAAAACTTTGTCTATTTATTAATTTATACATGCATGAAATGCACCTTCCAGATCCACCAAACCTGCTGCTGTAACACCCAGGCCATTCTTCTGCCACACCAAAGCCTCTCGTGGGCCCCACCAAAAATATTTATGAACTTCCCCCCCAAAAAAAAAGCTTTATTTCCAACACTGCAATAGGCCAATGATACAGCAGGAAGAAGTTTGAGAGCTCCTTTGAATCCACCCTTAAAGGGTGGTGTGACCTAATTGAGAATCCAAGTAATTATGCAACAACCTGTGCAAGGGCTTTGGGCCTCCCAGTTTCCCCCTCTACCCAAAGTACCTCATTACCTTTGTGCAGATTATAAAGGGATTGAATCTACTACTGATTATTGATATTGAATTTACTGCTGTTGGCAGAAAAAGGTCTTATGAGTCCATCACTTGTATTTAATTTAGTAAAGTTTTTTACCTTTGTATGCTCAGAAGTTCAAGTTATTTTATCATAATAAGACTCTGCAAGTACTTGACTGACATTTGAATTCTCTCAAGCACCTTTTTGTTCTACTTCTGGAATCAAAGTCGTATATTATCACCTTAAAAGTCAAACATTTTGGTTATTTCCCATGTTTACTGTCTCATCCCATGACTTCCCACTTCTGTAGTCCATTAAATTCACAGGGGAAAAAAAAAGGCAGAAGGAAAAAATGCCAAGTTGGAATTGCTATTTACCCGTTAAAAACGGGAGCAAAACTAAGTCATTATCACAGCAAAGAGAGATACTGTAACTCAGCAAGTCACCCTGCAGTTCCCAGCTCAATAGTCAGCGTGGGACACCTCACTTTAAAGGTGCCTGAAGCCATTAACACGGGGTACATAAACCCAGCAAGAAAAATTAACATTTAACTGCTCGCTCCGCAAACAGAGAGCGCAGCGAAGCGTCTGTGAAATGTTCAGTGCGGGGCCAACCTTTTGCCCAGTTTCAGCTCTAATTGCAAAAGAAAAACAAATCGGATCTTCAGCCACCAGGCGAGCTTTCCTTGCCTCCTGATAAAAAAGGAGCTCACAGACACTTTGCGTTCATCCTTCTCCACGAGCAGGCGGGATTTCCTGGGAGAGCTCCCACACCCCCCAGACTGTCACACACACGGATCTTTTCCAAGCCCTGCGGTGACACTCAGCTCCCGGGGCTGACACAGCCACACAGCCCCCGGGAACGGACACCCTGAACACTCCTGCCCACACCTACGACTTCATCTTCCCCACAGGGGACCCCCCGGAGTCCCCTCACGGAGCGCGACTCCCCGGGCCGCCCGCCCCGACCGACCCCGGCCGGGCCCGACCTTTGAGCCCGCCCCAGGGCCGCGGGCCCGGCCGCCCCGAGCGGGCGAACACCCGTCCCCGCCGCGGCGGGGACCCCCCGGGCAGGGACGCCCGCACTCACTGGAAGGCGGGCGCGGTGCCCGCCAGGCGCCGGGACTCCCAGGGCTTGGGCGGCGGCGTCGCCGCCATCGCGCCCGCTCGGCTCCGCTTCGGGCGCGCTCGGCTCGGCTTCGGCTCCGCTTCGGGCTCGCTCGGCTCCGCTTCGGGCTCGCTCGGTTCCGCTTCGGCCCCACTCGGCCCCTATCGGTAGGCACCGCCCGCCGCCAGGCGTCAGGTGGGAGCGCCGAGCTGTTCGCCCAGCGGCCCCGCGGGCACGACGCCCCGCCGCGCCGGCCGAGCGATGCGCTCTGCAGAGCAGCTGAGCGAGCCTGTGCCGGGCCGCGGAGCGAGCGGTGAGCGAGGGGAGCGGGACGGGGAATGGGATGGGGATGGGAATGGGAATGGTAACGGGAACGGCGTCTCCGGCCTGCGAGGGGGTCGGCCATGTGCTGAGCGGGCCCCGTTTGTCCTCATCCCTCCGTCTCAGCCCGTGCGCGGCGCCTCAGTGGGGGGGTAATGGGATCTCCTCAGCCCTGAGGGGTCGGGGGTCCCGACCTCCCCCAAATCCTGAGGTTTCGGGCTGGAATGGGGGTACTGAGCTGCTCTCCCTCAGATATGCTCTGAAAGTGCTGAGCTCCCTCTCCCAGCCTTGAGATGTTGGGCCAGGCTGGGGGTGCTGAACCTCCCCAAAGATTCCACCTCCTTCCCCCTCCTCCTTGCCCCAAAACATCCCCAATATCACCACATTTGTCCTGATGTGTCAAACAATGCCAATATTTAACTCTCATAAAGGTGAACTGGCAGTTTTACCTAAAAGCCTGTTTGTTCGTGTTTGCTGTTTCTTGCTGAAAGGGGATTTGAAGTTTTCCAGGTAGCCCTTGGGTTTTTACAGCTTTCCATAAGGAATCCAAATCCAGGACAAAAAAAATCGTCGAATTAATAACTCTTCCCATGCTGTAGAGGTTTTTCCACGGCTCCAGTATTTCTGTGCCAGGTGCTTCTGAGCAGGATTGGATATTAAATTTCAAAGAGACACTGGAGGAAGGATCTGTTAAGGTTTCCCAAGAGCCAAACCACACCAGGTCAGAGGGATCCCCCAAACCCAGAAATAATTGGAGACAGGAGCACTTGGCAGAGGAATGTGCCCTGCACACACGGATTTTCCTGTGGCACCTGTTTATTCCTGCTCTGGGTGACAATGGACTAATTGAACCTGTGGTTATTCCTATGTGCTCCTGAAGTTCCCTAGTGAGCAGCTCACTGGGAATCTCTCGTTTTCCATATTTTTCAAAAAATGCTGAGGGTTCTATCCCATTATTACATTTTGGCCTGTTCTAAAGGGTGGAAAAAATGACAGGAAACCAAAGTAGCCATAATATCTTAGGGAGAAAAAAAAGTATTATGAGATTTCTCACAAAAACATGAGTCCTATGTTGGGATGGGAAATAAGAAATCTTTAAAAATTGCAGGGGCCAATGGATAGAAAAGGCTTCCTTTGCCTTTAGGGCTTTTGTGGCAAAAGGGGCTGGCATATGTTGTTTGAGGCTTTTTTCCCCCCTTGTGATTTTAACACACTGATTCTTTAGGCTCTGCGATTTTTGGGAGGAATTTCCATTTTAAATTGGGCTTAAGATGTTTTAGATCCACCCTCCTTCATTCAGTAAAGATTAACATGTCATGTAATGCACTCTATCCAACATAAAACTGGGCAGAAGCTCAGCATTCCCTTGTCAGAACTCTTGAATTCAGGTTTTTCTAGGAAAAACCTTGGAAGTACAGAAGCTTTTCCCCTGGTCAGTGGTGGTTTGGGGTTGGTCTCCCACTTCTCTTGTGCCTGTGATTTAAAACAAACACGTGTCCTAAACTTTCTTTAGAGGACCAAAAAAAATCCAGTTATTTTAAATCCAGTTAAATTGCTGAACTGTGTTTATTCTAAGCTTTATTTTTTTTCCTTTTCTTTTTGGAATTTTAGGATTCCCCAGCATGTCTTCACTAACAGAGAAGGACAGACCAATTGTTCAGCTCTTGCTCAACACTGGCACTTGCCCACGATGTATTTTGAGGTTCTGCTGTGTGGGATCACAGACCCTTTACAGACATCCAGACAAGGTTTGGCCTTTGTATTCCTGGTTAGAATGTGGGAGCACATGGATGCAGTGCCCTTTCCACTACCCTGGAGGAACCAGCTGTGCTCCAAGCAGTTTTGCCTCATTCTTCCTTCAGTAGAATTGGTAGTGGGATGCACCTGAAGAATTGCAGGACACAGGTTAAGGATAAAGCTTCCTTTTTCACTCAGTCAAACACAGTGTCATTACACATCCTTTTTAGCTGACCTTAGTGCTGAAATGCAGTGTTGTTTTAATTTTTCCTGGCTGTGCATAGTCTTTCTTGCCTTCTTTCTTATGCTTGGAACTCCTCGACTTGGTTTTGGCTCTTTGCTTTTTCTCTGTGTTGGTTCTTTGAGACCTGTCTCAGACATCTCCATTTGCTTGCTCTAATCCCTTCTCTTCATGCTGGTGTCTGTCTTGAGCTTTGTTCAAGTTAAGACTCCCCAGAATTCATTTCTAACATTTTTCTTCCCTGTCCTTGTCCATTTTCTATCAGTTATTTGAGGAGTGTTCATTCTGTGTGCCATTTTTTTATTCTTTTGCATCTCTACCTGATTTTCCCGTGAGTTACAACATCACAGTAACTGCTGACTTTCTTACTGAAGACATTTTAATAAATCCTTCTTTCTGAACTGTGTCTTTATCTCTTATCCTTCCAGAAATTCAGAGACAAGCAGGTTCTTCTCCCTCCTCACCAGCACATCCTCTTTAGTTTTGAGTTCTTAGGTTCTTACTCTGTGTATTTAATTTCACCCCCAACCTGTATCTGCTCTTATTTTCTTTTTATGCCATACTAACCAGCTCTCTTCCTGGGCTAATGGAGTTAGAGAAATTAAATTCTAATCTAATCTAAATGAGAAGAAGGCACTAAATGTCTATTTTCATGGAATAGCAATGAGGCAAAAATAAATGTGTTTCTGCAAGACAGGTCTGGAAAACGTTTTCGCTCTTGGATGGTAAATGAGTCTGTTGAGCAACAGTTTCTCTGGAAATTTCTGGTTTTAGAAAAATGCAGCTTGGAGCTGTTTAATTGTGTCTTCAAGATGTCTTTGGGAATAAATTCCAAGTTGTTAATTACATAAACTAAGGCTCAGCTGGAATGCTTAGTACTGCTTTATGGAATTGTGTTTGTTCAAGAGATAAAAACAACAGAATGATTCCTGTGTTTTTGTTAGGATTTGATGAAGGATTTAGAAGACTTCCTGAAAAAGAATCAAGAAGAAGAAGGCACAGTTTGTTTGGAGGTGGTTGACCCACCTTGTAAGAGGATCAGACTTGAAGACACCGAAGAAGGTCCCGAGGATCTGAACCACAACGGAGCCCTCCCGCGGATTCCTTCGGAGAACGACGGGAACGCTGCAGTGGAGAGCTCTGCTGGGAAGGTTTGCAACGTGTGTTTGGGAATCCTTCAGGAGTTCTGCCAGGCTGACTTTGTTAAAAGGGTAAATCCCTGTTCTTAGTCTTTTGGGGTCCTTTTTCTGGAGCTTGTCTATGTCGGGGCCCACAGTGTAGAGCTGATGGTTAAAACCCCATGCAATTTTGGGGTGGTGTTTTTTTTTTTAAAGGTATATTTTCTCTTTCTTTTGAAAGGAAAAAAAAAAAACAAAAGACAAACCAAAACATTTACCTGTTTTGAGTATTTGAAGTGTAGGTGGCACCATCCCACTCCATGCTGCTCCTGGGCAGTGTTTGCACACCTGTAACATCTGTGTTGGCACCAGATTTTGCCCAGGCTTTATCATAGTGTCACTTCTTTAAAAAAAAACAGCAGTGCAGGTGCAATGGAATGACTGCAGGGAGCACACTTCCCTAAGAAAAGGATTAACTCATTCATGGTTACATGAATTTAGGAGATAAACCTGAGGTCCCAAGGAAAACCTCAGTGTGAATAGTGACCTCTCTTCACTTTTTTTATGTGACAGGAAAACGAGGAGTCATCAGCTGCTGTTCTCTTAACTCCATGTTTCTAGTACAGCATGAACCTGTCTTTATGAAGGAATAATATTTAGAGAGCCACAGAGGAAGAAGATGTTTTGGTGATACAACAGATTGTGGGTATAATAGAGGAAATGAGAGTTAGGAGAAACATCACCTCTGAGCACTCAGACTGCTCATGTGACAAACTGAAATATCAGCTGGAAAACTCCCACCTGCATTTGAGATGTTTAACAGGGTTTTAATAGGAAAGAATTTGGTTTAATAGCATGTATGTATCTAAAAATGGGACTAAACAGAAAGCAGAGTATATGGTTTCTGTTGCAGTGCATTATGTTTCTTTTTTGTTGCCATGGGCAGAATATGTATCTTTGTACAGAAACACTTGTTTCTGAGTTACTCCCTTCAGTAGCAAGGGAAGATCTGGCAGAACTTGTTAAGGCACTGCAAAACCTAATTATTTTATGTGTAAAGATGCTGATTTCACCTTGAAAGCTCAGAATTCCTCTCTAACATTCCCCAGAATCACTGACATTTTGGATGACTTCTCCATTTGTGTTGACATCTTTGCCATCAGTTCTCACTGGCCCACTTTAAAATGTTAGATGTGTCTTTGGAATCCTATTTCAAACAGGATTTTTCACAAGGAATTGATGCTGTGGATACCTGTTTGTTCCTGTCTTGTCCCAGGATCTTAGACATTTTTATTGTCCTAGAATTAATTTATCACTGCCATGAAGGAAGATGCTCGGAGTTGGCTATTCTTGTCTTTGGTCACTGTGGTGTAGATTTTTGGACACAGATTTCAATATACAATTGGTCTTGGCTTTCAAATAGTGAATTTGGTTATTTCGTAGCCATAAGGGTACAGTTTATTAGTAACTTTTTTCTTAACAGAACAAAGAAGCTTATATTTCACTGAGTGATTAGTGATTACTCTGGTTTGGATGTTCAGCATCTCTCTGAATGTGTGTTAATGTGGATTAACAGTGACTGAGTAAAAAATATCAACTCAGTGCCATTGCTGTGGTTTAATATTAAACTCCTTCTCTTCCAGGTGTGCCAAAAAGTTAATTCTGCTGACTACCAGTTCACTAGTTTTGTATTTTCTGTGTCACTCCCCCCCCAGCTCTCTGTTAGGGAGGTAAGTAACTTAAATAACTTCAACACATATTAAACAAAGTAACTGTGGAATGTACAAGCTGGAGGTGGTTTGATTTTTAATTGTTACTGTTTAAAAAAAAAACCAAAACCACATGCTGGAAGTGAAATCTGCTCTCCCCTTCCTTGTGGGTGAGTATTGTTTTAATTAACAAAGGGTCTGAGTCACTCTGGTTTCCAGTTAGCCCAGGAGTTATTTTACAGCTGAAATCCTGAAAGGACTTTGTTTAAACCCTCAGTGTATTGTTCCCTTTGGATGCCAGCCCTGTGGATCTTCCAGAGGTGGAACTGCACAGCTGGTGCCTTTCCAGAAATAAATGGTAATTGGTAGTGCAGAATACAACCAGAGGAATTTCAGGATGAACTTTTAAGTGTTCAGCATTTTAAATGATGGGAAAATAAACATTTTAATAATCACCCAGCTTGGGCATTGTTGGAAGTCTAGATTTGTAAATCTGAAGCTGTGAAACTACTGATTTTTATGGCAATTTTAATCAAACTCAAATTGCTTACATTTCATTCATTTAATTACAGTGGATAGTAATAATATGAAAGAGTGTATACCCTGGTAATTTTTTTTAATTGAGGGATAATATTAAGCATAATATAACTTGATCAATAAAGCCCCAATTTTTGCTTAGTTGTCAGATGTTTTTACAACGTTCCCCTGCTTTCTGATATGAAAAGGTGCAAAAATAGTGTTCTAAAAGGCAACATGTAAATTTTTATGATAGATGCTGTGGCAAGATGTGATAGAAGCTTCAGTGGAGGTGGCAGAAAGAAATGTAGATTGTCTTGGATTTATATATAAACTTGTGGTGAGGTCTCTTCTGATCCCACACAGTTTGACTGTTAAATAATTACTACACTTTTAGTGGTGATTTGTGCTCTGAGTTCTGGCATTTTGGGCAAATGCCAGTGTGATAGGAATCATATATTCTGCTCCTAAATCTTCTTGAACATAAGATTCTCTATTTCTCATCTTAAATTGAGCATAATTGTTGTGTTTGCTTGGTCTGCCACCACCTCTGGTAAAATAAGACCAGAGCAAATCGCTTTGTGCTTTCTGGCTGGCTGAACTGCCCTTATTGCCATTTGATCTTGTGCTCATCCAATATGTCCACAAAAAGCACTTTCAGGTAAGGTGAGTGTGTGTATGCACGTGTGTGTGTGCCTGGGGTGCTCTGACTTACCCCAGCTTTGTGCCTGGTGGAAGCTGAGATGTTCAAAAGGCACCTGGTGTTTGCCGGGGAGCCTCGGTAGAGGGTGGTGTTGCACTGCAGTTCAGGTGAGGGATGTTCTCACAACTGTCCTTGTGTTCAAGCAAACCAACAGTCCTGCGGTGCCTGGGACAGCCAAGGGAATAAAAGTTGTGCCGTGGGGCCAGAAATGAAGAGATGGAGTGAAATGAGTGAGTAGGAAGCTCCCAAACCACATCTGTTCTCTTTGGAAGCAGTTCGGGTTCGACTGGGAGAAGGTTTGCATCAGGAAGTTCCTGCTGTCCATTCCATTCCATCCCTTCAATCTTGCCAAGTGCTAAATCAGCTTTTTGTGTGCTCCAGCTGCAGGGGTGGGAGTGGGTGATGGTGGAGGAAGAACTTTGAAAATCATGGAGGTTTATTTACCACCTGTCTGTTCATCACTTTAAAAAAAATATTGTTAAAAAAAATAATTGGTAAAAACAGTCCCTGTTCTACAGTTAGAGAAAAGCAGCAATATGATATGTCCAAATGTCTGAAAATATCAAAATCTAATATCAAAATATCTCTAAATACTCCCTGTTGAAAAGAAGTTGTATGTTAAATCCTGCTTTTAATTCTTGGAACTGCTCTGTGCGAGAACATGTGGAATCTTATCCTAAAAGGACACCCAAAGACAACCTCCCTCCCACTGCCCTTTGTGACACAGAGATTTTCTCCAACGTATTTTTAACCAAAGAAATCAGAAACTGCCTTTTAATGTTACCTCCAACTCATTTAATGATGAGAGTTGTCATCCTGCCAAGGATAAAAATGTACTGGAGGAGCTGAAGAAGAGCGGGACATAAAATTTCCATTTGCACGGTATTTGTATCTGGGATGCACAGGAGCCTCTTTCCACAAGCAGGATATTTGCTTGGAATAAATCATAAATACAGGAGTCCCAAGTTTATGTCAGACAGCTCTATTAGAATATGAAGTGAGTGGTGCCCTTCAGAAGGGTGACTGAGCTCTGTGTGTTGCCTCAGTCCTGATCCATCATCCCGGTGCTCGCTCCAAGGACACGGATGCAAATAACATCTGCAGCCATCGCTCCCTGTAGGACTGGCTGTACCTCATCCTGGAATTCCCCATCTCCGAGCTCTTTTCTAATCGAGTGGAACAATGCTGGGGCTGGGACTGCAACTGTTGCCACCGTGATCCCTCAGCCAGCAGCACGATAATATCCTGCAGCTTGGAATCGATACAGTGCCCGAGCTCCTGGATTTCAGGGATGGGTTTGCTGCTCGGCATTGCCCTGCAGGCTTGAGCTCTGTAATGAGCATTTGGCATTTTCAAACCACTCCACAAACATGAAGTAATTAGGAAGTAGAGGGATCTGATCCCCTGCTTCACGTGCAGCTGGGACAAAGTAGAGAGAGGGGTTTTGGAATTTGGGATCTTTTTGGCCCCTGTGCTCTCAGTACCCTCATCTGTTGTGTCCTCTTAACTGAAGGGGAAAAGCTAATTTCTTTAATTCTCTTTCAACTCGGAAGTCAAGAGAGAGGAGGTGAAATTTTAGCAGAGCTGCTCACAGGCAGAAGTTTTGTCTGTGTTATAGTTGTACCCCTGGAAAAAAATGAAAAGGAGTGAGATGAGCCACCCTATTGAGCACCAAACTTACTCCAAATCAAGGTGTGGCCGAGCCTTTTAAACTGCTGATTTCTAGGCCCTGCTCTGCGGTTGTCAAATTCTCTGGTTCAGAGTTACGTTCAAGGAATTTCGAGTGGAAGCTATTTTTGTTTATGGTTTTATCTGGGTTATTATGCAAACAAGATGACAATATGCTGGGAGTGAATCAGCCTTACTCACCCTGTCTGCAGCTGTGGGATAATGAATCACTGGATTGGAGCAAACACAGTTCCGTCAGTACAACTGCATTTGTGGGTTTGTGTATCATGGACCTAACAGAGTTCATGTCCTCTCTCTGCCATCCCTTTTTTTTTGGGGTCCCTTTACCCTTTTAGATGTACCAAAGGAAGGATAAGAGACTTTTGGGGTTTTTTTTTGATTGAGTTCCTCTCTCAGCATGTAAAAGAGATCTATGGTGTGGTTCCTTCTGTTGTTGCTTCATCATAGGAAGTTTTGAGGGGATTTTTTCTCTTTTTATTAGTTGCTTCTTATTCATTGTTAGTGAACTCGAGTGTTTGTACTAAAAGCTCCCTCTGATTTCTGGAATTATTCCTTCAGTCCCATATTCAGCCTGTCTCCTAAGCTAAGTGGTGTGCTTTAAATAAGTGAGCAACTCTCAGACTTTGTAATTACTGTAAGACCAATTATGCCTTTTATTTTGTCTTTTTTATAATGGATGATAACTGAATTTGGGGGTTTATTAATTTCTATGTTAATCAGTTTTCATGTACAATTTATTTAGACAGTTGCTTTTGCATTTTCTCTGTGTGGTAAATAACTAATTACTTAAGCTAATTATGGTAAACAACTAATTACTTAAGTCTTTTTCTAGAAATGAATTTTTATATTCAGATTTAGATATAAATACATTTAGATTTCTTATCTATATATAGATATATCTCTATATAAATATTTAATTATGTATTATTATATTTTATTGTATATATTTTCTTATGTCTCTATAGTGTATGATTTATTAATTATATAGATGTAAAATTATATCTATATATTAATATAGGTATAAATAGATATAAATGTTTTCTAGATATAATGTTTTTCTACATATAAAGCAAGTTCCAAAGTGTTTGATGAAACCTGATCTTTGTTTTTTTTAAAGCCAGGTAGGATTTGAGGTGAAGAGCAAAGTGATGTCTTACAGATAAAACAAACACCAGTTCCATCTTTCCACTTCTGAAGCAAAAGCTACATTAAATTCTTAATACTTCCCTTTTGTCCTGAGTTTTTAAAACAGTTTTCCTCCTGAAATTGTTGGGAGTTTTGAGCCTTAATTTCACTTGCTTTTATTTCTCTTCTCTCTTCTCCCTGGGTGTGGCTGTGACTCCAGAGGGCTGCTTGGCTGGGGGTGAAGCAGGAGATGAGGTGAGTGGTGGCTTTTGGAGCTCCCATCCCACTTCTACCAGCTCTAGGGAAAAGAGAGCCACTCCTACTGTTTTCCAGTGCAGTAGAAATTAAAAACTCCTTAATGCAGAAAATGCTAACCAAGAAATTAATGTTGTAGTTTCGAGGTCAGGACAGTTGCTTTCACATCAAGGTGCTTCTGCTCACACTTGTGGAATATTAGACTCACTTCCTACGTCCTTGGCCAAGATTTTAATTTACTTTGTACCTTCAAAATTAATCATAAGGAAATTCAGAATGGGGAGGTGCTGTCATTTTATTCATTTTTTAAAATTATTAATTCATTTTTCATCGTCCTTCCTTTTGCTGTCTGACAAGAACTCTTTCTGTAGACACCATTTCTCTTTGTAAATAACGAGCGGCCAAGAAGTTGATTTTATAGTCCTGAAGTGAATTTTATAGTCCCAATTTACCTGGTGCTTACAAAGAATAAGATGGCAGCTGTTTTTAATGTGGTTTTTATATTTTTATGCGGTTTGACCTTAATTGGTGTTTCTGATCTCTTTTGCTCTGTAAGTTCCCAAACGAGTGGTTTGAAATACATCTCTCTTTCTCATCTCTGGATGAGAAGGACTTTTGCAACTACCAAGAAGCTCTGGCATCAGTTTCCTCCTTTTTCACAGGAAAAAAAAAAAAGAATGTTTTACTTGGCACTAGTTACTTAAGTTCCTCTTGAAATATTCTATGTCGTGTATCTGCCTTTGACAGATCCCTGTGCAAGTTATTATTTCTTTGTGATTCAGGAATCTGGGCCTTTCCTTGGAAAAGGATGACATTGTTCAGCTGAAGGAAGCTTATAAGTGGATTATCCACCCCCAGTTGGCGGAAGAGTTGGGTGTTCCTGCTGATGGAAAGGTTTTGTATAAATAAGAAAACACTTTTTTCTCTGTTTTGGGTTTTTTTTTTCATGTATGTCTGTGTATATATATATATATTTATACACTTAACACATATGGAAAAAATAAAAATATATCCTTTTTCCTTATTAATAGAAAATAAAGTTGCATTGCTCTTATAATCACTGTAGGGAGAAGAAGGGGGCAAAATTCTTTTAACCAGAGATCTCCAAGTCAATCCTGAGGGAATACCTGCAATACCCCTAAGCAGGCAGTAGAAATATTTTTCCAAACTGTTTTCAACTTGCAGATTCTGACTTATACTCTTACAATATTTCTGAAATGCATTGACTGAGCATGACACTGAGATCTGCCAGACAAATTCAGAAGCACCAGCATCCTGAATGTTAAAATTTCTGCAACCGTGGCTAAAATTCCTGCTGGGGACAAGGCAGTCTGCAGGTTTTACTTGTCACCAGCCAAAGGGCTGACCCCGGGACTGGACTCTCAGTATTCTTAGTCTTTATGTTGATTTGTCTGCTTGCATAATAATTACAGATTGTCTTTTCCCAGGAGTGCTAATTGAAAGCATCCCTTTTGTCTTAGTGAATCAGAAATCGCTCTGAAGATGATCCAAGAAAAAATAAACTTCTTACCTACCAAGTTGGCAAAAGCTCTCCAACACTTGAGCCCTGAGCCACTGCAGACATCCCTGTGCCATAAAAGTTGCTTTTCCAGCGCTCTTTATCTACGAGGCACTTGAATATTAGCCAATCTTTTCAATAGCCCTCTTGAGGTGTTCTGGTGTCTGAATAACAGAAGTAATGAGTGTTGTTTGCCCAAGGCCAAGGAGGGAATTGGGGGTAGAATTGAGATTACACTGGAGTTCCTGGGCTAGCTGTCAATCCATGAGGACACAGCTGCCTTTCCTTGCCCCAAGGCCATCCAGTCATTGCAAAGGAAGCCCCTGACAAAATTTTACCGTGGTGACCTCAGGGTTTTTATCTTTATTCCACACTCTCCCAGAAGGCTGCTGGAGTTTAGTGACCGTAATAGGCTTGGAGCACAGGCTGCCCCTGACTCAGCCCCCCCGGTGTGAGGGTGTGTGGGTCACTCCTGGCTCTGAAGTGCTCTCAGACAATCTTTGGTGACTTCAGAAATGCAAATGCTACTGTGGCAAACGTTTGAAAGTCTTTAGATGGAGAATAAATGGGTCATTATCTCTTTTCTCTCTCTCTCTTTACTGTTTTCTTTTTTTTGTTTGTTTTTTTTTGCTTGAGAATATCCTCCCTGTTTGTTAAAAAAACCCACCACTATTACCGCCTTCTCTTCTTTATTTTCTTTTTTTTTTTTTTAATTTAGAGTTTGTTTGAAGTCAGCGTGGTCTTTGCTCACCCAGAGACAGACGAGGAGTGCCGTTTCCTGTAAGTTTGATATAAATAACAAAAGATCTTTATCTAAATATTGTGCAACGTTGTTGGTTTGGATTTGTTGCAGATGCAGGTGTTTATAAACTAGGACGGGGCCTGCATCTAAACTTCCTCGTGCCCACAGAAAGTTGCAGAGCTTGAAGTTACATCATCTCTGGTTAATTCAGTGTTCTAATGCCAATAAACAAAGTCATCCAGGATTTTGATTGGAACTGGAAGGAGAACGTTGGGATAAGTTGTCCAGTTCCAGCCCTTTTCAAAGTCATTCCCTGGATCATTTTAAAAAAAACAAATTCAAACCACATGAGGGACTCTTTTGAGGTCATGCTTAGGTTTTCCTGCTCTTGTAGGAGACACAGATGGGAGGGAAGGCTTGGAAATGTGTTAATCCAATTTAGCTGGTTGATTAAAACAAACAGAAGTTTTGGCCTGGCCCTGTGGGGCATCTGCTGTACACAAAGAAGCAAAATATTTCTGTGAATTTAGCTGCCACTTCATCTGATTTCTCAAAATCTGTGGTATATTGTGGATAATTAGGTTCACTCTTCCTGTTTGCTGATGCTTCCTGGAAAACCTCAGTTTCACTCAGTTAACTTGCACCTGCTGCAGTTAAAATCTGAGCAGAGAAAGAGGTTTGGCAGAGATGTCTCCGTTGAACAGCGAATTAATTTCTTGAGACCCGAGATTCCTTTTGCAGCCTTTATATATTTCCCTGATTTTGGGGAGGGGGGTGAGGGAATGCTTGCTTGGAGATGGACCAGGCATTAGGAACAACGATTACCAGTGTTTGCTGAACATCTTTCCTTTCCAGCTTCTTCAACACTGGGCAAAAGAGGGAGAAAATTGCAGCCCCAAACCACAGTTCTAAATAATGGTACCTGCAATCCTGTAAAAACAAGTGTTTCTGGATCCTGCACCCTTTTGTTCTTATTTATTTAGTTTTACTCCATCAGTTCTTGTTCTCTGTAGTGCTCTTCCTTCCTCTGAAACCTCTCCACTCCTATTTCCAGCCCATTCTTCCATCCTTTTTGTGGCATTTCAGAAGGATGGATGTGGAGCACTTTAATGTGCCAGTGCTAGTGCTGTAGAGGTGAGCACTGTAAGGAGGCTCCATTCCACATTCCAATTACTCAGGTTTCTTCCCTGTGACCTGACAATATCCCTCTATTTGCCTTCTCTTTTTAGGACACTTAAACACCAATTAAGGTTTGAGACACTTTCCTGAAGTAACAGCGCATTAATTTAATTACAGAGTCATTTCTGAGGTGTCAAGGCATCCCGCAAATGTGAGAGGCTGGCTCTGGGCATGTTCTGAGGCAGTGCTTTGGTTTTGATGTAAATATGGGAAATTTGGCAATTGTCACGGTAGTAGTGACACTCTTGGGTTTTATGGAAGCAAAGCAGGACTTTGTCTCGACCTGGAGAGACACTCAATCCCACTTTTGGATGGGATTTCCAAGTATGGCACCTGCAGTTCCTCGTGTCTCAAGCTGTTCCCACTCAGCTGTGTGAAGAGTAGGTGAGCTGAAATGACCCTTGGTTGCTCATGGAACATTGAACTGGATCTTGCTGGTTCACATTTGGAGATTTATGTTTAAGGGTAAGGCCATCCTGAAATTTTGGAAGAGGGCATTTGTGTTGCACACCGGCCTGGGAAGCAAGAGCTGCTTCCTCCGAGTCCAAAAGAGTTACAGAGGTTTTGAGAAGCACCAGCAAGAAATGATAAATTGGGTTGTAGGTTAGAAAACATCTCTGGCTTCATACATAGAAATCCAGAAATCCTCCTGCCTGCATACATAGAAATCCATTAATAGGAACAGCAACTTCCTCTGCAGTACCAAGAAAAGTGTTTCCCTGACCTGGCTTTCGCTTTCGTGAAACAACCAAGAGTTTCCTTTTGAAGAGGCAAAACACCAATGGTGTTGAACACCTGGGGTTACTTTTTTGGTGGTACACTGAATTTTCCCATCCAGAAGGGGTGGTTTGAGTCTGGAGTTTGTAGTGGGCATTGTGGAAGAGCAGCGAGCACAGATTTCAAGATCGCAGCAAATCTTGCACAGAACGAAAATATTAATCGTACCCTTTATCGAGAAAGATTGGAAAGGACTGAAAGCTAAACTTGTTGTGTGCTTTTCCACGTGTTTGTGTTGGTCAGGGCAGAAGAGACTTGCACCTTTTCGTCCAGGGATTCTCTCTGGATCAAGCAATGCACATCTTGCACTGTTTGTGGTTTAGGATTAAGTGAATTTTAAACTCTTGGAAGCGAGACCTTGGATATTGGTACAAAACCCATTTCCGTGCTGTGTTTGTGAGTCTGTCTGTTTATTTCTTTTTCTTAAGAGTAGCAGCTAATTTTCATTTCTGCATTTAGAGCCACAACCTGTCCAGACTGTTTCAAACCAGCAAAGAACAAACAGGTAAGATCTCACCTTTTCTGTATTTCTTTTTTGACATCCAGAATTTCACAGCAGTGGCTACAACAAAGAACTTACCTGGGTATTCAGTCAGCGTTTAATGTCTGGTTTCCCTTCATCAGAAATCTCTCTAGTTTTCAGCTGTCTGAAAAATAAAGTTGGCTCCTTTATTCACTTCACATTTCTCACCTTAAGAAAACTGAGAGCTTGGTGCTTTTCTTCAGGTCGCGCATCCTCCAGGCCATAATTTTAGGAATGGTCTCTGTAAATACCTCCCTTAAGAACGAGGAATTTGATTGTCATTGTTAAAAGTAGCATAAAAGATGATCCTCTAGCTCTCTGTGGGTGAAACAGTTCAGATGAGGCACATTGTGAAGATGAGACTCTGCAGCCAAAAGGGAGTTACGTGATCACGCTGCAGTTCCCGTGTCCTCTGATGTGACTGAAAGCCATGAAATGGGCAGGATGGTTTTATCCTTCTGCCTCTGGAGGAGGGGAGGGAAGAAAAGGGACCTTGCCACTTGTTGCAGGCCCTGAGCACACACACAATCATTGATGGAAAAGAGGATATGAGGGATAAAAAACCAGTTGGAGAGAAGCCGATGTAAGTAGGACAGTTGATGTGATCAGAGGGAGAACAAGTGACTTCTATCAGAAGCCATTGCAAGGCCTTTTATTCTTCCTGGAGAAGAGTCTACCAACGTTTGGCAGAGGCAGGAACTGAGCCAGGAATTCTGCTTGCTCTACTCCACCTGAGCAATAAATGCAAGTCTTTTTTTTCAGAAGGGTTGTATTGTTATAACTCACCGCTTGCTGCATTGCTTCCCTTGAAAAAGGGGCAAATCCCACATGAGGAGCCAAACCAGAAGGGCCTGGCTGTTAAAACCACACAGGCAACAAAATGTGGGGGAATCTAAAGCAAAAATGAAGAGCCATGAGAGGTTTGTCCTCACAAAGAAGCTGTGCTTGAAGCTTCAAGGGCTGTGTTAGTCAGAGGAGTGGGGTAAGAACTGGGTTCTGAGGGAAAATTTCTGTGCCATCTGCTCTAGATAGTTATTTAAACCTGCTGCCACTTTAAGGGTTTTCCAGTTCATCTGTTCTATGAGGAAGAGAAGTGCTATTAGCTCTGATTTATGCTTAGAAGGACAAAGAGCAGCTTTCCTGAAGGCACCCAGGAACTCTGTGTTAGAGCAGAGACTTGAATTGTCCCAAACAATGCCCCCCAGTATTTTCAGCTTCTTTCCCCAAATCCCCAGTCCAGTTTGCAGAAAAGACACCCTTAAATTGGAAATCCAGCAGCCAGGGGACTGGGAGGAGAGGCTGAGGAACCTGGACTTCTTCATGTGGAAGGTTCTTCTCTTGGCAAGGAGAAAGCTTTTGGGAGGACCCAAATCAACTTTTGAACTTCGGCACCAGATGCCTCCTCAACAGGCTTATTTGCAGAACTAGCTGCCTGCTGTCACTGAGATAAAAGCTGGGGCTTAACTCTTGAAAAAGAAGGTGATTTAGGTTTCTGGTCATGGATTTAGGATTCTGGTTTTAAACCAGTTTGCAAATTTGGATCTGGGCTCCCAAGTGAAAAAGCTCAACACTGTGTATATTTTAGTGCTTTTTTTTCTCCCTTAGGCATATCCTTTCTCTGTTTTTCTTAGTTCTTGACTCATTTTTTTATTTCACTGTGCAGTCTGTTTTCACCAGAATGGCAGTTATAAAAGCCCTAGAGAAGATAAAAGAAGAGGATTTTCTCAAGTAAGTCTATACTGAAACTAGTTCTTAGTATTGTGCTTCTGTATAGAATTAGGATGAGGAGGAAAATATTCTGTGGGTAAGCAGTGGTAGGGTGTCTATAAAAGAACTTTTGGTTGTTTATATTCTGATGGTTTACTGGTTAAAATGTGTTTTCTGTTCTTCTTTTAATCAAGGATTATTTTGAACCTTAGAGTTTGTAAGATAAGCAAGACTTCTGCCCATATTTCCAAAATGTCAGGAGTTGAGTTTTAATTAAACACCAAGAGCTGTAATATGGTAGAAATCACACACAGTGAGAAGCCATCATGTTTTGGTATTACTAGTAATTTTTTTTTTACTCTTTTTTTTTTTTTTTTTTAATACAGGCATTTTCCATGTCCTCCAAGTTCACCAAAGAACCTGTGTGATGCTCTGGAAATTCAGTGCAATAACGGTGCAGTTTTTGTGGCTGGTAAGGTGATGAATTTATTTGCTGCTGTGTCATCTTGAACAGAACTTTCTAACACTGCCATGAGAACCAGAGATTCTTCTGTTTGTAAATTCCTGTAGTTAAGTGTAAGAGGCAAAGAAACAAATCCAGCTCTATCCAAGAGTGGGTGGGTTTGAAAGGGGAAGGAAATGACAGATCCCCTCTTTATCACCTGCCTGCAGGAGCATCTGCCCTTCTCCCAGGCCTGTGTATAAACAACTTATTTAAACACATGCAAGCAGATTAAAAAAACCCCAACCTGTAATTTAAATCCAACACACTGTGTTTAAAAGGATGATAAAAATCCTGGCTACAGGAAAATGGAAAATGAAAAGAAATGCACAAGTGAGTGGCAGGTTGGTTGATGTTCTACACATACCCCTTTTTTTTTTTTTTAATTACTGATTAGACAGATTTTGGGAATTCAAGATACCCAGTTCCTTTTAGCCTTTTCCAAACACACTGTTTTATTTTAGGTTGCTTTGTTGGATGGTTTTATCAGAATCCATCTGTATGAAGAACAAGAGGGTTTGCTTTCTGCATGTCAGTTAATATTGGCTTTGTGATTTACAGTTTATATCTTGCTACAACAACAACAACAACAACAAATAATCCAGGCAGGATTTTTTTTTAATTTTCAAAGAAATAAATCCAAAATGGGATTTATTGAGCACAGAGCAGTTATTTTGTTATTATTAAATGAGACGGGATCTTAATTAGCAAGCACAGTTTCAGAGTTAGCGTTGCCCTCTTGACCTTCCCTTTGGTGTTCAGTGATCACTCCCCACCTCAACTTAGGGGTTGTTTTTTTTTGAGGATTCAGGAGCTGTCAAACCGAGAAACACCTTCTGTGTGTTTTTTTTTTAAAAAAACCTCCTCTTGTTCAGATCAAGAGTTAAAATTCTTATCTTGTTCTCCTTTTTCCATTTTATGGAAGGAGAATTTAGCAGTGAGAAGCTGCCTGTGAACGGTGAGTCACCTCCTTTCCTTGCCCCAGTGAAACGGTTACTCAGTTTCCCCATTTGTTTGCGTGGCTTTTTCTGCAAGAAGGAAACATCGTTCAAGATAGGAAAATATGATACAACCCCCCCAAAAAACTCGAGGTGTCAGAGGCCCAGTGTAAAGCACAGAGCTGCTCTGAGCTCCTTTGCAAGGTTTCACACGAATGAGGCCCTTGCTTTTGGGAATATTTTTCACTTCTTACCAAACCTGTCCATAAAAAAAGGCTCCTGTTGGCCATCCAAGGCTTGTTCTTTGGTTGTAGCAGCCCTTGTGCCATGGAGGTGCCATGAGATCAGTCCAAGGATGCCAATCTCTTTACCTTCCTGACATTCCTCCTAGTTTATCGTGGGGATTTTCTGCTCCTCACGTGGTTTTCCTTGGGAGCCAAAGCATTTTAGTTTGGATTTGTCTCCTTAAGCCTTCAGAAAGTGGCAGGACTTGGCTTGGAACCTGAACTACTCCATACAGGAGGGTTATCCCTGAAGGTGGGACTGCAGCAACAGGCTCTCCAAGCCCACCTTTAAGTGGGCTGTCCTGGATACTGGAATTCTTCTGGATGCGGCCACAAGCATTCCGTAGTGCTGCTGGAATTCTCTTCCACAAAACGAGTTTGAGCCTGGAAAGTCATTTCCACAAAGCTCCAATGAAGGTTAAATGGGTTAAAAACTTTTGTCCCTTGGTTTAGAGGGATTACAGCTAACTCAGCTCTTTTTTTACAGGAAGGTACAACAAATATTCCAGGAATTTACCTCAGACCCCCTGGATTATTGATGGGGAGAGGAAGCTGGAATCTTCAGTGGAAGAACTAATTTCAGAGCACCTCATGGCCGAATTCAAAGCAGACAGTAAGTATTTAGGAGATCTCTTACCAGACATATTTTTCATCACTGCTAGAAGATTTTTCAGAAGAGTTTTCTCAGCACCCACCCACTTAATCCAAGAGTGTGAGGGGAAAAAAGCTATTATTTCTTTATCCCTCTCTTATCCTTCCAAGTCAAAGCTTGTAAACTTTTTTTTTAGCTGTGATCTGTGAGTAATTAGGTCCTTTTATCCTGCTAAAGTAGCTCCTCAGTTCATCTGATGATGCAAATACGCTGGTTTCATGTATAGCAGGGTTTTTGCCCCACCAACCTTCTGATGGGCTGGTGATTCATAAAATGACTTGTATCAAGGAGGTTTTTTGCCACCAGCATTTTGTAACATCTGCCTGGCTTTCAAGCCCTTCGTGTCTCTTACCTCGATTCATTTCTTTTCTTCAGTGCACATAATGCTTATCCAGGGATTATCCAGATGAAATAATCACTGCCCGTTGCTTGTGGAATTAAAAACAACAGAAAGCCCAAGGAAAAATTGCATTAAATATCAGTTTGGAGAACACCCTCCTGCTTCCCTCTCCTCTCCTCCCAGTGGATGTGTTACTCTGGTTGGAGTATCTCATTCAGGCCAAGGAACTGGGAGTGCTCATCAAAAAACTTGTGAATAGACAGTAATATCCCAGATTTGTCCCTGAAGTGTCTGTAAAGGCAACTCTTGGAAGCAGCTTTTGCAAACAAGTTTAGAAAGACGTTATTTCACCTTTTAAAGCTGTAGAGGGTATGAAAAATGTAAAATAAAAATGTCGCCTGCCTTGTTTAAATCTGTTACAGGCTTTAATTTTTCTTCCTCTGGAAGAGAAGATGTGGATGTGAGGACACTAGGAAATGGTAAGGCTTGGAAAATCCCTTGTGAAACACAGAAACTAAGTGGTTGTGTGAGCTGTTTTAATGGATCTTGCTGAATGCTAAGGCAGGCTTTGAAATTTTATCTCAGAAACATTTTAGTGATATTTATATATTTATTCCCAAAGACCAAACGCCGTCTCAGTGGCCTTGGCTGCGTGGAAAGGCAGAGCTGGTTGAGAGTGTTTGATTTTATTCACTTCCTGCTTTGAAGCCATTTCTGTCAGACTCATTCCTGTCTTGTTTGCTGTTGGATCCTTCTAATTCCCTCACTGTCCCTGTGGAGTAGGGGGAGCCTTATTTTCTTTTTCAGCTTGGGTCCTTTGGAAAGGTCAAGCTGCTTTCCAATATGCTGGAGCTGCTGCAGCCAAAGGAGGAGGGCAAGAAAAAGTAAAAATGAGCAATTCCATGTTTCAGTTGCTGTCTGATTGCTGTGGCTCCTGGCATTGCTTGTGCTGGGGATTGTCCCTGGCCCCGAGCAGAGAGAGAACAACTCTGGCAACAGATGTTGAGCTGAGGGAGCAGGGATTTAACATCCTCTTGCACCTGGGCATTGCTGTAGGTGACAGAAAATAAGCTAATTAACTTTTTTCTTATTTTATTTTTTAATTAGCACAGACTTGTACCAGAAGTCTTCTGGGAAGTCATAATTTGCACTCGCTGCCGAAACTGGGCTTTAGTAGCCAAAAAAAAAAAAGTCCCTCGTTTCTTCTCCTTCCATCTGATGCCACATCCCTAAACCCACAAGTCCTGTCCCTGTTTGTCCTAACAGCAGCCAGGCTTCACACCTCCCAGCCTTCCTGTGTAAATTCCCGTGTTCATTTAGAACACTCATGTTTTTGTGTTTTATGGCTGTGCCTGATGCCAGGAAGGCCCTTTGCAATCGAGCTGGTGAATCCTCGCAGGATCCACTTCACCGCCGAGGAAATGAAGAGGCTGCAGCAGGTAAATCATTTGCACCTCACGGAGCCCGTGGAGCACGTGCTGCCTCTCCAACCCAGCAGCTCTAACTGGTTCCTTTTGAAAATATCACAGGCAATTAATAACTCTTCAGACAAAATCCAGGTTCGAGACCTGCAGCTCGTCACCAGGTCAGTATTTCCCAGCGCTGCCGAGGGGTTTCAGGGCGACACTTTGGGACTTGTGCAAGTGGTCTTGCTCACAGCCTGGGATAATTATGCTTGTGTTAAGTGAGTCACTAGTTTCTCTTGTGCAGGGAGGCAATTGGTCGTATGAAGGAAGGTGAGGAGGAGAAGACAAAGACCTACAGTGCCTTAATATGGACGGACAAAGCGATCCAGAGGGAAGACATCGCGCTCCTGGATGATATCAAGGTATCAGGAGCTCTTGTTGCTGATTTAAATAGTACCTGTTCTGGTGCCCCGGGGAAGAGTTAAATACTCTTAAATACTATAATATCTCTTCCTCTGTGTTTGGTTTTTTTTATCAGGGTTTGTCTTGTTGTAGGGACTTCCATACCACCTTTTTTTTCCTTCACCACAGTCATCCAAGCAGGACAGCTGCCCAACTGTTGGCCAGGCCAACAAACACTTGTGTAATGTTCACCTTCCAGGACACCAAATAATCCAAATTAGTGGGTGGGAGAGGAGGAAACCTGGCACCTGCACCCCTTCCTTTACCTTACACACTGTTTTGTGTAAGCAGAAGTGGCAGAGCTTTTGTTCTGCTCTACAGCCGCTCTCCCGCAGCCACAACAATTCCAAGTTGGAAGTGCCTGTGACAAAGAGTGGTAAGAGGCCTTAGGAAGGCTCAGCACACTCTGGAATGAGAACTTTCTCCAGATGTTGGGCTGATGGAGAAGTGGGTTCAGTTTTTGTTGTGCTGCACCATTTCCTACAGCTCTTCCCTGTGAACTCCAAGCAAGTGCTCACAGCTCAGGGAGACAACTGTTGTCTTTTCCTGGAGCTTCCCTCAATCCTGAAAAGTTGCCTTTCAAACTGCTGCATCTCCTTTGGGAAGGGAGTGGGGAATGAACTTCTGAAAAGACTGTTCTGAGATCTAATCTCATTTCAGGGGCTTTTTTTCCCTCACTTTTATTTCTAGGGGGTTGGCTGTAGTTTAGACAAAGCATTTTGTGGGTGGGATTTTTTTTTTTTCCCTGATTTGCCCTGAGGCTCTCGGCGAGCTGCTAAATCCTGGAGTCATTCCAGCAAAGGGCTATGGAGATTTCAAGGTTATTCCTCTGTATTTGTGATTCCATTAGTTTGTGTTCGCGCGAGGCCTCGGAGGTGGCTGTCCTTTCTCCTTCGATAAACTTGGAAAAAATGAGTCCTGTCTCAAGCTTACTCAAAAAGATGGGATTGGTTCACAACACTTGTGACTCTCCTACAGGCTGTTCAGTGTGTTACATTTCACTCTCTCTTGTGGCAGGAATTAAAACTGGACCAGAAGACCCCTCTCCGTGTTCTGCACCGGCGGCCCCTGGCCGTGCGCTGCCGGATCATCCACACCATGAGCTCCGAGTACATCGACGAGCACCATTTCCGCCTGCACCTCAAGACTCAGGCAGGGACGTATCCTTGGCTGCCCTGGCACCAAACAGCTCCTGATTGGAGTCACTTGGCTGCCCTGGCACCAAACAGCTCCTGACTGGAGTCACTGGGATCACGGGAAGTTCCCTGCTCGGATCCCTGCGGTGTTTTGGAATCCCTGCTCTCCAGCAGTCGTGTGTTGCTGCAGGATCTTTGCTTTTATACGGCACAATTCCACACCGAGGTTTTCATTCCAAAATGGCTCCTGTGTGTGTGGAGTTCTGTGTTGACCACTCACAGAATTACAGAGTATTCTGCGTTGGAAGGGACCCACAGGGACCATCGAGTCCAATACCCTGATAGTTTAAATGCATGTGACAGCCATAAAAATGTCCTGGTTAAAAATACACTTTCTTAATTTAACTGATAACTTCTCACCTTGGAAAATCAGCTTTTCTGCAATATTGAATGCACTTCAATGCAGACTGTGGGTTGCTGCTACTTAAAAGTTAAGAGTTTTGTCATAAAGTCACCCCTCACCTTGGAATAAATCAGAAAATAAAGGTCAGTGGTGCAGTTTTTGGCACTAGAGGCAGAAGCCAGGAATTAGGAGTTCTTTTAAAGCTTAACAAGATGTTAACTAAAAACTGGCTTAAGAGTAAAAAAAACACCTTTTTTCCCCCCCTTTTGCTTTCTTTGCTGTAAAATCCACCTCTCCTTAGCCAGTGTTTCCAGCTACATTAAAGAATTTGTGCATGGAGACTTTGGAAGAACAAAGCCCAATATTGGGTCCCTCCTGAACAGAACTGCTGACATTCTGGAGCTGGATGTGGAAGTAAGTTGTTTGCTATTTATCCTTCCTGGAAATTACTAAGGGAGTGGAATTTTTGAGGTGCTTTCCATGGAATTGCTCCAAGTGGATCAACATTCCTTAGCACAGTTAATAGAAAAATTAATATTAATACAAGACCAGTGGTTTGTCCCACACTGCCACACGTGCCGGGCTTCCTCTTCCAAATTTGTGTCAGGGAGGGGTGGGAGGACACATCATGAATTTATAACACTAGTTATCAGCTTATCCTTGCTTAGATTTGGGGACAGGTGATGGTGGTTTTCTACTCAAGCACCACCCAATACCTGAATATTTCTGTGCCATCCATCCACTCGTGGTTTGTTTTCACACCGTGATGGCCCAGCTGCAGGATGGGGAGAAGCTGGAGACAGTTCACGTTCCTAACAAACGGTTCTGGGCACTTTGGAAACGCAGCCCAACATCCAGGGATGCTGCAGAAGGAGTTGTGACTCTTTTGATATGTGTAAAATATCAGCTCTGGTGATTTTGCCTTTTTTTCCCTCCCCTTTCCTAGTCTGTTGACGTCGACTGGCCTCCGACCCTGGATAACTGACTTCCCAAGGGATGAGGAAGCAGCAGCTCATGACCAAACACTGTGCAGTGTTTCAGCCTGGGTGCAAAGGGTTTCCATGGAACACTTGGATCATGTTGATCTGCCAAAGGATACCCTGACTTTGAATCTACTTTGAACACTCTGGACCAGGTAGTGTTGGTTCAGTCTCTGGCCTTACTTTAATTTCTTCCGTGCATAAAAAGATTTTGGGAAGCCAGTGCATTCCTGATAAATTATAGTTAAAGATAACCCTCCCTCAAGTCAGATTTCTTTTGAAACTCTTTTTATATTGGATGCTCTCCTTATCTGGATGCAGGTAGCACCGGGTTACCTGAAATCCCAACTCTTTCTGAGCACTGTTCCTGCAGGAAATCCCAAAAGCCAGGGAGACTGAAGCCAGCAGGACAGTGCTGGAGCAAGTCTCCCTGCTGGCTGCTTTTTGGTCAGGGTTAGTTTTAGAGATGGGCAAATTTATCTCACAAAGGGCGAAAACATTTTTCAGAGGAAACCTTTGCACTTAAAACCAAGTTTTTCTAATTTAAAAACATGGGCGACACTTCCTAGAAACAACAGCTGGGGCCTCGTGAGCCCTCCAGCCTGGCCACAGTCCTCTCCAGGAGCAGGAATTCCCCAGTGAGTCACCATATATAAAAAGATTGGGAACTCCTGGCAGTGGTGCATGATGGGGATCTAAAGAAAAACAGGAATACCAAAGAATCTCAAAGTGCAGGCAGACACAAAACCTACCTGAGGATGTTGGAATCCAGAGACAGGGATTAAAAAGCTTTGATTTAGCAGCATAATACAATTTTTCTAACACCCTCACCTTGGATGGATGCCTGGAAGACTTAAACTTGCCTGGGATAGGGAAGATCTGAGGTTTGTAATTTGCTTATTTTAAATGTTTCCTACTAAGCACCACCTACATCTTTAGGAAGAGTCACTTTTACACCTGCATCATGTTAATCCATTAGGGAAGATGCTTCCCTGAAGTACAGAAGAGAGTTAAACTATCAGCAAGAAATTAAGGATTGGAATTTAAGGGCTCTTCATTAATTAACATTTTGGAAATAAAGAGCATAATATTTGCCAAGACCAACCACTGTTTGGGGACAGGGAGAATGGCTGGGATGTCTTCCCTTTAATTCAGTGGTGCCAGGACCTCAGACCAGAACAGCTGCATGAGAACTTGAGCTGGAGGCTCTATAACTGTTCATAAATACATTTTTAAGGAGCTCCTAAAAAAATCATCTTGAAAAATTCTGCGCTGCCTGTGCTGTGCTTTCCTAGCCCTCTGCAACACGAGTAATTCAGAAGCTCCTGTTTTTCTAACACAAAAATAATAGGAGCATGATTCAGACAGCAATATTATTTTTGGTTTTAATCTTATAGCCAATATGAGCAACAGATTCCAGGAGTAGTTCTCAGATAATAGTCTGTAGCCAGACAGGAAGTGTCATGAATGATGGAAAACTAAAGAATTCAGGAAAGAAACAAAAAGAGAATTTCAGTCTCACAACTGTGATTTCTTGAAACTCAGAGTGAGCTGAAATATGATTTATAAATTCCATAAACTACAGGGAACAAAAAATGTAAACAAGGCTGTGCATTTTGGCACAACAGGCATGAGAAGAGCTGTTCCAAGGGGGAATGGAGCCAAAGGGGGAAGGAGAAAGGGCTGCTCCTGCTGTAGGTCAAGGACACACAAGGCACTTCCCTCTGCAGCTCCTGCTGCACTTGGGGGTCACGTCCCAAAGCCCAGTGCACATAAACCAGGCTATAAACATTGCCCTCAGTGTGCTGAGGACACAGAGAGGTCCTCCAAAAATTCCCAATCATGATAAATGTCAAGCCTCCAAATGATGATGCAAATCCCCGCAGCTCTTGGGGCAGTTCCTGGGCAGGGATCATGGGCAAACATGAAACCCCGGGATGCGACCTGGGGGTTTGGGCTTTGCTCCAAGGCCAGTTTCCAACAGCAGGTGACAACCCTTTGAACTGTCATGTGAGGAATATTGCAGCAATAATAATATTCATGGTGGACTTTGGCCTTCACCTTTTTTTTACCAGTAAAACACCACCTTGTGAGCACTCAAACTGATGCTTTGAGAGCAAGATTTAATCTTTCTCCAACTGGCCACCTCCAATCCCCCTTCCATTTGGGTTTTGCCCGGAGAAAGCTGTACCAGCAGCACAAATGTGCCCAAAGCATCTGTCCCCTCCTCCCCTCTGCCTAAAAACTCAATGGCTCTCCCATAAAACCTTCCATTGCTTGAGGTTTTGTAGTGGCCACCAGTACCTGGGAGCAGAAAATACCCAAAAAAAGCCCCAGAACAAGCAAGCGATAACCTACCTTGTTCCCTTTTCCCTGCCTTTCCCGTGGTGAGGGATGTCACAAAGCTGAGGAGGTTGCAGAAGCTGAGCACTTGGTATAACCAGTTTTTTTTAATTACCAAACCAACTCGTTTACAAAGGAAAACAGAACTTTGAAAATATTTAATTATACAGTAAAAACAAATTGTACTATAAAGAGCTTTCTATGAAGTGAGTAAAATGTTTACATTTAATATACTTAAAACTGAGAACTTCAAAAAAAAAAAAAAAGAACTGAATAAACAACACATTTCAAACTTTCTGTGTATTTCTTTGGTCTTCCTATTGCTCAAGACTGCAGAGGAGCTGTGAGGGAAAACTGCTTTAAAACAGGGAGAGTCAATTCATGGCTTTGTGCACCTGGAAGTTTGAGGAAGCAGTTTCCCAAACTTCACACATCCTACAGTGTGACTGTCACCTGTGCAATGGGGGGGATGGATTCCAGCAGCAGCACCAGAGTGCTCCCAGCACAAGGGAATGCAGGGAGGGAATCCCATAAACCACAGAGGGGTTCTGAAGCTCCTTCCTTGTATCCAACTCTATGTCTCAAGTGGCTTTTTTAGGTTTGGGGGTGGTTTTTTGATTTTTTTTTGTTTTGTTCTGGTTTTTTTTATATCCAAGTATGCTTTTTTTATTGCTGCTTTCATGGTCTGGTTTTATGTCACCAAATGGTAACAATTCAGACCCTCAAGCCTTATCTGCCCTACAGAACAGATGTATCACCTAAGAAATACTCAGACATTTCTTGCTGTGTTGCTTCTTTAAAAAATAACAGTATAATAAAGTAGCCAAGGCCTAGAGTGTCTTACCCAGCCAGTCACCCCCAGCTGGTGTTATGGAACAGCTCCTGGCTCAGGCTAAGAGGGGAGACTGGGAATCAAGTGGGAGGGAGGAAGTTCTGGTTCCTGATCCAGAGGAGAGAGGAGTGTTTTTAATTGGTACTGGCTGAAATGGCTTTAAAGGTCATTAATAAGAGACGAGGCTGCCCAAGGGCTGCCCCTGGCTTTGCCCTCCTGGGAGGGGGTGGTGCTGGGGGGGGCAGGATCTGAGCCTTCCTTTGAGCAGTCACTTGCATAGCAGGAAACTGCTGGGATACCTGAGGAAAAAAAAGCAAGTAGATACTTCGGCTCGAGAGATTCCCGCCGTGCAAAACGCCACACACACATCACAGCTACACTCACACACAACAACTGCAGAGCAATGACAGCTTCATCCCTAAAGCAACAGGGCTTGGCTTGTAAAACAAGTGCACTCTGGATGAAGTGCAGACTTTCTGTTCCTTCTCCTGTGCAGTGATTTCCTTTACAACAGAGCTGGACTATTTAAAAATTCAAACCTTCCGGTCTTTTTAAATATATCTAACAATGACATAGTCATTAAAAAAAAAAATTTCACCAGTCAATTTGCCTTCAAAGCAAATGGAGTGTGGAAAATCAATACATGTACTCATTTTAGAAGAACAGTATTTATAGAAAGGGGGTGTGAAACCTAAACCTTTCAAGTAGGCTGAGTTGAACTTTAATATCTGTAGATGAGACTGAACTAGAGTGCTCATGTGCAGGTTTGTTTTCCTAATTTCTGTCCTATCAAAAATTGAATTTCTATAGCAAAAAATGGCTGCTTTGAAAGAACTTTAACCCTGTGAAGTATTTGAAATTTTAACCCTTCTGAAGACACCAGCTTTTACAGTCCCCAAAGGCAAGGAAGCTTTAAGTGTTACCATTTCCCTTTACCAACAGCGCCAAAATACACCTACAAGGCACTTTTAAGGTACAGGACCCCAAACCCTACCCCCACCTCCCCCTTCTTGACGGGCACCACTATGGGCTTAAATAACTTAACTCTTATGGTAACTTAAATAACCTTAAGTTCCATGGTCAAACTTGCACAGCGACATTCTGAGGGAGAAAGCGGGGACTCCAGAAGGGTGAACGACTCCTCTCCACGCGGCGGCGGCACCTTTGGGAAGCTCTGCCCCTCAGGGGTTGTAGCTTTGTAGGATGTTATCGAAGGGGAAGGACTGGTAGAGCTCGCCGTCGCCGCCGTCGTAGAACTGGGCGTCTGCCAGGCCGCCCTGGTGGGCGGTGGAGAGTCTCGGCTCGCCCAGAACCTCCGGGCCTATGAAGTCGTAAACGGGGTCGGCCAGGCCGGGCTGGGAAGCGAATCCCGCCGCGCCGGCCCCGGGCGGGCCCAGCTGCAGCTGCTGCCTGGGAGCGCCCGAGTTCAGCACCACGTTGAACTTGTCGAAGTTGATGCTGGTGCAGTTCATGTCGTCGGTGTCCATGCTGACGATGCCGGAGGCGGCGCCGCCGGGATGAGCCGCATGCACGGCGCTGCCGCCGGGAACGCTCGGCAGGTCGACGTTCGACGCCGCCGCGACTCCCAGCCCGTTGGTGCTGCTGTAATTCCGGTAAAAGCCCGAATCCTTCTCGTCGGGCCAGTTCACAGGGTCGTGGAAGGTCGGGAGGGAGCCGCTGCCGTGAGCCGGCTGAGGCGCATCCGCGGAGAAGCTGTTGGGTGGGTGTGTGCCCAGCAGGCCGCTGGCCGAGGAGCTGTGCAGCCAGCACGAGGACAGCCCGTCCTGCTTCCCTGGGCCCACCGGGGCCAGTTGGCTGCAGCCAGGGTACATCTGACCAGCGCTGGCCAGGGATCCCAACCCGGGAATCATCAGCGAGGATGAAAACAGGTTTGGTTCTAATGGAGAGAACGCCAGGTTTAAGGATTTTTTTTTTAAAATTACGAATGGTAACAAGCAAAGAAAACACACTGGAAGGAAACACTCTGTAAGACTGCATTTCCACTTTCACACTTGCTTAGCTGCTCTCCAGGGTGGGCCCCAGATTTCTGGACAGCAGCAGAGAGCTGTGCACCTCACCCCTCTATGGCCCACGCTGAGGGTGATGGCTACAGTTACGTAAAGAACTGATGGGTTTATGTTTGTATAGTCAAAAGTATCAGCATCTTACAGGAAGAAGCCCTCCAGAGATTAGAATTTCAAGCAAAGAGGAGGGCACTGTTTGTTTCAAAGCACTGTGAGACTGTAAGCAAAAACCTACCTTTTTTAATCATCTTCCCTTCAGGAGTGACAACGGGGAACGGAGTTACTTTGGGCCTCTCTGTTGTGTTTGATCCTGCGATGGAAGAAAGCGTGAGTCCACTCCAAATGTTTGCTCTCATACAAAACAGCTCCATCGAAATGTGAGTTCCCTCAACAAGAAAAAAAGGCAAATATTTTCCTTACCACAGTCCTGCATGAGCTTTTGCAAAGCCAACGTTGATCTTTGCCTTTTTGCCTTGTTGCCATATGGATCTACGGAGAAAGGAGTGGAAGGGGAAAGTGTTACCGTTCTCTTGGATACAGCGTGTAAAGGAAGTTCCTAGAGGCACCAAGGTGCAGAGAGGTACATTTGAAGAGAAATATTTCAAGCATGGCAGCACTGACAAACCATGAAATTGTTATGAACAGTGATTCTTGACACTTTTACTGAAAGAGGGAACAAACTGACTGTTGTTACTTTTAAAATCCAAAACACTGCTTCGCGTAAGTTGTAGAATTTTTACTAATTAAGCGACTACCTCGAGTTCTGCACTGATAATTGCTTTTTAGAAACACAGCTAATTGGGACCATACCCTTCTCATCTGGTAGGTATCTGAAATCCATAGGCTCACTGACTTCCTGGTCGGAAGGTCTCCGGAGCTGCATCTTCACCGTGACGGGCTCGGTGATGTCCTTGAGGAACGGGGGCGTCCGGAACACGATCGCGACCTGGCGGTGAACGTCGGCCTGGGAGAAGGAACCCTTGGCCTCCCAGTTGTCCAGGACAAATCTGACTTCTATATCATCTGGTCCATTAGAAACAGAAGATGCTTGTTAAGCTGGGAAACTGAAAACTTCCAGTAGAAAAGGGGAGGAAAGGAAGGAGCCCCACTCGGAGTTCAGGTGCAAAGTGGCTCAACTTTAAAGACACAAGAGCCCTTGAACCCGAAAGCTGCTCTGCCCAGCTATAAAACCCAACCACTCAGGGAGTGTGGTGAAGGGTCTCAGCCCCCCAGCAAGAAGTGGCAGTGTCAGCCACCTGGGACAAAGATTACCTTTCTGAACTTTGTCACACAGCAGAAATATTTCGTCTCCTCCCTTTACGCTCCCACAGTTCTTGTTCACGCGGCAAATTCTCAGCTCTGCGGTGTTGGGAGCTCCTGGAAGCAAAGAGGCACATTTGATGACAAGGAATGACCGTGACTTTGTCACTGTTGGATACAAGGTGCTGGGAGTTAAGGCACATAAAGGGAAGGAACAGCTGGAGGAGTGATATCCTGAAATCCACACGCAACAAGTCGCTCCATGAAGGGAATTTAGAAGCAGGGCCTGATATTCCCTGACCCTGCAGCTCTAAGCTGCTGATCTCCAAACAAAAGACATCAGCACAGCTGTGACACTCACTCCCCTGACTATTCTGGAGAGGTCTCAAAATACTTCTCCAAATGACGTGGTTGTGCTTGGCCCTGCTGCCCTTCAAGCTGCAGAATAATTCAAAGCAGTGCTTTGAGTGACTGGTTACCTGGTACAGTCACACTTCTCTGGAAACAGCTGGGCTGGCAAGTCATGAAAATTCCCCTCTCTGTAGTTTTATTCACAGAGATACTTGGCCATCCAGCCCCTCCTCTGCTACCCTCTGCAGGTGTCTAAGAACAGGTTTAGGACTGTAATTTCATACCTTTACTCAAGGTAGCAGGTTTCACCCCAAAATGCTCACATTTCAACCCCAGACTGTGGCAAAGCATGAGCAGCCCTCAGGATAGCTGTGGATGGAGAGCTGCCTCTCATTGTATATGTCACCATGAACTAACCCCACTGAAGGCTGCACACCACATCCCAACCACCTCATGACTGCAGCAGGCAACTCCAGTGGGATGGAGCCACGGATCTGCCTGGTGGTGCCTGGCCCTGTTCTGGAGCAGCAGCTCCAAAGACATTTAAAATGCTTGGAAGGATCCAGCTGGTGCTGCTTTGCCTCCCCAAAAGCGATCCTCCACAGCACCAGGAGGCTCTGCCACCACAGGCTCCCTGTTCCAAACACAGATTAAATACAAAACCAGAGCTCAGGGTGTCACCCTCAAAAAAACCCAAACAAATAAACAAACAAATCTGCTTTAAACTCCTAGTTTGAGTCAATTCCTGCCCAAGTACAGCTACAGTGCAGCACAACACAGACTACACCTAGAGCAGAGTTCCTGGTAGCCTCACACCAGACCCCAATTACGTAGTTACTATCTGCAGTTATTACTATTATTATTATTAGAAGTGGGAGCTGCAGCCTCATGTACTACATGACACACACCACTTCATTTGCTGAATGAATCAGAAACTCTGAAGGGAGAGGAAACCAAACAAAGCCAGAAACAGCCCAGGACCATGTGACTGACAGCGTCATGGTACGTTTTTCACAGGAAGGGTAAATTAAGAATTGTGAGGAAAAGCCTAATTTTACCTTTGTTTCACTTCTGTGTGTTTGAATGGCACTTGATATCATAGAATCTCAGAGTGGTTTGGGTTGGAAGGGACCTTGAAGATCATGTCATTCCAACCCCCCTGCCATGGGCAGGGACACTTCCGCTAGACCAGGTTGCTTCAACCTGGCCTTGGACGCTTCCAGGGATGGAGCAGCCACAGCTTCTCTGGGCAACCTGTGCCAGGGCATCCCCACCCTCACAGGGAAGGATTTCTTCCTAATATCCAATCTAACCCTGCCCTGTGTCAGTTTGAAGCCATCACCCCTTGTCCTATCACTGCACAACCTTCTGAAAAGTCCCTCTCCAACTCTCCCTTTAGGTCAAATCCCTAAAAAAAAAGGAGCTCCGCACCCAAAATCACATCTCTTACAACCGGGGCAGTAAAACACGCTGTACCCAAGCTCAGTTCTCAGAAATGGTGAGCTGCTTCATCTGACTCTTCCCAAGAGTTTTGGCGTGGCGAGATTTGCAACTTGGGAAATTTCTGTTCAAAACCAGTGAACATGAAAACCAAGTGAAAACAGAAGGTGCTGTAATGCTGAATTTTAGACACTCACAGGCTCTATCAGTGGGACTGCCTGTGTTATGACTGTATGATTCTTATTTATCTCTACTATCCAAAGCAGGTGGAGACTACAAAGGATTCGACAGTGAAGAAAACACTGGATTTGAAATGTGCAAGCTGATTCTCAGAGCATCTGAACAGACGTGAGAGTAGCTGAACAGAAGCTCAAACCTCCCAAGGCAGGATTCTCCATCCCGCTGCATCCGTTCTCTGAAGTTACAACCCGGCTTAACCCAAGGTATGACAGGGCAGGTTTAACAAGAGCGACGTTTTTAAGAGCAACTCAGATGTGAAACCGAGCGACATCGTGTTTTATGACTTGTGGTTGCAGGGGGAAGCAGGGCTTTGTTTACGCTGCTGCTACGTTACGTGGAGGGTTCAGGCACCTCCAGTGCTGCCCACGGACACCCACACCAGCACACCCAGTTCCCCCACCACGCACAGCTCTGGCCTTTCGCGGCTCCGCGAGGACTGACATCAGCCCACGGAGACGGCTGATCGTGATCTGGCACATTTCTAAACGGCATCTGAGGCAGAGCTGCAGGTCCTGCACATCACAGGTTTTATCTCAGCCCTGGGTTACTTCAGCACAAGGCTCCTCAGCAGCACAATGCTCACACAGTCCCAGCTTCTGGATCGTTCTAGGCTCTAAAAATGTCAAACCCACCTGGGTTCGCAGCCAACATTTTCATGAGGGTTGCGCTCACACAGCGCAATTCTAACAACTTTTTAAAACACAGATCTCATTTTATTCAGGAGTTTCTGCTAAAATAGGGACCTTAAGTGTTTAGCATGGAAATACTTGTGCTACAGAAATAAAAAGCACTGCAGGAAAGTTTTTGAGGATCAAGAGTTCTTTTGCTACTCTGCTCCAGGAGAGAAGCCCAGCACACCCTGAGGGTTAAAATCCTCAGCTGCAGTGACCTGGCAAAGCCCTACAGACATCCAGTTTTGTGGAAAACAGTGTCAAGAAGGAGGGGTTTATGTGCTTCTGCACCCTCCCAGAGCATGATCCAAGATTCCCCCATTATCCACCTATGCAATGAGACAGCAGCTGATTGGGATACAAAAGGCATATAAAAGCCTTAAGACAGTTTCTTACTTGGATAAATCTCTCAAGTCCCATTCCAGAGCCCTCACAAGGCAAAGGCAAGACTCCTCAGGGGCACAAACAGGCTTTAGAGGACTCCCTTGGAAAACAGACCAGCCTGAAGGCAGCCATCCATCTCACTACTATGACTTAAATCACGTGGCACATCAGGAATGGGCCTTTCCCTGCAGTCATTGCTGCTATCCATGAGTAAGGGCTGAAAACACACCTGTGTGTGAGTCCATGGATGTGACAGCCAATTCTGACTCTGTCTGGTCAACACTTCACCCCAGGATCACATCTGAAGTCGTGCTCACTGTGACCTGCCCCGTGTCAGACACGTACCCGGCAGGCCCAAGCCACAGAAGCGACCCAAAACTGACCCAGACCTGGCATTTCTCATCCCAAGCCAGAGAGGAAAAACAAAGAGGGGCACAAAAAAAATACACATTTGACTGTGCTTGTACTTACTATTGTCATAGATGGGGTTGGAAATCAAAGGAGGAAGGGCTATGGTGTAGTTGCCGTGCTCATCCGGGAGGAAAGCTTGGAAGCAGAGGCGGACGACGTTGAGATCGTACTCGTCGATGTTGTGCAGCTGCTCCTCAGGCACTGAACAGCAGAAGGAAGGACAAGACTGAGGATTAGTCATCAGAACCAGCAGCAATTCTCTACCAAACCAGGGATGAATCTCCACCAGTAAAAGAGATGGTGTTGCCCAAGCAAACGTGCCTGTAGTGCCTGCCAATAAGTTCCTTGCTCGCAGCAAATGATACAAAACCTTTAAAGCTTCCCCTGCACCCATCAAGGCTCGACTGTCCCGAGTTCTCCAGCTGTTTCTTGCATCTGGTTTCCTCACCTTGCCAGCCAGAGCAGTATCATGTATCTGTGGTTTAAAAGTCACTCCCTGGATGGGTTTCTCTCTTATTTGTGCATAGTAAAATTTACAAAATCAATGTTGCTACTGAAGAGAAATATTTTGGTACAAAGAAGTATTAGGACCTCGCTGAAGATTTTCTGCAGCAGTGAGAGACTCTGGCTACATGATGTTATTTTCCTCTAAAAACTGAGGTGGAAGAAGAATCAGAAGGCAGTTCCTGGGGCAAGAATGAAGCTGAAACAGCACAAACCACCTCCTCACCCCATCACCATCTGTGTCGCTTCTGTACCTTCTAGTGGAATCATTAAGATATAGTTTTGTAATGCAAGAGGAAAACCCTTGTTGGAAGGGATCTGTTTCCTTGCATGCTCCTCCCAGTGTAAAACACAGCCATACATAACCCAAAGTCAGCATTTCTGTTTTGTTCGCTCTTTCCTTACTTTAAATTACGAGTCACAGGACCTGGGTTATCATTACTGAACATTTCCTGTATTCCCAGGAAAAGCAGCCCCCTCTGAATTCAACGCTTTCCTTGAAGGTCTGACATTAAATTATTATGATGACATTCAGTGCTGGCAAAACGAGACACTGACTTAATTTCACTTAAGTGCAAGTACTGATAATTAAAATCATTGCAAGTGTTTCTCTTTCCCAAAACCTTTCTGAGCAGCAGCTCAGCACAGTTTCACATGCCTCACAATTACCCAAAGCGAGCACGTGCCAAGTCACCAGATCACCACCTCTCCATTCACTCCCTCCCCTGCCCTTTCAAAGGCCTCTTGCAAAAATAAAAGATCAAGTGTGGCTGTGACAAGAAGCCTGGGGACCACACTGCAATGATTAGATTGCTTGCTCTGACCTTTTAACATTTATCACTGGCTTGGTCTCCACCCTGCCACGAGTGGGATTCCACAATGCCCACTTGAATGATTTCTTCCTTTTACCTTCTGATAGTGTGAAATAATAAGTGTGATGAGCTCAGAATACTTTCCACTGGCATTTTGAGTCTTTCTGGGGCTCTGAATATCTCGGTTTCTCCTAGTCTCTACTGCAAAAGGAAATCAAGTCACCTTTCCCCTTTACAAGGCCGTGATCTGCAATATTTCAATATTGCAATTTCAAATACACAAAACTAAGCAACAGCTGGGTGAATTTCAGAAGTGGTGGGACCCAGGGGAGTTCTGCCACTGAGCATTTTGCAGGCTGGTGCTGACTGTGCTACCAGATACACAAAGTTTTATGATTTAATGCATTCCTGAAAGAGGATCTTCAAAAAACAGGTTTGGAACAGACTCTGCAGCCTAACTCGGATTTGACCGACTCTGCAGCCCAACAGCCTCTTGATACAGCCTGAGCCAGAGAATACAAAAAGAAAGGTGTATTCTCCAGGCTGCTCCTTAAGGAAGGGATATCAGGACAGCAGCTCTAATCCATGTTTTGACATCATGGGCAGCTCCCAAGGACACCCTGACATCACGGCTTACATTCGTGTGCCACGTTAGCCATCGGTGACCACGAGGATCCTTCCAGAGACACAAGGGGTGCTCAAATTTCAAATCTCTCTACAGTCAAATTGAGCACAGAGATTCCATACCTGTGCCTCAATCTGTAGATGGAAGGCAAGCACAAAATCTGCATCTGGCTTTTGACCCTGAATCAGAATTGAGGACTTTGTGGTTGTACAACCAAGTCTCTCTCACGCTAAAGGAGCCCCAGCTCTGCACCGTGTTTTCCACAGGGAAACGTGCCTCTTCCTCAGAAACAAGTAACAGCAGAATTAGAGTTTAAGAGAACTCTCCAAATGCAAAAATACAGCATTATGGAGAAAATTACCAAGGCTGACATTCAAGTGACATCAGTTCCTATGCTACAAACTTGCGCAAATTCCCAATAAATCTGTTTAACACCTGATGTGGGAGAGGAGTGGTGTGCCAAGAATGGCAAGGGACAGAACTGCTGTATACACATTGTATCACAGCAAAACCCACTGCTCCTAATTTGCATGCTTTTATAAATGATTTAATAAAATTCAAAAAAATCTGTAGTTTGAAAGAGGAAGTGTTCAGTCGAGAGTGATTCCTCCCAGGCTATTTTTAACCAGACAAGAAGAACATAACAGAGCAAAAAAGAAGAACAAGACAGCTGCAACTCCATCTTGTGATGACATGCTTTAAAAAAAAAAAAAAAAAAAAAAACAAAAAAAACAGAGACACCAGATTCCACATTCATATAAAGAGCTTTCATCGATTTCAAAACATTAAAGACAATCATCCAAACAAAATCAAATGTTGTTATTTTGGACAGACATCTAATTCTGCTCCCTCTGAAGTCCATTTGGCAGCAGCCACTACCTTGGAATGGGTGCTGGCTGACACCTTGAGAATATTAAAAGCAAACAAAACCCAGGCAGACAAACACCCTGACTAATGCCTGGAGCACGGCCGGCCGGAGGATGGTCGTGTCATTCCGCGTTATTCCACCAACTTCTGCACAGAAGGACAACAGACGGGGTTAGACCTGACAAACCTGAAGTGATTAAAGTTAGGAAACGCTGTCGAAGATTTTGGGAACGGTATGTACCGGAGGAGAGGAGCAGCCACTCCATCAAGCTCTGCACCAGGAGCTCACTGGAAGCAGCGAAGCAAAATCGCCGCCCGACGCGGTGTGTTGGGGGCAGGTAGAGCAAAAAAAGGCTCCAACACAACACATGAAAAAAAAAAAGGGAAGAAATACTCCGGTTTTGGCAAGAGTTCAACTTCCTCTTCTGCCTGCTGCTTGCTGTGTGGTACCACACCTTACTTTCTTCACATGAATCCAACCAAAAGGGCTGGAACCCGACCAACAGTCGAGGTACGTTCCTCTGATGGCCCAATCTAACAAAAAAAAAAAAATGGCCTTAACCTGGCAGGAATTCTTTTTCTGTAGTTATCTCTGCACACAAGGACTGTTTGTAAGTACAGCTGCTTTACGAGTGGAAGGAAGAGCATTCCTAAGTTACACATAGCAACTCGGACACATGGAGATCAAAATAGTATTTTACAAAATTAAACTCCAAATAGGGAGAATAGTGTCAAAAAATCCATAAGAAACCCAGCAAAAAGAACCCAACCCTACCCACCAGGGTTCTGGCAATAGGATTTCCAAAGCAGTACCCGGAGTTACAGTTAAACCCCAGGAGGATTCGCTGTTCATCCAAAAAGGGGCTGCAACAACTGGTGAATCCTTTCATTATAAATCTGTTTACAACTCTTCAGAACAAAATGCTGATTCCCCAACTTAAATAATTATCTTGGAAATAATTCCCTAATCCATTATCTGCTAATATGGGAAGAGACTGATACAGTCCCAACGGGGGGCAGAAAAACATCCCACATGAGCTAAACAGTGAACTTCCAACGTGAGCTGGATAATCCAGGCAGCTCACGTGACACAGGCATTAGGTTTGGGTTGTCCCTGTCTCCCAGATTTTGGCTTTAAAGGCCAGAGATGCCCTGCTGGGATTCCACTGAGAACTTGCTGGATTTGCCTCTAATTCAGAACTGGAGACTTTCTGGGTCCAAACCACCATCATGCAAGTCCAAGTGCGGACACAACAGAAAGATGCTGATAATATCAGATCTCCTATTTCTTCCTATTAATTTCTAGCTATAGTTTTATAGTTTTTTAGTAGTTTATCAGCCTTCAACATCTAGCAAGGCCCATAAAATACCATTTATCTGATGAAATCTGATGTTCACCCATAAGGTGATGCTGCAGGGAAAGCGAAAGTTTATTCTGAACACTGAAGAGAAATGATGAAGGGTTTGGTTTTTTGTCTGATAACGTGACATCTGATCAGGCAGCAGGTCCCTCACACACAGCCCTCCACTCAGCTGATGATGTCAGAAACCTGGAGTGGGCAGAGCTGGGGGGACTTGAGCATCTCAACTTAACCTGCGTGGAAAATTCCAGGGCAAAGGATGTGGCGTGACACACTCGGGGAGGGCTCTGTGACCTTCCCTTCTCGGTGAGGGGCTGCAGGGGCACGTGAGACGTCAAAGAGAACGACCTCCCACAAACAAAACCAGCCCGAGATGGCTGGGGAACACACATCATTAATAACCACCATGAGCTGTTCCTCTCTTACGCAGATGAGGGTTTTTAATTTAGGGATACGCTGGGAGCTCAGTTTCGTTTAAGGGATGACACAGAGGTGGTTTGCCCCGAGGGTTTTGCTCCTGGAGTACAAAGATACCCCCCCTGGCCCTGATACCGACTGGGCAGTCTAACTCGGTCCACGCCAAAGGTTTTGCTGCCAAAGGCTGGCTCTGCCCAACCTTTCCAGCGCTGCTCTTAGGCTGGGCTTAGCTCTCATGTGGTAAATCAGATCAAGGAACTGGTCTGGCTCAGAACTATCTTGCCAGAAGGAAAGAGGAAAAGGCTTGTTTTCAGCCAGCTGGTTCCCACGACAAGGTAGCCCTGGCGCAAGGGAATTGGTGGAAGCGGACGCAGGGAAAGGAAGGGCTGCCTCTTCCAGTGCTGGTGCTGATTTATGCCAGGTTCAAACAGTCAGGGACATGGGCTGCCAGTCACAGGTCCCTCCTGGTGCCTGGGAGGTGCATTTTAGATCCAGCTTACCCCCACCAGCCTACATCCACACTGCAGCCACAGCTGTGCCAGTGGAGCCTTGGGAAGCCCCACAGCAGACAAGAAACACAACACACACTGAGCTGCCCAAGTGTTTGACTGGTGTCTCCTGTAGCTGAACTCCACACAGCTCAAAAGGACCTCACCAGCTATTTTAATGCCACATTTACTGTTTCCAAATGAGCCACATGCAAAGAGACATCCCGGTGTGCTGTTTGTTCCCTGATGCCAACAGCAGAACACTGTGCTCCATTTGGGCTTCAGCACCTGGACACACAGCAGTGGATGACAAGCCAGGCTGTTCAGCTGCACATCCAGAGTCATAAATCCATCTACCAGCATCTCCCGAGAGGCAGAATCATAGAATGGTTTGGGTTGGAAGGGACCTTAAAGTTCATCCAGTTCCAACCCCCTGCCATGGGCAGGGACACCTTCCACTGGACTGGGTTGCTCAGAGCCCCATCCAACCTGGCCCTGGACACTTCCAGGGTTGGGGCATCCACTGCTTCTCTGGGAAACCTGGGCCAGGGCCTCGCTGCCCTCACAGCAAAGAATTTCTTCCATATAACTAACCTAAATTTCCCCTCTTTCAGTTTGAACACTCATCCTGTCACTACAGATCCTGACAAAGAGTCCTGATGAAGCTGGAAACAAGGGGAGGGAAGGACCATGGCAGCACTATATTTCTTCTCCCAGCACATCCATGCCTGGTTCTATACCTCTGAGATTCACAAAAAGATAATTTTCAATCAGTCATGCAGAAGAAAAGAGAAACTTTTACATGTACCTTGAAACAGAGCATGTGCCAGCAACACTCAGTTTTTAAAAACCAAAATCTTCAGCGGGTTGATGTGTGCAAACAACTAAAATTCAGATGCCAACCTACATCAAAAATGCCCAAACTGCTATGGATACATTTCCATGTTTCACAGAAGAAAGAGACATGAGGAAGACAAATGGCTTGGCCTCATATAAAAGCCAAAGCAAGACCTGGGAAAATAAATTAAAACTTCTAAAACTCAGTTCTTGTTTTGCCTAGACAATGTTTCTCTGGCTTCTTTTCCTGTTTCAAGTTCAATCTGAAAAAGGCAAAACTGGAACAGATTTAAGTGAACATATCAGCTTCTGTACATTTTTTAGCAGTTTCTGTTTATATTACAAAAGAAAACTAAGTCAGCATTTTTTGTCTACTTGGTAATTTTCCTTTTCCTTTTTAAACAACTTCAGAAGGGGCTGTCCTTTAGATTAATAATATACACATTTCAGCATAAACAGCGAGAAGGACTTGCACGAGGAACGAGAGAACAGAGGGCTTTCCAAAGCTCAGTGCTAAAATCATGTCATGTCACCATCAGGACATGGAGCTCTCAGTCATGTCACCATCAGGACACGCAGCTTTCCTCGAGTGAGGTTGCCTCTTTGAAAAGCTGACGACTCTCACCAGGATTTTCAGCCAGAGAATTTAGCTGGGGGTTTGCACATTTGTTTTAATGCGAGAAAAGAAGCTTAAAAGTTTCTTTTAATACCCAAGGCACTCAAGACAGTGGACACCTTCAACCCATTCCCAGCTCACGGATTCTTGCCAAGAGTCTTCCCTCGGCTCATAATATTTTGCTTCTTTGCTCACAGAACCCACGGCCCCACAAACCTCCCTACAAAGGGCAACTTTAAAGCAGGCTTGGGGTGGGCTGGAAAGGGGGGATCCTGGCCGAGTGGGCGAGTGGCGTCAGAGGAGAGGGGATCTCGTGGATGCAGCGGCACAGGGCCCGAAGGGAAGCTGCGGGGAGGGTGTCAGTGTGGGCAGGAAGCAGAGTGTGAGAGCAGAGGCGTGGAGGGGGCGTCACAGCGGAGACGGTGACGAGCGCGGAGCCGACGCGGGGTCAGCTGCCTGCGGGCGGAAAGGGGAAACGGCAAAGGAAAGGAAAGACCGCGGAGGCAACGGAGCCGCGTTTTTAGTTGCGGGGTGCAGGGGAGCCTGAAAACCAACCACACGCTTATAGCCAGAGCAATCACAAAGGAACAAGACCTTTAAGCCCGCGTCAAGCTCCAGGGAAAGCTTGTTTTCACCCTCTTGATGATCTGCCTCAAATTCGGTGATTCTCTGGGTTTCTCTCTCCAAGGCAAGCCCAGGGTTTTCATGCATTTGGCTAGAAAAAGGTCAGTCCTCTGTAATGCTGCACTAAGTACAGTTTTCCCCTAAATTTAAAGAAAACACTTAGGGCTTTTCCTCATTGATAATTAACTCGAGCTGTTATTAACTCAATTGTTGTCTCTATGTCAAGTCACACCCACTCACAAAAGCTCTTAACTGAAAACTGGCTCTTCTTTTAATTTGAGTTGGCCGTACATCAGACAGTGCATGGGAAGACAAGGATATGGCACAACTCAACAGCTACTAAAAGAAAACAAACACCATAGAAAGCAGACATGGACCAGCTCCACTGGAGGAGTAACTCTGCTCCTTCCATGCCGGGCTATTTATATCATCATCATGCCAAGGAGGCCTAGTTCCACGTTAGGCACCGTGCCCCATTTCCCTGGAGTGCTCAGGGATGAGAGGCAAAAGGGATTTCTAGAATTGTTCAGATTGTTAGAGGACAAAAATATATGGGGTGTACTTTGGGAACACAACAGATCACAAACACTGTGTGGAAACATCAGTTCTCCCTCGAACGAGGCCTACAAAAGAAGAGCAACCCAATTGCAAGTCATCCCATTGCAACTCAGTGAATGCACACAGCTTGTACAGCCTGCGTTGAACTTCCCCAGGGGTAAATGCTGCCAGCTAACAGTGGGAATTCCCAAGGAGAGAGTCTTACAGGTACACTTCCAGAATTACCCCAGTGCAGGTATCTCCAGCTTGGCACGCAGCCTCATCTGCAAACTCTGACTTCCCATCATCCAGGAATTCAGAGATAGGCATCAGTTGTTTCAACAGTACAGGTGAGAGTGCTGGAGAAAGCGATCTTAAATCCCACACAGCTCAACCAAGCAACTCCCTATGGCTGCTGACGGTGACTCCCACTCACTGTGCAGGAAGGCGTGGAGGAGGGATGACACCACCAGAGAGCAGCTGTTGGGATTTACTCTCCCTTCGCCATCCCAGTTGTCTGTGGCACCCGGGCTTCACTGGAAGGTGATGGGCCCTTTACACAAGGAAGTTTGGAATGCAACCTTGTGGACCCACGCCTTGCTATTACTTCATCCCTTACCAACAAGGCAAGTAATGCACATGCTGGCAGGCCAGAGGCACTTTGCATCTGTTAACAGGGTCAGTGCTGAAACTCTGCCCTGAAAGGAGACTCAGGACACGGCCTGTTTGTTCCAGAAGAAAGTGAGAAAGAAAAAGAAAAGACAACCAACACACCAACGCCCTGAAGGCTGGTTTTCCATGAAGTTTCTTTGATGGTGTTCCTACAAGAAATGAGTAACACCAACTTGCGACCTGCTTAAGGATGCACAACTCCGAAATGTCTCAAAACAGAGAATTCAGATGTCCTTCTGAAGACACAGAAGTAAAGCACGAAGCAGGATGGATACAACAGAGCTGCACAATCCTGGAGAATGTAACAACACTCCTCTGACCTTATAAAACAAACTAAATCCATACATAAAACTTTCAACCTTATCAAGCAGCGAGCAACGCGGTGACTGCTGCTCACCGAGTCCTGTTTCGATCCACTAAATAAACACATAAAAATATTCCTGTCACTAGCCCTGTTTCTAATAAAACCTTGGTCCCATGCCTTTCTGGACTCTGCTCAGCGTGAGACTGCCCTGGAGGCTGCTCCCCAGTGGCTCTGCTTTGTGCTGACACGTTAACATGCGCCGAGAGGCGATGACGCAGGCGGGGATTGCCAGCGGCCCCTTCTCAGCACAGCCCATGCCCAGAGTAAGGTGCTGCCCTGTGTGTCACCCAGGCAGGCTCTCCCCTGCTGCCAGGGCAGGAATTTGGCCTCCTCCACTGCTGGGTTGGCAGGAAGCATCCCAGGATCTGCCCAGATGCTACCAAGCGCAACCTGCTGCAATCGCCCAAAAATGATTAGTGAGCGTGGAGTTAAGTGCCAACAACTGTAAAACTTGACTTCCTTCTACAGCAGAGTTCCCCTTCTATTGTTTGAAATCAAGGTACAGCTGGCTGAGTCAAGGCAACATAATTCAAACCCTTAAAATGCTTAAATTGTGCTGATGAACTAAACTTGTGTCAAAACAGTTTGTGCTATTTTTTGTACTCGTTATCATAACTAAGATAATTGCTTAGATGGGTCATTGGGACCATCAGTGGGGCTGTTCTAAAGTTAGGAGAAACATCTAAGACATTTCTCATTCTGTAATAAATTCAACATAATTCTTTTTCTGTCCCATTTCAGGCACACTTTAAAGCCAGCCAGAAATCCAGCTGTTATCTCTCCAAGAAGGATTTTGCCTGAATACAGCCAGAATTCTGTGAGTATTAAAAAAAAGTAAAAGCATTTGGAAAAATCTCCAAGCTCATGCCCCGCTTAAGCAAATACATGACTGCATTCACAATACTGAACTAACAGTTGGGGGGTATTTATGTTTTCACCTCACTCCCCCCAGTCGTGCCTGCATTCTGAACGTGTTGGTCTTACTCTAGTCGGCCCAAAAATTCGCGGCGTGTTCCCCATCCCCTCTGTGTATTGAACTTGGCACTTCTATGGCTGTGAGATTAATTGGTTTAGCAAGTTGATCTGAGGGGAAACCACTTTTTTTTTTTTCCCAAGCTGGTTTTCCATTGGAGCAACTTGCTGAGCCCGTTCCCCACGTAGCCACGCAGCCTGTGTGGTGTGAGGGAAGTGGTGGGAGTGTGTGAGCAGGGATGGAGGGAAGAGCAGGATGACTCTTTTTGAGAGCAGCCCACAGATCAGTCGTCACATCAAACAAAACCCTGTGGGGAGGCCCTCCCAGGTGTGGTTCTGTGGCAGCATGACCTGCCTCAGAGTTGACTGAGACCAGCCACAGAATCATGGAATGGCTTGGGTTAGAAGAAATCTTAAGGATTATCTCGTTTCCAACCTCCTGCCATGAGCAGGGACACCTTCCACTAGACCAGGCTGCTCCAAGCCCTGTCCAACCTGGCCTTGCTATCATAGTCCTGCTGTGGATTTCTAAGTGCCTGGACCAGCTCCCATGCTGCAAAAAACAAAAAAAAAAAAAATCAAGCAAAGGGCAACTCCAAGAGGTCTCTCAGCCCCCTGAAGTGCCTGAGGGGTCACAGCCACCAGGGTCACAGCAAGACAAGAGATGGGACAGTGGCAAATGAGATTTGTACTGGCTTAAGTTGTTGCAGAGTTATGCTAATTCAGCCTTTTATTCTCATCCCTGCCAAAACTGGGGAATTCAATTCCCAAGGCACTTATAGACGTTTCCAGGAAACACTTCTGCTGCTATCCCACTCCTGTCCAAGCAGCCACTCAGATTGCTGCTGGGAATTAAAAAAATTAAACAGTAATGATAAAAATAAAAGGGCAACTACCCAAATAGATTCATCGTGTGATGACAGGGAAGAAAGGCTGGGAGGGACACAGAAGGGGAAGACTGTTTCTCAGAAAGGGATTTTTTGGGGGGGGTAGGGGGGGAAAAAGAATCAAGCTCCACCACAGAAGCAAAGGCAGGACAGGACCAAAGAAACCACCACCACCCTGCCAAGTGAACCAGCTGCTTTCATTTCCACTCACCATTGAAAGGGTTAATTTTCTTGGAGATTCGTAAAGAAATCGATTCCTTCAGGTCTTTCTTCTTCACACACTGAATGCCCAAGTTCTGAAAACTGAAGCACATGTGACAGGATTTCAGCAACTAGCAGGATCTTCGGCGTAGAATATTAAATAAATTAATTGATGTTGATTAGTGTGATAAGATACAGTGTAAGAAATGAATTTTGAGAAGGGTGTAAAAGCTCTGAAAAGCAGGGATGCTGCTTTTCCTAAAGCAAGGGCAGAAACAGAAGTGAAAATGCTAAAATTCTATTTATATTCCTTATTAAGAATATATATTTCTATATTAAAAATTACTCTGCAGTAAACCCACAGTGATTAAAAAGTTAAATACTCAGGCAATTTATAGCAACGATTATTTTTGTAATCAATAAACCTGCTAATTTGCATTAGTTAAAGGATTTGCTCTCCTGCTTTTATCAGGGAATGTAAATTTCAAACACTATTTTAAAGGTTGTTTTTTTTTTTCTTAAACAGGTCAAAACAGGTTTTTAAATCTCACATAGTTATGGAAAAGTTCTGAAGAGCTGCAGCTCTTCCTTATTTGCATAAAAGTGCAGGTCGCCCTGATGTAGGAGGTGGGGGGAGTCCCAGGCGAGCTGACTCTTTCCCACATGGAAAAACCATGACATCATCAAAGCTGAGTGGATGTAAAGCAGGAAGTAAAAAAAAAAAAAAAAAAAAAAAAAAAAAAAAAATTAAAAAAATGATCTGTGTTTCATGATGTGACAATAAAGCTCTGAAGATGGGTTGGATGTGACAATAAAGCTCTGAAGATGGGCTGTGCCAGCAGGCATCTTTCTCCAGAAGCACCAGCCATTTCCCTTCCTTTGAAACTCCACAAACCTACTGCACCTAAAGATCCTCCTCGTTCCAGACACCGCTCTCCTGAACGAGATTATCCTGGCATGATGTTAAGTTTAAGGAAATTAAACTCCCTTGTCTGTGCCCAATATGCTCTGTTCAGAGGTTCCCAAATCCTCTGCCATCAGGCTGCACTTCCAGAACCTGTTCACTAGAGGAGTGCACGGAGGAATGACAGTCAAGACTGGAACTGCACCTCGATGGCCAACCCTA
>NW_016690272.1:2261797-2280925 GCF_001604755.1 Lepidothrix coronata | reverse complement strand
TAAAAAAAGAAAAAAAAAAAAAAAAAAAAAAAAAAAAAAAAATTAAAAAAATGATCTGTGTTTCATGATGTGACAATAAAGCTCTGAAGATGGGCTGTGCCAGCAGGCATCTTTCTCCAGAAGCACCAGCCATTTCCCTTCCTTTGAAACTCCACAAACCTACTGCACCTAAAGATCCTCCTCCTTCCAAACACCGCTCTCCTGAACGAGACTATCCTGGCATGATGTTAAGTTTAAGGAAATTAAACTCCCTTGTCTGTGCCCAATATGCTCTGTTCAGAGGTTCCCAAATCCTCTGCCATCAGGCTGCACTTCCAGAACCACAGTTCACTAGAGGAGTGCACGGAGGAATGACAGTCAAGACTGGAACTGCACCTCGATGGCCAACCCTATTTCCACCTGCTCTTGTAGGAAGTAGTTTTTTTTAGGGCTTGATTACAGCACACACCACTTTTTTTCCCCCTCCAGAATACCCAGTGTATTCCAGAGATTGCCTGGAGCACACTTCAAAGCCGATGGAAGTTTCCACGTTATATCCCCAAACAAAGCGTCTCGTGGACAGAATGAGGCTTTTCAGCACCCCAAAACTCTCAGATTATAAATGTTTTCTAAAGCTGTGCTGTCACAGTGAAAGTGTCTGTTTAACTATTGCTGAGCAGAGGGCTGGGCCAGAGGAGGAACTCTGAGAACCCCAGCAGGGCTGTGGGGTTTCACATCGACGTGAGCTGACAGGAAGCAGCCGAGATAACGAGAAGGCAGAGGGAGAAGTAGGAAGAGAGAGAGAAAAAAAAATGAAAAACATCTAAAAAAAACTATGATATCATCCATGTAGAGAGACAGCAAACTAGGAAGTAAGAATCTGAGTACACAGGCAGCCCCACAAGCTGCAACATTCAAACTCTTGCCTTGATGTCTCGGCCAGGGAGGGCTCTGATCAAATTTGGGCAGCAGTACAAAGATCACTGTTCCACAGGCAGAACAAAATGCTTTGGGAACTTTCAAACATGGGGAATTTCAAACAGCACAATGCAGAGCAATTAGTCAGAGCAGCCCAAAATCTGCGATTAATAATTCCGCTTCTACCGAAAGGGAAAAAAAAAAATAAAACTGGATTTTTGCTCCACTTGGGATGCTCAGTAGGAGCAAAGAGCCAGAATCACCAGTGAGAGAGGACATCTCCTGCTCACTAAGTATTGGATGAGGCTTTTCTCCAACGTGGACTTGAAGAGAAGAATGTGAAGATTGAGTCACCAGCCACAAAAAGGAAAATGACTTTAAACATCCAGATCCAATTATGGATCATGCTGTTCTTTCATCTTAAAGCAACCAATGATTTGTTAAAAAAATGAGTGTACTGATGCTGGAAACATTTCAAAGGGAATGTCTGGAGTCTCCTCCCACCTCCAATGTCAAGCTCAAGGCTGACAGTTTCCCATTATCAATTAAGGGAAAGTAGCCCACTTAGTGTTCTGTAAGAAACTGAGAGGTTTAAACCCTAACATTGGGAAGAATTCATGGATAACATGGATAAAGCAAACAAGCACCAGTGCCTGAAGAGAAATGGAGACGTGGCATCGTGTCAAAGAATGGAGATTACATCAAAATCTGCAAATAAACATTTGCAGAGCATCCCAGTGTTTTCTGGCATTATAACGGCCTCTCTAACAGGCTTGCCTCATGCTTACACATTTAACCTTGTGCAAGAAAATGCTAAGAGGAAGAACAATCACCAGAGTCTTCCTGCAATCCGTGAGTGCAAAACAAACCTAGAAATGGCGTTAAGCAATCTGGCTTTTTTGCTGCGGATGGGAAGGCACAGAGCTGAGGGGAGGAAGTGGGATGAGCTACAACAGCAGACTCCCTTTGACCTTGGCTGAGGAAGCTTGATTTGAGAAGACAAAAGGAAGCTGGTGAGTGGATGGTCAGGGGAAGGTGCAATGGCCCTCAACAGTTTGGGATATTTGCCTGCCAACGTGCTCCGTGCCACCGGAATGCACCGAGGTGCCTTCGTGATCCCTGGAGCCTGGCCTGGATGCTGGAGAAGCATCTCCACTGCTTGTTTCACCATCAGGCAATCACCACCTTCAAACAGATGTGTCTCAGCTCTCTCTCCTTTCATAGTGTCCTACTGACTAAACTCCACTGAACACAGTAATTCCTCTGACACAAACAGAATCCCAGCGGCCTCAGAGCTGTGTGTGAGAGCCACTTATACACTGAAATATCTACCTGATTTTCTTCCCACCTCAGTTACGTTTACCCCACAGCAACAGCCTGCTTCCAAATTCACTGCATTGCAAACTGTGACCCACAAACAGCTTGTCAGTTCTAAATTCCCCTCTCTGGCAATAATCACTCCACATTTGCTGCATTCGTTCTGCTTTTATTTTGTTATACAAGGCTTGGTAAGCTCACAGGAAATGCCATCAAATACAACTGTATTTGAGATATTCTTAATAGAACTGAGAAACACATCTCTTATACAGCCTGAATTTTCTGTACTACACCCGCAAGCAGACAGATCCTTCCCCTGCACACTTGCTCTACACAGCAGGGACTGAGTAGAATCTGTATTTTCACTTAAAAAAACCCCAACCCAAACAAACAGCAACAACAGTGACAGCCACTAACACACTTCTAGATGTGTCACAACCACTACCTTCTAAATTACATGACAGCCAGCCAGTACAAACTTTCTCCAGAAAGCCCAAATATAATTTCCATGGAAGATGTGAACTTCCCTCAACACCCTGAAGTACTAATTCTAACACTGTTACCCATTCTATTACTCATCCTTTTCACATGTAGCAAAGAGTCATGCTCAAGACTAAGATGTGTTACTGAACAAGACTAAAAAAGTAACTAAGTGGGAGAAAGGAAAAGAAGACAGATATTGGGAGAATGAATAAAAAAAGGGTGACAGGAAAGAAAAAGCACATGTGTGGTGCCAAAAAAGAAGGAAATACTTCAAAGAGAAGTTGCCCTCTCCCTGGGATGGATTAGTAAACTATAGCAAAGACAGCATTCTAATTGCTCTTTTAATCATTAGTCTGAGTTTTAAAACACAAGATTAGCAAATCACTTGCATAATTAATCAAACTCCCAAGCAACACCATTACTCACGACAGGACTCGCCGCTCTGGCCCGAACTCGGCTTCGTAGTAGCCATCTCTGCAGTCTTTGCCAACCAGATCGTGAGGGTGTGGCTTGTAGGGCTCATTCTTTGTCACCAACGTGGTTCTTATTTTGACTTTTCCGAAATAGTTCAGAATCTACAAAAAAAAAAAAAAATAAATACAAGATACTTTCTAGATTTCAGATATCGAGGCGAAAGCTCCCCCAACTAATAGAGAATACATTTTATCTTGAAATCCTCTGTGGAAGAAATACCAGAGCTAGGTAAGGGACCACACAGATATGCTTCCTCCAAAACCTTACAAAAAAACTCCTAAAGCCTCAGGGATAAGGATACTACCAGTGCATGAACACTAAGCAGTGAAAGAGGATCTTAACAGACACAGCATGACACAAACCCTGCTGAGGCTGTTGGGGTTTTTTCTAACTAATTCTCAGACGAATATTCAACCTTACAACTCAAGCAGGGGAGTACCAAATTCTCAAGCTCCTACTTCCCAGCGCTCGTCAGCCTAATTCAACACACCTTTCTCAGGTGCATGAAAGCAGCCTGGTGCTGACAGCTACCAGTGAAGTCACCCAGTGTGGGGGAGTGTAACAAAAAAAAAAAAAAGAAGGAAAAACAGTTTGGCCTAAATTGTTTGACGCACAACAACTTGAAAGCAAAGACGAGACTTGCTCGGGCACACGTTTGTGCAGAGGCGAGCTCTCCTCCTCCACTTCCCCTGCCCTGTAACTAACAGTTCTCCTCCTTCAGCCCCTTCTTTCCTCCTCCTGAAATTCCAAGGATCCATCATACGTCCTTTTCAGCCAGCATCTCAGATCTTTGACTTGACCTGTGCTCTTCTAGCTTCCATCATCTGTTGGCTCTCACTCTCCAATTTGGCTCCTCTCAGCTTTCATACAACCCACTGTTACTTTTTACCCTTAAGATAATACTTCCGTCACCCTTCAGTTTCTTCAACTATTACGTCATTTCTCCCTCATTTCACACCCAGCCCCTTGAACTTGAAGCCTGATCTGGCTGCTTTTGGTTCTCCAGTTCCTCCTTGATGTTCATCTTCATAACCGCACCACGAAATTTAATCTCTTCCTGGCCCCTCTCTTCTCATCCTCATTGATGTTTCCACGTCTAGAGGGGACTCCCCTGGCACCTAATCAGCACTAAAGCCTCCTACGGGCTTCAGGGAGGCAGGAATTCACCTAGAAATCACCTGCTATTGGTAACAATCAGCTCTGTCATCAATAGTCACCTTTAAAAAAGAACAAACTTTGCCAGGATTGCACAGTCACCTACCCATGTCCCACCTCCCCTTTGGGTTCTGGCTGGTCTTTGTGTGCAGCACAGTGCAAGATAAGAGGAATCAAGGGTTTATACTGCCTGTTCAGCTTGTGCCCTGACACAGATTTAGGCTGAGAGTCTGTGCAAGCCTTTAGTCTTGCCAACTGCCTACATAGTTCCTTGTTCAATTGGCAGAGTGCTGAAAAAATGAGAGTCTGGCAGATCTCCATTTCCTGCATTCCTTAACCAAATCTGGCACCGTGATAGTCAAGGGGGAACCTTCTTCTTTGCATCTGCCCTTGGTAATTCTGGCTCCAGGGCTAAGACCAGCTTCCACAGTTGCTTTATGTTGTAGAGACTCACTCTGTTGCTCAACACATGACTGCCAATACTCTCTCAAACACTCCCTCTTGAAGAGCTTTTATGCCTCAGCCTAAAACATCTCATATTTTTCAAGTTTCACATCCTCTGTATCCATGTTTTTTCTGCTGTGATTCCAGAGACTCCGCTTTTGGCTCCACGTGTTTTTTACACTTGCACACACTGCAAACACAGGTACACAGCTTCTGTTCCTGGGCACTGATGTGCTGCAAGACAGCAAGTGCTCTTAACTTCCCATTTATATTTGTCTTCTATTTATATTTATATTCCCATTTATATCTCTTCTAATCTCAGCTCTGAAAGACTTCCTCCCAGGTGGAAGAGATCAAGGAAACACCGGCAACTTAAAAACTTTGAATAGGGGACCAGAAATTCTTTTCTCTTACCCTACCTGTCCAGGATCTGCAACACATTCCTTTGTCCCACATACAAAGTGCTTCCATTCCCCCTCTACTTTCTCCACCCTTGTCCCTGCTTCGATCAGAGCTGCCAGAGCTCCTCTGAATCCCCTCATTCTGGATTTCCCAACTTTAACCATAACACAACCACCCAACTCCTCGTCGTGGCAGGTTCTCTGAGCATATCGTTCCCCCTTCTCAGCTCATTTTTAAGCTCTGTAGCCCTTTCTAACCCCACACACTTCACGGCAGTGCCTTTCGCAGAGCCCGATCACCGCATCACGGGCGACCGTTCGCTCGCACAATTTGCCTTCTTTCATGCTGTGCCCAGCAGCTTTTCAAAGCCTTCTCAGATTTTGTAGGCAAACTCCTTCAAAGCCCTCCCCAAAATTCATGCTGCAGTCCAAATCATAAACCCAGACCCAAGACACATAACCGAGAAAGCAGAGCAAAAGTGTGTTCAGAAAAAGCTAACAACGAACGGTTCCCAGACCATGGGCACTTCACCGAGTCCCCTCTCCAGCAGCACTTTGTTAACTACCTCTCTTCTTGTAAATTTGAAAGCGAATAATTTCATGACCAGGAGCAAGTAACTCTTTTCCCACTCTCCTGCAACTCCATTTGCATGTCAAGGAAAGAATCACAGAACGTGAGATGAAAAGCACTGTATTTACTGTGTGGAGTCCAACACATAGCTACAAGCACCACGTTAATGTGGGAACGGTAATTCATGGATAAAAGTGGTATTTACCTGGATGGAAGGGAATGTCTTATTGTTTTCAGTACTGTGTTCTCCTGGAATGCTGCCTGCAGATCTTCCCTCACACTTGTACCTGAAGCGCATTCCCCTTTGCCTGGGTTGCTCAAATATTTCAATGTAGGGCTCAGGGCCACCTTCAAAACAAAACATTTTCAACATTAGGACACAGCAGAGCTTAAAAAGCAGCGGAAGATGCAAGAATTGGAATTTCTAGGCTCCCATCTAGAACTTAGTCTCTTTTAACCATCGTAGAAGATGTTTGATGAAAACAGATGAATGATGAAAGATGATGCTCGATGAAAGAAGATTTTATGCAACAGAAAACAAATCATTATTTTGAGGGAATGGTTGATATTTTTAAGAATAATACACTTTTAAGAATGGCTGTCTTCTCCAAATACAGGTACTGTCAAGTACTATATTCTCTCCAGTGTCCTCTGAAAGTGAAGATGTTTTCTCAGAATTGATTGATTTAGTTCCTATTACAGCGCAGCAGAAACTATGCAAATTATGCAAAAAATACCCCACCCTACTGGGCTGAATATCATCACTGGGAGCTCAGAAAATATCTGATTGCTTGTACCGAATTCTACATTTTGAGCTGCCCACCTCCCACGGGGCTGGTTTCTAGTTGCAGTATCTCCCCAGACAATGAAAGCTCAGGAAAACGATTGGGCAGCTGTCAGAAGAGAGGTTTTCAGGAAACACGAGTGACAGACGAGGATAAGAGCCAGCAGAACTCTTAAATGGGGGGGTTAGAAAGACATTAACTGAGCAAGAGCGTAAGTACTTTTCAAGTGATGTTTTATTGCCAGACAGTAACAAGCTATTTAATAGATCTCACTGAGAACATCAAACAGGACAGTCAATCAAACAGTGACAACAGCGGGGTGGCATGTGAAAAACAAACAAGAGAGGGTAAGTAAATATTGTCCAAGTTGAATCATCATGGTGCTACACGATCAGAAGAACGTAGCTTATGGAAATGTCTACTGAGCTCTCTGTCATCTTCATGTAATAGCATCCTCCTCAAGCAAGGCTGAGCATCACAAACAAACCTGACAGGCAATATCCTGTGGCACAGCACTGGAAAAAAAGTGCTTGGACTTCAACGTAAATAAGCAAAACAGTTATTAAATATATTGAACGTGCTAAAAGGGTAAAAGAACCCCTACTTCCTTTTGCCCAAGGTCTGTACAGCCTGTGAGTCCACAGCACACAAGTTTTGGCAAAGAGGTGGATTGCAATCTTAACTCCCTAATAAAGGCTTCTCTTGTGCTGCACCTACAATGGTTTAGGTACTACTACCAACACCAAGCTTGAACTTTATGCCTGGGATTTGCTGGTCACAAAACATTTCCAGTGCTGCAGCAGTTCATACCCAAAGTAGGAAAATATTATAACCTAAAAGATAAAGTGATCAAGAGAAGCAGAGAAGGCATGGAAAGAACTACCTCCCCAAAACGTCACCTTGGTCTGACCCGAATGCACATTTAGCTGTCACACACCTACAGCCAGCAGTGGAACAGCAGTGAGAGAGCAGCTCTTGGGTGGGATCATCTTCAACCACACCTGCCTCCTCAAAACCTGAATGCCTGTTCCACAGACACAATGCACTTCCACTCCAGGCTGTATGTGGTGTCAAAACCTTTGAGAACTATGGTTCAGGACTGGTTATAGACCTTTCTAACACTCAATCAAACTACAGTTTCTAAGCTAATCACCTCACATCAAGTAGATTTTAAGTGATTTTCTGAACATCCACCATGAGCTGTTACATTAAATACACATTAGCCACTACTCTAGGTCCAGTTACTTAGAAGGATGGTCCCTTTCCTAGATACTTCCCAGCTCTTACCTTATGCTCTCAGACAAGCTTTGCATATTTTCTCTGTCTAGAAAATAAGCAAGTCCAGCAAAGGGCATGGGAGACAGGCATTGACAACAAAAAGCTTAGAAATTACATAAAGTTGGTTTCAGAGAGAGCAGAAGTCTGAGCTTCTCACAAACCCATGCTCACACACCTGCATGTGGCTGTTTTAACTTTCACACTTCAGTTTGCTTAGGCTATTGCATTTATCAGCACAGTCCTGCAGTCCAGACAACAGAGGACTTCAGCCAGCATCGAGTGCCTGCTGCATATCAGTGAGCCTCCCATTTCCATCACACAATCGAGGACAGAGAGAGCAACCTCACCTTCCCATTCCTACACAGCCCAGCACGCCACAGACACAGACACGCGTCCATATGCTAACCTAAAAATCTATTTTAGAGGCTACAGTGACAAAATTGCAGCAAAGAGCCTACTAATCGTGGTATTTGGAGGTTCTCATGCTTACAGAGCTGCTAACCTGACGTGCAGGACACCCACAGACATTATGTATTTGTCAAAACTAGCCAGAGCCTCGCTGTTCGAAACTCCGGCGGAGCGCGATCACTTGAGGTCTTTAACTCTCGCTGCTCTAACCAGTAATTTCCCTTCACACTCTATTAATACTTGCTTAAGAGGTTTTTTTTTTCCCCTCACCTATTAAGAGCACTTTATTTTAAAACCCCAGGCTCAGTGATCTTTACAGGGCTGTGGTCGAAACGAATGTCATTGAAGGCGAACCCACTGCTTAAGAGCCAGGTGTGTTTGTGGGAAAGTAAAGCTCGGTGACGCTGCAGCCTCCGGAGATTAAACATTAAACTTCACTTTATCTTGGTTCCCTCTCGCTCCGTTTAAGAATCACGTTATCATCTCCGCCGTGATTATCGGTGTCATCATGTTTTGTGCAGAGAGGAAACACTGAGAAGTGTTTGTGCTCTCTGCAGCCAACTGGAGGGCTGTCTGGCGTTCCCTGCTTCTGTAAACCAGCAACGTGCATGGCTTGGCTTAACTATTCCAGGACCTGCTCTCGCACACAGAGGTCTTTTAGCTCCCCCACTGCTGTTACAGACCTGTCTTCTTCAGGTCTCGCTGTGTTTGTCAAACAAATACCAGCTACGTCAAAAAACAAACTCTCACTAATTCTGGAAGAGAAATGCACGGCTACTCATATTACCTGCCTGCCCACAACTACTCCAAAAAGCATTTGAAATGTAAGAAAAGAAAAAAAAAAATCTAACTAATCCTTCATCTAAGTGCTTAAGAGTTTAATTTGTCTTTGTAATTAATTATAATTGCCTATACACATGCTAGCAATAGAAACACTGTGCTACATATTACAACCTGCCTCTCGTTCTTATTGTTGTCAAATTGTTTATTTCTCCTCGTGCCCTGAATAGTGCACTAAATAATTTTAAAGAGAATATAATAGATCAAGGGTCCTGATTACATATGCAAGGAAAATAGGTAAAAGCAGTGACAGCTCCAAGAGTTCAGCAAGGAAAATAGGTAAAAGCAGTGACAGCTCCAAGAGTTCCACCAGCTTATGCTCATTGAAGGACTGAAGGGTGTTTTATTCTCATCCGTTTTGAGCAATAGAAAGAGAAACAAAAGGACAATCCCAAAAACTCAGTACAGACTTCCATCTCTCCAAGACGATTCAAAGTTTAACACAGCCTGTGCCATGAGGGAGGAAGTCTGACATGCTGCCACCACGCAAAGCAACAGCGGGACCAACGTCCTGCCCCCTTCCTTTGCTCCGGAGGAATTGCCCAATTTCTATTTTTCTTGCACAACCAGGAGCACCCGCGAACACTCTCCAGCAACATCTGCATGTGAACGCAGAGCAGCTGTGGGTCTTTGTGGAAGATGTGAAAGTATCACCCGAAACCCTCCGGCCCCGCGGTGACTGCAGTGAGACACAGATGGCAGAAGCATCGCCCTTCAACTCCGATGTCACTGCTCTCTGCACAAATCCCTGGTGATCTCACATCGGTGGTTTCTAAAAAGCAAGAATCTATCCACTTATAACCTTCTGCAACACCTCGGGCAAAAAAAAACAAAAAAAAAGTGATGGTGGAAGCTTTGTTATGGCACATTCCAGCTCAAGCAAAAGCAACTGAAAACATAAACAAGATTTGATTTTTAAAAGCAGTAATCTACTTAAGGCTCCACAAACTGCACAGATTCTAACAGAGACGAAAAATACTGCTCACGAACTTCCTCTTTACTATCGCGTTACATGACAAAACAGCCACCAAAAGGAAAAAAAAAAAAAAGCCAACTACAAAAGCAAGCTAGTACCAGGAAGTTATGAACTTCCCCCGCTGAAAAATTCCTTATCTGGTTCCTAATTACACTGAAAAATACATAAAGACGCGAATCAAAAAAACCCCAAAACTGCTGTCTCCTGCTTCAGTTTCGCCACTCTAAAAATCAAACATAACGTTTAAAAGATGCCTCTGTACAAAGCCGTTTGTTTTCTCTCTCTGTTGATAGTTGGCACACCTATATATTTACCAGGAGTTAAAGTTCATAGCTTGCTAAGTGGAAACAGAGCACACACTTTGCGAATTTGGAAAGCAGCTTCCCCTAGAAATGCTATTCTAATTAGTGTAGCCAAGTTTTAAATTTAGGGGGTTTTCTTAAACCCTAAGACAGATACCAGAGAGACTCCTCCCGAAAGGATGACAACCCCGGTTTAATTTAGCCTCAAGAAACTTAATTGCGCTTTTTGTTGTAATTACTCAAAGCGCGATCCCTTATCTGCGTTGCTTTGCATTTGTGCCATCTCTGTTTCTCATTCATTTGCATTCCCACCGCCGAGTCCCGATGCGAGCAGGATCCCGACGAGCATCACCCAGACACGAGACCCGCACTTAACAACCCGGGCGTCTTAACAACGCAACTCCGAGGCTTAAAAGTTTGAAACCTAACAAACCTTGTAAGATATCTCATGGCGATTAACGCGAACAACCCACCGCTTCTTTAGCGCAGAAGTACCGACCGCCAGCAGCGAGGAAGGGCGGAGCGGGCTCGGCTCCCTCCCGGCACCGCTCCCCGCCGCGTCCCCCCCTCCCCGTCCCATCCCCGGCTCACCGGCCATGGTGACAGCTCCGCGCTCGGGCCTCTGCGCCGCGGGGCTCCCGCCCGGGCCCGCACACCTCGGAGGGACGGAACGGACGGGCCCGGCTCGCCGCCCTTTTCAGGGGGAATTTCCCGGCGGGGCGGGCGGACCCAGCGCTGCGGAGCCGCCCCCCGCCCGCCCCCGCCGCGTCCCGCCCGCCCCGCCCGGCAGCGGCGGCGCAGGGAGAGGGGGACGGGCTGTGCCCCCTTCCCCGAGACCCCCGGGCTCCGCGACACCGGCCCCCTGCTGCCGCAGGTGGGAGGCAGCAAAAGGAGTTTGTCCTCCGGCCCTGCCCTTCCCCGGTAGCCGGAGGTACAAAGGGAAAAGTTCAGCCCTTCCGATTTCAGTGCGCGGCAGAGAGAACTCGAGCCTGTTTCAGTCCATACCCTCACCCTTCTTCTTTCCAGCAGCATCCCTACAGCACTCCGACACCCCCATCTCCCACTCTGCCAGCCCCAAGAGACCCGGCTCCCTTATTATCCATCTTTTCCTCAGCTGCATGGGGCCTGGAGAAAGCTCCAGGGAGACCCTACTGCAGTTTTCCAGTACCTATCCAAATCTGCTACTTTCCAGTACTGGGTTTATTAGATGGACAAGGACAGACTTTTAACCAAAGCCTGTAGTAACAGAACAAGAGGGCATGGCTTCAAACTGACAGAGGGCAGGATTAGATGGGATATTTAGGAAGAAATTCTTCCTTGTGAGGGTGGTAAGGCACGGGAACAAGGCTACCCAGAGAAGCTGTGGATGCCCCACCCCTGGAAGAGCTCAAGGCCAGGCTGGACAGGGCTCAGAGCAACCTGGTCTAGTGAAAGATGCTCCTGCCCCAAAGCAGGGGGTTGGAACAAGACAGTCTTTGAAGGCCCCTCCCAACCCACTCTAATTCAATAACAGAGCTGTACATCCTGGGGAGAGACCAATACTGAAGGTAAGGAAAAAATAATCACCAGCAAACTGATTAAAGTCACAATGATCAACTTTAAACCTACCAAACCTTCAGAGCTCGTCCCTGACGCAGCGAGATCAAGCAAAGGAGTTGGACTCTGGGAATAATCCCAGAGCCCCAAGTTTGGCTCAGGTGGAAGGGTCAGTAACAAACAAGCAAATCTAGAGGGGGAATTAAAAAACACCTGTAAAAAGAGGAACGCAAAGGAACAGGAAGGCCACACCTAGCTGTGGTGCAAGACTACACTTAGTTAGCAACAAAATTTAAAAGGTTTTTCTTAAGTCTTTACTCTGGGAATGGAACACACTGCCCATGTAGTTCAATGATTAGTATTCATAAAAAAGGAATAAATAAAATACCAAGGAAAGCCTCAAAGAGCGCTCGAAGCAAGGTCCAAAACTGGTAGGTTTTTTTTTTTACATTTCTTTTTCTCGCTATTCTTTTTTTAAAGCAAAGGTTATTGGGATGTACCGAAATGAACCACTGCAGAAAACGCTGCTCTATAACCTGCAAATCCAGACACCAACCCAGGGAGAGAAGCAAAAGACACTGCTCAATGCTTGTTATTCTCCCTGCCTTGTAGTCCATCTCCTCTTAACAGGACTTTTCTTTATAACCTTGTAAACTATCATCATATTTCCTATAAGTGGACAATATCTTTCTCCATCCTGCAAGCAAAACTTTCCTTATTTAAGATTCATCATTCATCACACGGTAGGACTGTTACACCCCTGTCAAATTCATAACTGAAATTGGAAGATTAGAATCCTAGGGGACAAGAAGGATAATCAAAATGTCTGTGACATTAATTCTAGATGATGAAAGGGTAGAAAAGCTACATTATTTAGATATTATGATAAAATAATTCTGTGGTAGTGGGTTAGCTTCTTGCCAGAAGAACATGATTTTTCATTTTATTTCCCACAAAAAAAAATAAAAAAACAACTAACACAAAAGAAACAAACCAGAAGTGCCCTAAAACTATGAGAAATTAGGATTAGATTTTTATGTCTTCAAGGGTTTCTTGGATTCCCTATGATTGATGATGTAAAATAAAGCAGAAAAGTGGCTCTAATATTCTAAATCAAACTTAGACTTTACCTGCACATACACACAACCCTAAAGCACTCACTGACAAAGAGACCACAAACAAAACACTCTTAGGATGGTAGCTGGGGGCTGAAGGCAGGGTAGATGCTTTTCTCTTGCATTTTCAGCAATAGGTTCAAAGATGCCAACAGCTGGAGAAATGCTGCCAATTTGAAGGCATCCCTGCAGGTCACAGGAAAAAGAAAAAAAAAAGGAAAGGGATTCTACTCCTCTAGGCTAGCTGAAGCTGTAGGTATGAGTTTTGTGTTTGGATATAAAGCAAGTTGTCAGGACAGGCGTGTGAAGCAACTAAATGCTTTTCCTTACTTATCTTCAGGTTGGTTTGCAAAAATCTCAGATAGTAAAGTGTGGCACCTCAGGAAGAATGAATTTAGGTGCTTCCCTAAATACAGTTTATACCTCTGGTGTCCACCTACTTCTCTGTCCTGTGACACTACTAAATAAACACAGACCAAGGCACCTGGGAAACTCAGCAGCTCAAAACAGAACTATCTACACATTTATGTGGAAGGAAAGTGTCATTCTAGAGTATAGATCTAAACCAATGTGAAATTAAGGGCAGTATTCCAGGCAATACAAAGACCATGTTATGACTAAAACATAATAAACATTCCCTACTTTTCCCCAGCTCTTTTGAACTCCGAGTGTTAGGGCTTGCAGGAACAGGCTACTCAAAGATAATCCTTAAGAGTGCACGTTTGAAATTCAGGTGGTACCTCACATACACACCAGTGGCCATGGTGCAAACTGCTGCTTGATATTACTTTTAAGAGAAAATATGAGTGGCTTTCACTTCTTATAGCAACCACAGAACTTTATCCCTATTCCTTCCCTCTTAAATAAAATTAGAGGACAACCAAGCACATGGAGTGTTTCACTGTATAAGATCTATATGCTCCCATCATGGCAATATGCAGGGACTAGATCTGGCTCAGGAAGCCTTTGAACAAAGTTACTGGAGGAAGGACAGCGTGAAAGGAGACATTTTCTTGATGGTTTTATTCTCTCCAGCATTAATCTGATGCCCAGAGAAAAGCACAACAGTGGGACAAAAGGATCTTTTAGTCTAAGCCCAGCGTGGCTGTTTTATAAAACATTCGTGTTCCTAAACTAGGGGAAAGCTCTATGGAAACCAAGAAGCCTTCCCAAGTAAAAGGCAGAAACCTAAGCACAGGAAAGAGGCCTTACTCAAAATCATGCAAGCATAATGATAGATCCCTCTATTCCACATAATCAATTCTGTTCTGCTGTGATTGGAATCTACAGCAGAGGGACTATCCCAGGAAGTGAGGTGAAGTAGAGGGTTTCAGGAGAGCTCTGGCAATCACAGAAACCTCGTCAGCAGCTGACATGAAGCGTAAGAACATGAGATAACTTTGGGTATATGCAGATCTCCGCAAAAAGCAGGACGGAATTCCCCTCCTCCAGCATTGCATAACAGGAGCCAGGTGCATCACTAGTGTTTTTGTCAGCTGACTTGGGCTATAGCCGCAGGCAGGTGAGATACCAGAATTTTTAGGCCAGTCTGATCGAGTGCTTTACTTCCTGTCTTCCAGTTAAAGCCAGTGCTTCAAGATGCCATTTTTCTCCACTTATCAGGCCCAAAGACAAGTCCTCCCCTCCTGCTTTTCACCGGCTGCTGCACCAGCACAGGTAACACCTACATTGCTGTAAGGAATAAAGCTTCCTGTCCTGGCAGGGAACATCAGAACAGTGGAGAGGGAAAAAAAAACAAAACCAAAACCAGCACTAAAACCTCTTGCAGCAAAGGACTGAGTGTCTGGCATGGTGTTTGACCAGCCAATGATGATGGCCCTTCAGGTGGTGCTTAGCACAGGCATTGCCCAATGAAGCTGCTGTGATAGGAGAGCAGCACAGGCAAACTGTTAAGCCTTCATTTCCTGTTCCCAGCTATCTGACTTAGATCAAAGATAAGTCCCTTGTCACTGGCCTGGTTAAGCAGACACTAAGGTACTTCAGAATATGGCTCTCCTAATAAGGTATATCCTACTAGCAATGAAAACAATAAAATGATTCCCTTTTCTCTTTATGGAATAAAGTTAGGTCCTGTTTTGATGTCTGCTATATCTCAAGCCTCACATACTCCCCAGATTAGTAATTTCCAATCCTCTATGCCTTTAGGAAGCCTTGTTTGAAGTAATTTTTTTAATCTCAAAGGCCTCTTATTTAAACACTTTTAGACCTCTTGGTGGTTAAAGCTTTTGTGGTTATTGATCCTGGGGAAGGTTCTAATGCAGAAGCCATTCCCAAAGAAGTCATGGCTTCCAGATTAATGATAAACTCAAAGGCTGTTCAAGCCACTCTGCTGGAAGCACTCCTGTACCACACTTTGAGTTTGTTTGACATAGAACAATGCTACTGTGCCTCCTCCTCAAAACAGGGTGGAGAGAAAGGAAATGCTAATAGAGAAAGGTTGGTCTTGTGGATAAGGCACAAGGCTGTGATTCAGGAGACTGGAATTTGGCTCTTGGCAAGCCAGCCTCTCTACTCTTAGGCAAGCTGTTTCATTCTCTAAGCCTCAATTTCCCCAAGAGAAATCAGGGAAGATACTTCCCTGCTCCCACATTTCTGCCTTATCCACTCGTGATGCAACTTCTTCAGAGGATGAACCGCTTGTTACATGAGTGTCGAGTCACGACAGTTTCATGGACACTCCAGACTGTGTAGCGTCAGGAAAAGGCAGTCCCTCCTCTTTGTCTCCTTCCCTCCAGGTAACTCACTCCTGTGTTTCTCAAGCGCTCCTTTGGAGGCACAGCAGCTTGCTTAAAAGTAACCTGGAGGAAACAACATTATTGGTTTTCTGCTGGCTCTGCTTTTACTGAGCCAGCTCCATGTACAATCACAGAAATAACTGTGCCAGCAGGAAGGAATGTGGTGGCACCAAGGCTAGAACAAGGTTCTGGAAGACAGATTTGGGCAGAGGTGCCTGCTTCCTGACAGAGTATTAATGTCATGGAACTGTAGCATAACACTGTATTTTTAGCTTGAGGAATTGATAAAATTCTCTGAAATTTCTAATTTGGGCTCCTTCCTTCCCAGAGTTCGTGTTTAGAGCACAAGTCCTCAGGCACCTTCTCCCCCAGACCCCTCATGTGCTTCCCCTTCCTTTCTCCTCATCCCAGTGCTATGAACACACACCACAGTTTGGGAGTTACATTGTTTGAACAGAGAGAACAGAGAGGAACTTCTCATGTTTGTTGGCAGGCAAAGGAAAAAAAACCTGAGTAGTGAAGCTACAATGAAGCTGATTAGTGACCTCTGCAATGGACAAGCTGCAAACTCCTTCCTTATGCCACAGTTGAGATTCATCTGATGCAGAAGTGCTGTAAGGAGATGACTTAGGGAAGAGGTGAGCTCAGGCTGAGCACAAGGAGCTAAGCCAGCAGAAAACAACCTTTTTCTGCCCAGGAAGATTTTTTTTCAAGCAGATTACCTCTATAAGCCAGATCACTGTTGCTGCCTCAAAGGGAAGCAACAGAATTGCTCTTTCTGCAGCCACTAAACAAACAGAAGGAAGGATGGGAATTGTCCCTTTGGCAACAGCAAGCTGTTAAGAGTATCTTAGTTGTAACATACTACAAATATATAGGCAAGGTACGTCTAAAGTAATTCCCCTGCTCCCCAAAATCTCAGCATGTACCAGCCAGTCACCATGCACTGGATCCACCTACAGAGGATAACAGTCGCTCATCCAGGTTTTTATTACAAGACATCCCTTTTTCCTCAGGGCTCACAAGGAGTTTAGGCTACTTAACATCACCTTGAGCTCCAAAAACCTAAAAAGATCACATCTACAGCCAGTAATAAAGAGGTAAAAAGGTACATTGTTTTAGTACAACCCCACTAGATATAGCTCCTTTGAACATTAAGGTGTAAGAGTTCAAATTAAATCTCTAGCCCAATGATCCCTGTAAATTCTGACTTGTACAGTTAAAGGATTACAGCCAGGAATGACAGAGAGTGACACCACTCTTCAGGCCCAACGTAAACACATAACACCTCCTGGGACAAGTTCACACACAAAGTCCTCCTACACATGCAAAGCAAACCTGCAGTTTGTAAACTGGCCCTACACCTCTTATCTGGAGCCACAGGAGCCCTTTGTACAAATTGCCCAGGGCTGTGTGTCACAGGTGGCGCAAAATCTTACTGGCAGCACTGGGCCACAAACTCCAGCAACCCACAACCAACTCCACTGTGTGCACTTTCTGCCTATGCATCCAGTTTACTGCTGTGCTGCAATAAAATAACTCAGATTTATTAGAAAGGCTGACGTCCTAGCAAGGCTACGTTCACTTGTCTGAGCTTTCTGAATCCCAAGGTTGAAGGCCCCTGATTTCTCACCCAGAACAGCCATGGGTTTTGCTGTTTCACAGTCTTGTTCATTTGGCAGTTGCTGCATGACTCGTCAGTCAGGACATTTGGGGAAAGTCTGACATGGTTTTTGTAATCAATGTTGTGGCTGACCTCTCCTATAACAATGAATTTGATAAATACTCACTCGCACACGGCATTTCCACTTCTGAATGTTAACATTGCTGGAAACAGATAAAATCCAAACAACATCCTCTGGGTTTTCTGTCTGAAATATTCTGCCTTAGGTATAGTAAACGTGTCAGGCACCATGAGACTCAGAACATTTTCAGATGCCTGGAAAAACTACTGTAGGTATTTACTCACTGTATGGTATCCTGAGCTCTCATCTCCAAATGTAGCCAAAGACAGCTGACTGTGCCTTTTCCAGGAGTTCCCATCGAAAGCAAACCTGCATAAATAATCATCTGCTTTACTCACTGTCTGTGAGTATAGAACACACATATCAATCTTTTTTTTTTATTTTTAATTAAAAGGAACAACAAGCCAAGAAGAAGAATTCTTCAAGAGATCTGTTGCACAATAAGCATCAAGAAAAAGGAACTGAACAGATTTTTTTTTTTCCCCTGTTCAGTGGAAATAACAGCTTTAGACACAGCCTGCTGAATGGAAACACAACAGACACAAAAGGAGAATTGCTACCACAAGCTGCTTCTGGCAAGTACATGCAGGAACCAGAGAAAGGAGAAGGCCTAACCCAAGAGAGACACGACAGAAAAGAGCCAGTGGCAAGAAGGATTAATTAGAACAAGGGCTAGAAGGGCAATGTCATATATAAAGTTGAATGTAAAGAAAAGGTAACTGCTTAATGGAAAGGTTCCTTAACAGGCAGATGGAGAAAAGACAAATTATACTCAGTAAAGCCACTGATATCCCAGCTCCACTTTTGATTAGTCTCCAACGAGACCCTGGGGTGCAAGTGAGGTCAGCAGTGCTGAAAGCTGACCTGTTGAATTATGTTTCACAAAGGCTGAGACAGGTATCAGTTACCTAACTTCTGCATTGCACCACCCCCAGGGGTTCTAAGCTAAGCATTTCAGGCTCCAGCACCAAAAAAGCAGAAGCTAAGGAGTTGGGGGCATTTGGAATAAAGTCTCTGATTACTGCTCCCCTGCCCTAACTCCTGATTGACACAACAACCTGTCCCTTGATGCCACTGCCCCAAGTGACTGTGAGTAACACCGCTGGGTTTGTGGTGACTCAATAAAATGCCCCCTCGTGGTGACCACTGCGATTTCCTGACAGGGCACCCAAATTCTCCCTTCCCAGCACACCTCACTGTGTCTGCCCCTCACACTCTTGGGGTTTCCTGCCTCTTCCAGAACAAGAGGGTGAAGATTTTCGTGTGCAAAGCAGAGGGTCGGTCTCTGTGTGGCATCCTGAGCTCTTGTCTCCAAAAGTAGCCAAAGACAGCTGACTGTGCCTTTTCCAGGAGTTGCCATTAAAAGAAGACCTGCATAAACAACCATCTGCATAACAGAAATTAAATGGAGAGCAAAGTTCCCACTTGAATTTGCAAAGTATTTCTGTCAATCTACATAACCATTTGCTTTAAAAAAAAAAAAATCATCAGAGAAGCCGAATTTAGAGGTCTAAAGAAATTTGTGACTTTTTAGAGATAATTCAGTTTTTTCAGCTATTTCAGTTTTCCTTACCACCTTCCCGTACCCTGTAAAAGGAAAAATCAAATGAGTAAACCAATCCAGATTTAAGAATATCTCAAAGCT
>NW_016690272.1:2169886-2261604 GCF_001604755.1 Lepidothrix coronata | reverse complement strand
ATAAGAACTTACCTAGCAGCACTTAGCAAGGTGTTAACTTGGATCTGACAGTCCCCCCGCTGTGCTAAAATTCTTAGTGGGACTTTTTTGTGGAGAAACAAAAATGAGCGGGAAACAGATTTGTGATTATTATTATTTTTCTTCTTAAGTCAAGGTCTGAAAAGAAAAGTTGTTTAATTTGCAAGCTTATAAAAAACCAACAAGAACAGTGGGCTAAAACAAATAGTGGCTTTAAAAAAAAAAAATAAAAAAAGAGTCAGAGGTTGGTGTCAGTTTTAGTCTCTAGAAATAGTTACCAGAGTCCTTATAACAGTCCTTAGCCACATACAGTAACTGTTAAGTACTGGGAATCCCCACTGCAGACACAGACAACTTGACTGAAAAAAAAGGGTCAAACAACACAACCTCGCACAGTCAGGGAACTTGGCTTCAGTTTCTGGTATTAGCCACAGAATTTCTGTCTGACCCTTCATAAATCTCTACGCCTTAGATTCCTCATCTGCTAAAGCAGATTTAAAAAAACCAACCAACCAAACAAAAAACTTCTCAGAAAAATCGTAAAGACTTATTAAGTGTTTAAAAAGTTTTTAACACAGTGTAAGGGTAAGTCTTGGAAAAAAGGAACTTCTGGTGGGCACTCTGGTTCATCCCCTGCCCAGTTATTTTGGATAAGAAGTCACCTTAAACACTGGCTTAGTGGCATCCATTACTTAACAAATAGATCATCATCCCATGGGTCGTTTGTCAACAAAAGCTCTTAAGTAGTTGAAAACCAAAACAATCTAAGCTAAACAGGTTGACTGAGAACAGACTGAAGTTCACATAGAAGCAGAAGCTGATGAAATCAGGTCTTGCTTAGAAGTCACTGAGAACCTGTGGTTAGTTTCTACCCCGTAGCCTTAAACTTTTCTAAGTAGTGGCTTTGCTTTTGTTTGACGTTTTTAGACCTTTGCACGAGGACATACAAAAGTGCAGCAGGGTTTCCCCACTGACATCACAGCCACTGAAATCAGGAGTGACCTTTAAGGCAGAACAAGATTTGAGTTTGAACCTACAGACCTCTATTTGAGCTCCAGAGTTGGGCTTCTGGACAGTCCATCTCAGTTTACTTGTTACTGAAAGGCAAACTGAAAATAACTTGAAATAAGCAGAGTCTGGAGAACATTGAGATATTACCTTTACTGAATTTTCCCCACTTGAAGTCACAACATGTACGAAGGGGAGAGAAAATTAACATGCTGTTGATTACTCATTTCTGTAAGAGGAATGTCAACTGATTGATAGTTAGTTAGATAGTTAGTTAGTCAACTGATTGATAATTTTTTTTTTAAATGTACCAAACATTTACTCTGAATGACAGCCCAGCAAACATCTCTGTACTTACACAACTTACCACTTGGTGTAAGCCAGGATTTATTTAGTGGGTGAACAGGAGAGGGAACAGAAACAGGGGATTCCCTGGCCTTCTCATTCCTCGTACTTCACTGTTTGCAACATCGTCATTTTCTTCAAAATACAATTCCCAGGGGTGTGGTTTTGTCCCACTTGATTTTAACTAAATTCCTGCAAACCTATCGCTCCAGAAAAAATACTGTTCCCACGATCTTCCTATTGTTTCGTGACCTGACAAAATCGGGTATTTTATTTTTTGGGTAAATGCTCTGAGCAAAAGCCACACTGGGTTGCTTTTCAGACTCTCCCAACAGCCCTTATCTAAACAGCAGAAAAAGTACAGTCTCGGTTAAAGACCTGTAAAACCACTCAAAATGAGTGGAGAAAATTAACACGTGCTACACCACCCAGGCAAAACCAGAAGTGAATGTGATGACCAGTTACAGGCCTTGCAAGAAATACTTGAAGACTTCTGGTTTCATAAATAAAATTCAGAATCAGGACCAGCTTTCAGTTTGCTGACAGTCTAATGCCTGTTTCGTTTTAGGAGAGCAGAAAATGCATGGACTTCAAATAGCTGGTACTTCTTTAGTTTAGTTATTAGAAATCTCTGCTGTATTGCTCACTAAGGCAGGGTTATGTCCTCCTGCTGAAGGAGTGGAAAAGGCTGTACATCACAAAAAGTAAATTCAGCATCAAATACATAAGAAAGGGAAAAACAACCTGACAAAAATCACAAGAAACATCATTCCACAGCAGTGCTGAAGGCGTAGGGCCAAGCACTTACACATCAAGTGGTTCACTAAACCTCAGCTTTTCTTCTTTGCATGCAAGCACCGACAGAATATGTGTGATAACTCTCTGTTCTGGCCAAGTGGCCACACTGGAAAAACAGAGCAGAATTAAAATTCAAACTGCACGGAGTAAAGCAATTCTAACTTTAGCACCTACTTGCTACAGCATTACCTCTTGTTTTATTTATATCGTATTACCTTCAACACACTCTGTTGGTCATGGCTAGTCAACACTTCCTGTTTTAAGGCCACATTTTCAGTTACTCCCAGTTTGCCAAAACCTTTTCATTGGAGCATGATTACACATATTGCCCCCTCCAGATTATTTTGGTAGGAAAAACAGAACAAACATGACTCAGTCATTTCTAAGAACGATCACGGGGAACATATGTTTTAATTATATTCAAAGAATTCTTACAACAGCTTTTAAGAAACTTCTACACATTTTAGAAACAGGGACATGAAATTTAGCAAGGAGGCTGTGCTGGTGTCACTACTGGGAGTTTTTGCTCTTCCTCTGAAAGGACACACAGAACTTAGCACATGTTGAATCTTTTATAAGACTGACCTCGCACATGCTTACCAGACTTGCTTTTAGTAGCCAAAATTTTCAGCTTTCTCTGCATTGCACAGACATGCAGAGAGTGAGCTGGATGGTCCCCACAGCAGGCAGCTGATTGCCAGGCTGCCACACACTGAAACTCAAACAGGGTAGTAGGTTATTTCTCCCCTGGTTTCGGGACTCCCGGGATTTTTACTCATCGTCACCAAATAATGTATTACCTCGGCTCAAATTCAGAGGGAGAAAAAGATGGGATTCAGGTGAGAAAGGGAAATGTGAATTATCAGAGAGAAAAGAAGACAGGCAAGAGCATGAGATCAGAAGAAATGAAAAAAAGATGAGGGGTGAATAAGAAGCAAGGTTGGGAGAAGACAGCGGGAGGATTCAGGCAGTGTCTTCCCAGCAAAGAGGAACTGCCCAGTCCTCTTTTGCTCCTAGTTTGATTTTTCTACCAATTTTTTGAAGGTCAGACAGCTGAGAGGTTAACAGTATTTTCTGGAATAAGAGAAAAATCAGCCCCCAGGCTACTGCTTTGTTGAGATCCTCCCAGAAAAATACACAAGGTGCAGCAGCCGGGAGCCCACACTGACCAACCTGCTGGGAGACAGCAAGGAATGCTCAACATCCCACCCCTCGCTCCCCATTAAGGGTGGGAAACACCCCACTGTGCTCCAGTTGGCCTGGCAGGTCTCAGGGAAAGCAGGGAACAGCAGAGCCAGGCAGGAAGCAGGGGGCTGTGGTGGCTCCCCAGGATGGTGGCCGGGGTGGGAGCAGCCCAGGGCTGTTCCCAAGAGGAATCCTGGGAGCGCTGCAGCGACACCATCGCGGCACACGCAGCCCTCGGCCCCCGCCCGCCCCCACCACGGGTTGGGGGGCAGGAAACCCGCCCACAGCTCCCCTTCCATCCCCCCGGGGAAAGGGGCTCGCAGCACCCACAGCCGGGGGTGGGTGGGTGGAGGTAGAAGGCACCAACCCACCGGGGTGCTCCTGTGGTAGAGGAAGGTGCCTGTTTTCCCACAGGAGCGAGTTCCTGCTCTGACAGAGGTTCCCCCCCTCTTCGATTCCCTCCAGCCCAGGGTGGGAATTGATTCCCTTTCAGCCCCCCGGGCTGCTCCCCACGACCACGGCTTTTCACTTACTGGAATAATGCACAGGACCACACTCTTTATAAGAAGCGTGATGAGGTAATCACAAAAACACAGCCAGGAGTTTTTGCTGGTGTTCTGAGGCTGAACAGCTTATGTCACTTAAGCATTACATAAAGGCGGCGTTAATAGGCCCCCCTCCCTCACAAAGTTAAGGTTACATAATTTCAAGATACCTTTTTTCCCCCCTTGGCTTTTTCCTCATTAAGGCAAAAAAGTAAGTATTCTATTACTTTCTCTCTTGGTTTCTACAGGAAAATCAATTGCTACAGCCAAAACAGGTGACTTCACGTGAACTGCTTCTCTGCTTGTACCTAACAGGTAAAAAGCACAGATGTGAATTCCTGCAAGGGAATTTCTTGCTCAGAGTTACAATTTCAATATAGAACTGCTCCTCTTTAAAGAGATTGAGCGCACAGTCCTTGTCTCAAGTCACACATACATCAACCAGCTAAGAAAGGTAGAAAAGAGCAACATTTGCAGGAAGTCTGATATCAAAGAGCCTCCCTCACTGAGTCTTTATGCAGGAGTAACTTCCCTTTCAGTCACTTTAACAGAGCACTTGCTCCATAAACAAAGGAGAACGTTTAAGATTAATAAATTTGAACTTTATTTACAAATTAATTACAGCTGAATTCTAATCTGCAAAGTCCTGGGGCAGTATCAAACTTCTGCAACATCCAGGGAAACTCCAAAACACTGACGTCACTTAACATCACACTTGACATCTTATATGTCAAGATACATTAAGATAAGATGTGTAATTCACCAATGGATCAAGTCTGAGAAACTAGTAACCTAAATTCTTCCTGAATGTTCTTCTTAAAACCCTGAACATTCTTCTTAAAACCCTAAGAGGGAGGGGAGGGGGAGAAATAAAAAAAAAAAAGAAGAGCAATTAGAAGATAACAACAAAGCAAAAGTAAAATATAAAGATTTGTGTAAAGGCATATATTTTGATATCCATTAGTTAGGATAGTTTGAGAGTAGCTGCATAAGTGCATGTGCTTATGGGAAAAAAATAAATCAGCCCTTAAACAGCCTTGGAATACTCAAGTGGAAGAATTTAAAAGCATGGGAATATTACGGGATCCTAGACTACTACAAAACACTTCCCATATTTGTTTTGCTGTTTATCTTATCACTACTTCAGCTTTAATTCCTTCAAATCCACGACAGGTTTGTGTTTACACAGGTGCTGAAGTTGTAAACCTACTGTAGCTACTACAGACCTGGCAATATTTGAATACCACTGCTTTAAAACACATCACAGAACTGAGGCGACCATTTCACAAACCCAAGGTGTAGTTCTGCTAAAAGCTACTGAAGTAATATGGGTTCTGTTTCTTAATTTTAACCTGTGACTAAATCTAAGCCTTCTAGTCTAAGTTTTGGAGAGGAGAGGAAAGAATAAGACCTCTCAAACCCACTAAGGCCAATCTCTAAGAGATAAGTTGCACTTGGAGCAAGCTGGAAACCAGAGGTAATAAGGAAAAAACCAAGTAGATTGTGATAAATACAGTCATGCTTTTTCCATAAGTTTGGAATACTTGCAGCAGGAGGAACGCTAAACAATCAAGACAAAATACCACCTTATTTCTTTATAGTCCTTCAGTCTTGTCACTAAGGTTTTAGGTGGTTACTTAAGATGTTTACAGCTCTTTAAGTCAAGCAGCTCATTTTAAAAGAATTCTGAGCTATCTGTTGTCCACATGGCAAACTGGGACTTCAGCTGTCAACAGTTTGCAAACTGCACAATTCCAAGGGCATTAAATCCAAACATGGATATCCCAGAAGCAGGAAAGCAGTGTGTTCCTATTCTCCTCAGATTTCCCCCAGCATGGCAGTTTAGTGCTGGACTTGGCAGTGTTAGGCTTAGGTTGGAAAAGACCTTTAAGATAGAATCCAACCACGAACAATTCTATGCCATTATCATTTTGTAGGACATTTTTTTTCTGGCACTGCCTTCCCCCTGTCCCTTAGAGTTGGTTTAGTTGTTTAGACTTTTTAAGCAGATCACATGCATTAAAAATAAAACAAACAAAAAGAGACTGAAGATTTTAAATTTTGCTTTCAAGACAGTACTTTACAGGACATACAAAAATACTCTAGAAAAGCAACTTACAGGGTCATTTACAAAAACACCACATTAGAAAGACATTACAAGAGACAAGGAGCATAATATTCGTTCCATAGGATCAGAGTTTCTCCCCACCCCTCAAACCTCAAAAACCCCAATGCACTTAACTGGGTAAGCAGTGTTATCAGCTTACAGAACCAGACTTAAGGCTACTAGAGGTTTTCATGTAAGCATTTAGACCAGCTTCCAGGGTTTATCTGAAACCACTTTCTGCATTGCCACTGGCTTTCCACCCTGCAGGTGGGCACGAGTGTCACAGCAGCCTCAGCTGCTGCAATGTCTCAGTGCATCTTCAGCTCTGTGTTCAGGGTTTGGCTTTACTACCCAGTGACAAGAAAAAGCCTCTCAAAGTCTCATCTTAGAGCAGAGTCTTAAGATAAAAAAAAAAAATTACTCAGATAACACACAGCACAAGACATGCCTATCATCTCCACACCTTGGTCAGAATCCTCTGCTGCATTTCCTTCAACACTTAAATTATTTGTGGGCCTCCATGGGAGGCAATACCTGTGCAGGGCATGGCTGTGCTAGGCAGAGGAAGGCTGAGAGCCCAGGAAGCTTGAGCACAATCGTGGCAGAGGCACAGGAGCGCAGGTGCCAAATGGGAAAATAATTTAAGGTAAGAACAATACGCGCACATGAATTAGGAAAGCACGGGGGAACACAGGCACCTTCAAACACACTTGAAAACACAACATGGTTGCAGCAACCAGTTGACCCTGCTGACATTCTGAATCCAAGCCACAGGACAGGTTGGGTTTTTCTGGCTGTTTCAAAAGCTGGTGGCAGTGAAGACTTTTTAAAGAGCCAATAGTTACAAGCATATGCAAAGAGCAATTCAAAAGGAGACAAGCATCTAACACCAGCATAAAACCATGACTTGAATTGGTTACAGTAACTTTTCACACTTTGTTAGTAACTACAACACACATTCAGAACATGGACCATCAGGAAGGAATTATTCCTCTTCACCTGGGAGATACACCAGTTACCCATTAAGGGTAAGTTTGATGGATCTTTTAACAATACGAATGCTATTTGTTGGAACAGGAGATGAAGAATCTGGTAGTTCTTTACTGGAAAGCCTCTATAAACACACAAAAATAAGCCACAGGAAAAGAAAAAAAAAAAAGGGGGAATTTTAAATTAATCAGTGAATTTTAAATTCATTAATTCAGAAGTAGCAGCAGATAAACCCTTTCCTAGCTGAACATAACATGCTTTATGTACCAAAATAATACGGCCCAACCCCCTTTTTCAGAGATCTTGTTTTTTTTTCCCACCACACCACTTGTTTAATTAGCATCAGATACAGAAGAAGAGCCTTTTCCCCCTGCACAGTTCTTTTCTTGTATCAAAGACAGCTCCTGATGGGAACTGAAATTAGTTGCAAGTTGCTCAACAGCTTAATAGAGGAAGCTGCCATTTTTCTCAAATCCAGGGATGAGGGAAACTGTCTCTACTGTCCAGATTACTTCCAGTCTTACAACCCTCAAATTCACAACATTTTACATGACATAGAACAGTTAAAGTCACCTATAGACTTCAAAGCTTCCAGGTCTCATCACAGAAATACAAGTACTGATAACAGTACAAAAAAACCCCAAATCAGGACACAAATTGTCAGTGTTTGAGGACATAGAAACATGTTTTTTCAAGTTCAACAACTTGGAAGCTCTGGCTTCACTTCTGTGAGTAAACCTGGAAGGTCACTGTTCAGATACTTAATTTGTTGGAAGCATGACCTTACCAACAACTTCAAACCCCCAAGTTTACAGGGATTAATGTTCCATAAATCTTTGTACATAAAATGGAAATGCTAGTTCTGCTTTACCTAGGAATACAAAAGCACAATAAATACCTGTGATCTTGATGTGATCACTGGAATCTGCATGAATTTTCCATCAAGGACACCCTAAAAAAAAAAAGCCAGAAGGGATTTGTGAGGCAGCGTTGCCAACTTCATGATGGAGAGGCAGCAAGTTCTGGCAGCTGGGATACTTTAAATCATTCCTGCATTGACAACCTCCACCTCCTGGGGTGGGTTTAGGCATTGTGAGGCCCTAAAAGCACACAAACAGCGCTTCAGGTATTTCAGCCTCTACCAACAAGATCTCATCTCGATTTGAGGGTGTGCCCTCAAGAGTTTATGCTTCAGTAGCAAGCTAGACAAATAGCAAAGCTCTTTATCTTCCCTTGAAGAGGCCAAATGCTTTAGTCTTTATAGCAGTTTTGCATCAGGGAATCAAGTGGTTTTAAAAAGAAAATAAAATATTATTTCAAGCACAGCAAGAAGCTAGACACTACCACATCATCTAGTATCTTTAAAAGACAGGGCAGCCAGGTGCAATATTTGGGAAACGAAGACTGAAATAAGCTAAACCAAAAAGCCTGTTTTTGTTTCCATCAGTAGATGTGCAAAGTATTTATGTGAGGTACTCTAGGCACTAGACCACTCAGCCTTTCAGTTAGTCCACTGGAGTGAAATCACTTTAAACTTACATTTTTTGCAGCTCTCCTCCTCCCATCTTGAGGATATCCGCTTTCTGTGAAATCTGAATCCCAGACGTTTAGCTGGAAGAACAAAATACACACACTCAAAATAATTGCTGTGCCAAAACTACCTTCATATCTGAGTACTGCCTCTACTCAGCACATTGAATGTCACAGCAGCCATTCTTAAAAGAACATTTATACAAGTCCACCATTACCCCTCTCTGGAATCCCAAGCCTCTCAAAAAGTGTTAGCTACCCAAACCTTGAAATCTGTACTTGCAATATTTAATACCAGATAACAGTTCTGCAAGTTGATTCTTTACAAGTGTCAAAATGGAGGTGTTTTTTTTTTTTTCTACTTATTCTTTGCCTGTGCCTCAAATCAGAGGTCAAGACACAAGAACAGCTATTTAAGGAGATTTACATGCAGCAATAAACCAAATCAAGCATTAACCTAAAGGTTCCACAAGACCAAGATTTAACAAGCAACTCCACACTCATTTCAGCAGTAGAATGACCTGCTGAGTTGGCTGCTGATTTCTAAAGCAGCAAAACTATCAATAGGCATTCAAAAAGCATCTGCCAGAACCAGATTAGCTCACACTTTTACAGTTATAAGATTCATAACTTCATTTGGAGATCAATTTTTTCTGTACTAAGAACTGCTTCCAGATGAGACAGTTCATTCAGCACTTGGTCACTGCAGTGATAGATAAGCACAGCAGTATTTAGAGACCTTGGCACCAGATGAGAAACACTCATTAAGTGCCAGATCCTGAAAAAATGTTGTTTAATAGCTATATGTTATATTCAAGACAACTTCTCACATGTACATCCTGGTAAAAACGATAATTATGCTTAAATTTCAATTCCCAAATCCACTGGGGATGTATAAATGCATTTCTTTTCAGTTAATTTATTCTACATCAGTGATTAAAGCTACTTCAAACCCTTGGCCTAGCCCCCCTTCCTTGCCTTTTCTCCATCTATGGCTTTTTGGGGGCATTCTCCCGGTGTAGGTAGACGAGATACTTTAGAGGTTGGTGAATAATGTTGTTTGGGTGAAGCACTCTTAGGATCCGTGATTAGAGTCCCACTTAATTTATGGTGTCCTTGGACAAAACACGTCCTGAGCTGAGAAACTGTGTTATATCCCGGAATGGTGCAACCAATTGGAGGTCCCGATGTTCTTAGTGCAACTGAAGCCTCCATTTCTGCAGGAGACACCTGGCTTTTAGAGTTTGGCCACGAAATTAAAGACTGCATTCCACATACCACTTCAAATACATACTTGGGTCAGTCACGGGAATGCAGAGTCCCTTAGACGTTGATGGCTCAGCTACACTGTTGGCACCACTACAACTCTGACATGCAACATTTCTATAAAAGTCAAACACTAGAGTTACAAAATGCTGGTTTGTGAAATGCTACATATCTCATTTCCAGAACGTTCACGCTTGCACAGACCTTCTTAGCTTGTTATCACAGCTCTATTAAACAAAAACACAAAGTCATAGGCCATGTAGGCAGGACAAGATCATCGTTCTGCTGAACTTCGGGCCACAGATTTAAACTGCAGCATCTCCTTCAGTGTTTTCCCAGGTCAGTCTACCCAGCACAACTGTGCTGTTTCTAACTAAGCATTTGTATCTGCTCTACCCAGATGTGCAACACGAGTTTTTGCTTATTTTTCTTTTTTCGTGTGACTCCTACAGAACCAAACTGTCCGAACACAGCAGGCGTCACACACTCGGTAGGACTGGGCAATTACTCTCAGGATTACATGTTCCTCCTGTGCTGAAATAGTTTATGGATAAACAGACTTCCCAGGAATTCTCCCCAGACACTTTTACTGCCCCAGTTCTCATAGCACTCCACTTATTCAGAAGCAGCTCTAGTGTTTCTGTGATCAAGATCAGTCCTTCCTTAATCCACTTGGCACTAACTGCACTTTTTGGAAGAAAGAACAGGTACTTCCACATAAAATATTCCAGCTTCAAGCTACACACTAACCAATGAAGATTTTTATTCAAGTCTAAATTTCCCTGGTGTCAAGTTCTTCATTCCTATGTGTTCACGTACATTAAAATTATTTTTTTCCAGGATTTCTTCAACCTGTCTCCAACCACGTGCCCAAAGGAGATTCCAGCTTTGTTCCTCAGAGCCCTCCACATGTTTACAATCCACAAACAAGAAACCCTAGGCTTCATTTACACTGTGACTCTGTTAAAAGCAGCTTCTCCACAGTTCTCAGGTGATGGCACTAACCTTTCTGTCTCTGCTGTAGAGGTGTCCAATTTGGATATCTTATTTAACAAAGAGGAATTAGATGGTGCTCTGCAGTCTCTGTCTTTGGAACTGTCCGAACAGCTTTCCCCTAAAGATGACCTTTTGCACTGAAGTCCACTATTGCCTTGACTAATATCTGACACTTTTTGCTGAAATGACAGGTAAAAAATAAATCAAGTCTTCAAGTAATTATTAAAGGAAAAAAAAAAAATTTAATCACCAAAAGAGTCAAATTTTTATTATACCTTCTTTCTTTTCTGTAAGGTTTCTGCTGGCAAAAAATAATGCAGTTGCTTTCTCTTCACATAAGTTGCCTCAATCTTCATGCCTTCCTTTAGGATGTTGAGGGCACTGGCCTGCCTGTAGACTGACATCAAACACAGAATTTTAGCTTGCCCTGGGGATGTTGGAATTAGGTTTCTTTAGGAACATGTTTGTCCTTAACCATTAGATTTCTGATTGAGAATAGACCCAGAGGACTTTCTGAATCCCCCCATTTGTGCACAGCTGAGGAGAGACCAGGTACTTTCACTCAACATTCAGAATAATTTTTGATTTGGCATTCACAGTGGTGATTGTGGGGGTTTTTTTCCCCATAACAGTTCTGTAGCATCGTGCAACTTCTCAGCAGTTCAGATGTCAAAATTCTGTCCAAGTAAGCAAGACTGGATTTTAGGGACATCTGATTTAGCAGACTTGCTACCGTTTGAACAGGTTTTTCTGAACAGCTTTTTATGAACTGGAAAATGTTGTAATGGCACAACAGTTATTACAGAATTAAGTCACAATTAGATAAGCTTATCTAACTGGACTATCATGAGTGCAATTGGAAAGTCAGCTTACTAACAAAGAGTGGGAATCAAAGTCAGGACATGCAGCAAAAAGGTTTAAAAGTCTTTCTACAGGAGGTCTAAAAATAAAACAAAAGCACAAACATGGACTTACACACCAACATGGACAGTTCCTTCAAAATAAATTCAAAATTTTTTGATGTAAAAGGGAAATAAAGGTCTCTGAGCAAAAGCACTCCAGTGAGCCTTATATCCTTGAGTTCATCAACTTGAAATTAATCCTTACCCTCTAAAAATATTCTCTCAGAGTCAAGGCACATGGTAACAGCTTTCTAGCACATAACTACTGGTCACGCCCACATTTACCAAAAGATTTCACACTTCTCAAGAAATGCCTTTTCTGTTCAGTTCTTTCTGGATTTTGGTCCTATGGATAAACACCAACAAACATTTAAATGCCCAAACACATTTGTAACTTCAGAAGAATAGCCCAATTCTCTTATTCTTAGGCCTGAGCCTAAGCAAACATGCACTTCTGAAAGGTACAAGAGCAGCCAGCTCGGGAAGAATTAAACAGGTTGTGGGAAAGAACTATACTTTCAACTTCTCACCCCAAACTCCTTTATTTTAGCATTATCTTACAGCACTTGTACTAATTTATTTTTGCATCTATCAAAAGTAGTGAAGAGAATATGAACATGAAAATTTACATGCAAGAGAGGAGGTAATTACAACTGAGTGACTTTCACACTTCTGGGATCATGTCATCCACAAACTGTTGTCTTGGAAAAATACCATCAACAGGCATTAACAGCTCATCTTAGAGCTTGAAATAGTGAATTTACACTTTCAAAGTTCAGCAGCTGACTCCTGGTTTTCAACGTGTGTAGCTATCCCTAGAAAATGGACATCTCCTGGTTTCACATTTGACTGTTCCCTTCAGGAAAAGCAGTTGCTGAACTGCTTTTCCTGGAACTTCCTTACACCATGATCTACAGAACTGTTATTTCACACGTGGTACACGGTGTGTGACTAACACACACTTCTGTTTCAAGATGGACTTTGAAAAAGTGCCAACACATTATGTTTTTAAAGCTAATCTATATGTTGCTCTCTACAGGAATATTTAGTGCCAGGAGGAAGCACAGTTCACTTTGTGAAGGAATTTCCACCAGAAAATAAAGAAGTAAACCCGTGTCTAGAGCAAAACAGAGGCTTACCTGTGTCTGTGAACGACTGTATCCCATGGGTTAAATCAACATTAGTCTTTTCTGCACTTTCCACTTTCTTAAACACAAGTCCAAGAAACCACATTGACACATACCCCTTCCTAAAAAGACAGAACCACAAACCTGATGTGGGCACAGGTGCCAGTTATTTGGACTCTAGTACACTCTAGTTGTATGCAGCAGTTAGAGATTAGAGCCAGACCACACTGAAGTTCTCAGAGTTCGTTCTCCCTTCTTTAAAAAGATCTTACGTGCTCGGGGCCCTGTTAGTGAACAAACCTACAGAACACACCAAACATCTCTCACCCGTGAGCTGAGGTGAACAAATATGAATAAATAAGTTACAATAAACTGGCCAAACTGTACTTCAGAAGAGCAAAGCAACAAAACTCACTGTTTATAGAGATTTTCATTGCCAGGGAAGGACTGTGGTTGTACATGTGCAATAGTTATAAACTCATTCCTTTCCAAGTTTCCAACCAGCACACGAATTTTAGACTCAACAAGGCCAATCCTGATAAGAACAAGAGATGTTTATTCATTTTTAACTGTGTCCAGCACATCACTTAGATGCCTTTTTGTATTGCAATGTTAACCTATCAATAAGCTGAGCAGATAACTAGATCTGTATATCTTTATATGAGATGTTTCCAGTGACATTCAAGCTTTTGTTTCTAAAGACAAAGATAAGTAAGTTTAAGATGCACTCTTAACAGTTCAGATACAACATTTCCACCTATAATCTATGATGAAAATAACAAGGAGCAGATCCCAGCACTTCTGGTTGCATTTTCAAGTGCAGCAAAATCCCTTTTTACCCCAAGGATCAAGGAGAAGAGTGGTTTAGAAAAGGCTCAAGCACAACTGTGCAATTACACCCAAGTAAACATGAAATTCTTCCTGCAGGTTGATCAGTGAAAATGGAAAAACAGAATTATTTTAATAAACAAATGATCTAGCCAACAGTCTCATCAGAATCTTCCCCAAGAAATCAACCATAGCCGTGAGTGCTTTAATTCCAATAAAGTACTGGTATTTTACCCTTTTACCTAAAACTCTATTAGAGCTATTTTTAAACATTAAGCTATCTTTATAGATGGCACAAGAATCATTTGATTTAAAGCAGAAGCCAAGCTTTTAAGTAAAACTAAGATGCCCTCAGAACAGGGGTCTGTTGCAGAGAAGTGTTTTGCAAGCAAGCAAAGTACTAATTTTTTTGACAAAGAAACCCCTTGAAAAGCTAATAACACACATTACAGTGCCTTAATTCCTCACATTTCCCCTTATTTCAAGATTCACAGTTAGTCAGCACATTCACAGAAGTTACTGTTGGCATATCTCCCTTCACTGAAGAAAAGTAGGTCTGGAATAGGTTGACAACACACCAGTGCAATCTACTCCTTAACTAAACACTACGTTCAGTAAAACTATTTATGCAACCAAGTTTAAGACTCTAGAACAGTGGTCTTCAAAGTGGGGGGTGGAAGTGTACTCCATGCCTAGCTGCATAATTAGATACTTCATTTGTTAATACAATTAACAAAAATAAAGTGCAACATCAAATTGAGTTTCAACTACGAACTGGACCCACGCCCAAAGCCAGACTTACCAGTTTAAGTGATGCTCCTCTGTAAAGGCACTAGCAGTGAGCACAATATAATGTCTAGAAGAAAGGGAAAATAAACACACTAGCTCAGGGCTTTATTCTACATTCTAAATATTAGGTGGGATTTTTTGTTGTAAAAACAGTGTCAGTGGCATAAGACAGTTTTTCCTATCTTTTCTATGCTTATTCTTACCAAAATTTGTATGGCTACCTCCAGTTTCTTTAAGAGAAAAAAAAAAAAACAACAAACAAACCAAAACCAAACCAACCAAACAAAAAAACGGAAACTCCAAACCGAAACACATCAATACAATCTTCTATTTAGACCCCAAGTTAAAACTCATTATGCTAACCAGTGAGTTACTTCAGGTTCAGACAACAGATTTCATACATACTTGTACTTCTGAAAGAAGTTCAGTGGTTCAAAGAGCTTTGACCAGTCCGATTTTCCTTTGAGAATCTCATCTGTAACTTCAAGACCTACAATGAAGGTTGAAAACCTTATTACCATTCTGTTTTTAAGACTATAAACTTTACAAGACTGACAGTAACTGACAGATCAAAAAGCAGGAATTCCCTTGACACACTGCACATCTACTACAACAGTTCATCATCAAACTGGTCTCATTGCCTGCAACAGGTGGACTTCCCAGAGACCTTATCCTACCTAAAACACCTCACTGAGCAAAACTAGCTCAGATAACGTGGTTTCAAATAGCAGGAGTTATACTGCTTAGCCAGATAATAAGCATGGAAAGCACTTTACCACGTTGGAACTCCTCTACCATCACTGCTCGTGTTGATGTAGACACATTGTACGTGGAGTTCTGCTGTGGATAGGCTGGTGTGATGATGGGCATCACATGGTACCGGTCTGATGGGTTCACCTGTGATGTTACAACTTGGTTTAGCATCAGTTCAGGTCAGGAGAAAGTTTAAAGGCTTCTGAATTCAGTGTTCACATACCCTAGGGTCCCATACTGGCAAATTAAGAAAGCTCTCTTCAAGTCGCTTCAGCAGTACCGGCTTTGGCCAATCCCTGTGTAAAAAAGCCAGCGTTTAACTGCCCATTTCAAACTCTTCCATTGGATGTTGTCAGTGGAAATCTTTAAACACAACTACATCTAGATATGTTACTTCCCTATGCAAATTAAAATAAACAACAGCTCTTACCACTTTGAAAAGATCAAGAAGAACTTGTTGAGGAGCGTAGAGGCCAAAGCATTCGGGTAGAGCTGGCATATCCTCGCTACCAGCATCGCCCAGGAAACTCCACCAAGAAACCCCATCATGTTGGAGTAAACACCACGTCCTAGAAGGGGTACCATAGTTGGTCTGTAATCTTACAGCACCAGCTTCACAACCCTAGCATACTTCAGCCCCAAAGTCATCTATTTTTGCAGTGCAGTGAGGCCAAAACTGCTGTTTATCACCACACCGCTTCTCAAAATACTGCTACTCTAAAATTTGCTTATGCTGCCACAGCTAATGCTTCACTCCAACCTCCCTTTAAGAAAAAAAGTTCTGCTATTCTTCTGGTACTTGCTCTAGCCACATGCACAAAATGGTATTTTCTTAATCCTTTTGTACTTAATTCGGGATTTTTACCATTTGTAATCAGGTTCCTGATAAGGAATGCAGCACCCTGTTTTGCAAGCATTAAAAACCACATGGAATCTACCAAACGGACAGACCCTGAACCTAAACTAAAGGAGGTTTCAATTTAACAACTGTCACTTAAACAGCAACCCAAAGCTGAGGTACATCCAGTAGTAAGCATGAGATGCCTCTGAAAGGTTTAAAGACCACGAACAATCCCGTTACTCACGTTTTGCCCACAGTTTAATTGCCCGGAGTGTGAGGCGGAAGTTCTCCAGATTTGGCACCAAACGTAGTATTTCATCAGTAACCCTGCTGCCTGCAAGACAAACGTTGAAATGCAGAAGTTCCTAGCAACAGGCACAAGTCAGTTTTATGCTGATCAATACTTTGTTCAAGTCTATGAACACAAGTTCAGATTAATTCTTTTGTATCTCCTTAAAAAGTTAAATATTACACACAACATTCAGTTCCACTTCAGGTAACCAGTGCCCTCAACAGCTTTTTTCATAGTTTAAACACCAACTAACCATTTTTAATAAGGCCTTTGTGCAGGATGTTTTGGCCATAAACTAAAAGACAAGAAATTCCACCTCACCCTTTCCATGGAGGGTGGCAGAGCACTAGAACAGCTGCCCAGGGTGGTCATGGAGTCTCCCTCTCTGGAGACATTCCAAACCCACCTGGACATGTTCCTGTGTCACCTGCCCCAGGCGACCCTGCCTTGGCAGGGGGGTTGGACAAGATGATCCCAGAGGTCCCTTCCAACCATAACTATTTTGTGATTCTTTAATTTCAAAAAGCCAGGTTTCTTTTGAACCATTAAACCAAATGGTGTTAAGGAGTGAGCAAGTCAGACTTCAGGTATTTTAATTATTATTTTTTTTAATGAACTACCACACATTCTTTATCAAGTGCCCTACCTAATCATGTGAGTTGCTGTGGAAAACAGAACACTGCACACAAACCAATCAAAAAATACAAGTCTATCTGAACACACAGCTCCTCAAGACATCTAAATTGAAGCCCACTCATCACCACCTCAGAACTCAAGTACACAGGACATCAGTTCTACAACCTGTACAGCAATGTGGGTTGTGTAATGGGCATTCTGTGCCAATTCTAGGCCCATTTCAGTAACACTTTCTTTTTAAAGGTGTGTAAAACACACTTACCATTTAAGCTCCTTATGCATCTTATATCCAGGCTCCTCAGGCACGAGTCGTCTCTGAGATCAAGATCATCAGACACGGTTGGCATGGACAGTTTTGCAAACACAAGATCAATCTTAAAGAGAGAAAGGTTCCAACCATGAGTTTACAACGCAGCACTGCTTGCAAACAGCACACTAGTGAGGGACACTTTTGACTCTCAGTCAACTCTAAAAAGAGGGGTTAACATTTGTATTTAGAATTATGTGACCACAGACAAATCTGCCAAGAGATTTGTTTGCCAGAAAACAACAAAGTTGCACTAAGTCCCATATTTATTTACAAAACCACCTCTTTTTTTTTCCTCCCAAAGTTGGAAAGATTACTCTAAACTTAGAATTCCTGTTAAGAGGAAATTTAAAATTAACCACAGAACTAAGATCTAAGTTCAAATCACCCTAACTATACTTCAGCAAATGAGAGAGCATTTTCTTTATGCTGTAAGCCCTTAAGTATCTGGTTTTTATGGAGTCTGAGGCAAGAAAATTATTCTGGGAATGTCTGTACCAGATAAAGGCCACAAAAGGGTCATTGAATAAGTGTCTTCATGATGGCTTCCTAGGGACTTATTTTCCTGTAGGATCCCATTTTACTCAGGGTCTTCTCCTGGGATAGGCTGTGGTCAGGCTGTTTAACTACAGTTTCCTAAATACACTGTAAGGTACCAACAGCCTTGTAAAACAGCACCATCACAGGTCCCTGGAAAAGTCATCCTACTCCAAAGCAAGGAAAAAAAAAAAAAACAAAACTCAAATCTAGAAGTTAAAATTCTTACCTCAATGCCATCAAAGTCAAATTTGATAACTGGCACATAGGCATCCTCAATGGCCTGTGAAGGAGAGCATGTGTGTAATGAAACATTGTTTTGCTGCTTTAATGTTTTTCCTATAGTATGATAAAGTACAGAACTTTAAACTGCTCAACTCCTCAGTACAGAGTTGCTTCCAAACACAAAGAAAATTGCTAATAACCCTCCAGCAGTGTGGCACTATTATGGTACTAACACTAGATTTTATTAAAAAGTTATTTAGGCAGGAGATTCAGGGGCTGATCACGTGTTGTAACAAACTGTCAGTGCACAAGCCATCAGGATCAGTGGTTGTAAGCCCCTTCCTGCATCTAAGATGAAAGGCTATCTTCCAGGTACAACCTTGCTTTTTGATACAACTGACTCATTCCCAATTTAGGGAGAGCAGAAGAAACCACAATAACTCTTATGTGATGCACAGTCCTCAGGGGAAGAAACCAAAAGCTGGACATAAACATTTTCATGCTGCATAAACCACTATTTTAGAAGGTGTTCAGAAACACTTTCTATTTTAACTTGGGCTTGTAAGACATTTACTACTAATACAAGTCTAACATGAATATTCTTATAGTAAAAGTTGCACACTCTACCAGGCAGGGTTTACTCACTCTTAGGTTTTTTACTTCCTGTCGATTTTTCAGTTTTTCAAAGAAGGACTGAAAAAAATCCGATCTCTCCACATGGCTGGGAGCAACACAAAGGGCATCTATGTCAGAACCTGCCAAGAGATTCCATTTGCTCTGTTATTTGCTGGAAGCCACTTTCCAACATCAGAACTGCGACCAGACACTGATAGTACTACCTTTAGTGTGCACTCCAAGCCTGTAGGAACCAAATGTAAATATCTTGCCACCAAGATGTTCCATTATTGAAGGGGGAAGATTCTGTGGGTAGAAGAGAGAGAGTTTAAGATGCACACTGTCCTACGTGCAAGTTTAACTAGTTATTTAGGAAGACTATAACAGACTCCATAAACACATCTTTTCACTCCCAGACTGGGTTTTTAGTTTAATAGACTGGTTTTCCTGAAGTGAGTCGAGCTTCCAACTAACAATAAAAAAAAGAGAAGATTGAGTAATGTAGCAGTACTCTTATTAATTTATACAAATTAAGACCTATTATTAGCCTTCCCTGCAGCAGAGGCACATAAATTAACACAATCTAAGAGCCATTCAAAAGGCATGTCTAGGGTAATAATTTCAAACTAGATTGAGTGCTGTAGGCTGTTTGGGGCAAAATTAGTGCCAATTTACCACCTTCCTCATCCACAAGGTGTTGTTTCAGCCAATTCACAAAATTTATTCAGTGCTCCAACGACTTTGAAACCTTGATCTTGCAGAACCTCTTATACCTTATTTCTCCAGCAGTCACTACAGTTCTACTTGATACTTTAAAGCTGAACTTTAGCACAAATCCTAGTAGTATGGCCTTTAAAAGAAATCAAAAGGTTTCAGCTGTTTTGATAAAAACACATAAAAAACTCCTTACCTTGCTCTCGGCAAGTTCTGAAATCCATTCTCTGACCAAGTTATTCAGTTTACCAAGGACAGTCGTCCTGTAAAAAAAACTCACACTAAGTTTGATTTAAATAAAAACCAAAAAAAAACCCCAAAACCAAGAGGTTAACGAATTTTACAGTCTTGTTATACCTCTGGTACAGTTCTTCCTTATCTTCAAACACCCCGAATGGCTTCATGGCTTCAATCAGCTTCTGAGTGTGAGTGTGGTCTATGTCACTAGGAGGAGCCAAGCTAATTGGAGAGGTAAGTCCATAGTGCCCTTGAGGCTGGTTCTGATGCCTGGAAGTACTGTGAGAAAATAAAGGACTGAGTATATATTAAAAAGAAAAAAAAAAAAAAGACAAACCTTATTGGAAAACACCCTTCAGCTTACAGGTTTCCTTCTGCTCTTTTACCCAACAGTAACATAAATGAGGAAAAAAACCCCAAAACCTCATGATTTTTAGATAATTTGAGCTAACTTAGAAGATACACCTACTTTAAAGAAACCAAAATCAAACAAACATTTGTGGATGTAAGAAATTATCCAAGTATGACACCACACACAGGATAACTTTTAGGCACATTTCAGTTTCCTGCCTGTTTTGATTCAAGGATATTCCCAACAGCTTCCTGCTAACATTAAACAAGACAATTTAACTTCTTTTAAGTGTATTTGTGGTGTTTTGACTGATTCTGGAAGGGCACTACAGTTGATTGTAGAGGCAGATAATGAAGTGGTCTGTTAAACAGAGTTGGTGCAATAAATTCAGTGTGTTATTACACAGAGCCCTTGCTTTAGAAAAAGGGAAATGGAGGAAAAGCACCTTATTTTGCATTACTAGTTGAAACTGGGACAGAGAAAGGAATGGGACAGGAGGTAAAAATGGTGCTTAATGCATCAAAGGTCTCTACAGAAATGGTAGTAAAAGGGGGAAACACTAAAAGGTCTGCACAGCTCATCATAGTTGCCATGGTTCATACCCAGACCCTAAGGACAAAGAGATTAATGTGCCATTATTCAAACTGGGTAATTTCCACCTGCACATACAGACAACTTCAAAGAATTACTGAGTTGGTCAAGAGATGTGTGTTACTATTTAAGATACCCAACCCATTTTGGTTGGAATAAGATTAGGAAGTGCTCAAAGGACAGCTTCCCCACTTGATTTTAAAAAAAGACAGCTGATTACATAGTTCCTTCTTTCTAATTGGAGGGAAAATATTTCCCTCTCTCAAAGTGACATTAGCAAACTTTGCACATAGCTTTTAGTCACCTAGTGGGGGGGGTTTTTCCCCCCTTCCTCTCTACAAGCCCATTTTTCAAGCTTTGTTCTATGTGTTTTCCAAGAAGCTGGGGGCAAGTATTAGGACTGTAGTCCCATCAACTAGTCTTCCAAGTCAGAACATCTGTTTAGTTACAAGTGTAACCAGGGCTTGACCTAATCAAATAGACACAGACTCCCACTCCATAAATAAAAATATTTATAATACATATTTTCCTTCTTATGATAACATTTTCATAACAAATACGGGAGGAAATCCTGTGCTTAATTGCTGTGCATTACAACTGAATCAAAACACCTACAGCAGCAACTACTTCCAAGTTTTATGCATTTCTTGCATTGTAAAACTTGTACCTCACAAAGTTTGCACAGAACAAGAATGGGATTTAGACCACACCAGCATTTAAGATCTTTGCAGGGTACAGAAAGGCACCATCTGCCTTTCATTGCCCCATTCTTCCTACATGTCACATAATTAGAAAGTGACATAAAGGACAACATCAATTAGATAAATTTAGTATTACCAATATCAAATATATATAATTAGATAGCATTTATATCGAGTTCTTCTAGTCAACAGTAGATACTTTTCAATTGCTGGGCACATGTTACTGAAAGCTCACAACTCAAAACCTGAGGAAAACAGCACTTAGAAGTTTTTACTGACGGGCTTCTGCCCAAGAGAATTTGTTGCCCTTTTGGAATTAAAAATAAACAAAACCTTATTTTGCTTTCTCAAGTGTGCCGCGCTTCCGGGCACATATAATTAAGTGATCTTATGGATCTTAACGCACTTAGTACGCTACCCATTCACCCTCCTGCTTAAACGAGAATCCTATCGCAATTTAACATTTTTCCGCGGCTCCTGCCACAATTTACGCGCCACAGCAAACACCTCCGACACGCGTCGGTTCTGATACATCCCACTTTCACACAAAAATCCAACTCAAACGGGTTTATTCCAGGTTTTGTCCCTTTTTCGCAGCTTCACGAGGCAGCAAGGCGTCTCTCCCACACGCCCCCAGAGCCGGCGGGCAATTCACAACCAGGCGGGTGATGGCGTCGCCTCCAGCCGCCATCGGTGCCGGGGAGCAACGACTGGAAACCAGCTCCCGAGCCACCAGAACAAGACAGCAGAAAACCGGGAAAACCGAGGAACGAGGAAAGACCCCACCACCTGGGACTTTCGGCGAAGGGAGCCCAGCTACACCCTTCGCCGCTGCCGCACCAGCTCATGCTGCGCGGAGCTCCCGCAGGCAGCCGCCGGCGGGGTCAAACCTCCGAGCGCTCCCCGTGCCCGAGGCTGGGGCAGGGTCGCTCCTCCGCAGGGCTCGGCGGGACGCGCGGCCCCACAGCGAGCCGCGGCCCCGTCACCGCCGCTCCTCGCCCGCCATTGCCGTTGCTCGGCGACGGCGCCGCCGCCACCACCACATGCGGCGAGTGCCGGGCGAAGGCAGCCGCGCTCCACCATTTATTTCAACCACAATTCCTCCCTAGATAGGAAGGAGGTTTCGGCTCCCCCGCCCTCCCTCTCCCGAGAGCCCGGCGGGACTCGGTCCGGCGGGACTCCCTCCCGGCGCTGATCCCCTCAGGGCAGGGCGGGGCGGGAAGGCGCGGCCGCCTCACCCGCGCGTCTCCTTCATGGCGCGCGCGCGCACAGCCCGCGCCGCCCGCGCTTCCCGCCTTTCTACTCCGCCGCCTTCCCGGCGGCCCCCGCGCGCCCGCCCGCCCGCCCGGCGCCCCCTGGCGGCTGCGGCGGCGAGTTGTCCCCCTCACGTCTCCTCGTGTCCCCTCCGCCGTTGTGTCACAGGGACACCGAGCACGTACCGGAGGGGATAGTCCTTCCCTGTGGTGGATATAGCCTTCCCTGTGGTGGATATAGCTTTCCCCGGGGCGGATATTCCTTCCCCTGTGGCGCTGACACACACCCCGAGGCTGGGCGGGTCCCCGCCGTGAGGGGGTCCCGCAGCGCCCCTGTGCCTCCCTCACACAGCCGAGGGATGTTCCCCCTCCTGACACCCCCTTCCAGACAGAAGGGAGAGGAAAAAAACCCCAAAACAAACCAACCAAGAATCGCTGTTGTATTAGTTTGTTCTCATCCAGTACGTGGTGAAGAGCAAGCCCGGTGTCCCCTGACTTCAGCTGGTGTGGAGAGGATTTAACACACATTGCTGATGACAGCAGTTGAGTACTCATAATAACTTCACTGCCATATATAATTTTCACGGGGTCATGGAATAGGAAGGGACCTTAAAGATCATCCAGTTACAGCTCCCTGCCATGTCCAGGGACACCTTCCACTATCCCAGGTTGCTCCAAGCCCCATCCAACCTCTCCGTGGACACTTCCAGGGATGGAGCATCCACAGCTTCTCTGGGCAACCTGTGCCAGGGCATCACCACCCTCACAGAGAAGAATTTCTTCCTAATATCCAATCTAAACCTACTCTCTTTTAATTTGAACCCATTCCCCATTGTTCTGTCATTGCATGGTCTTATAAATAATTTTGCCCCATCTTTCCTGTGAGTTCCCTTCAGGTACTGGAATACTATAATTTTTGGGCCAACATAGTCTGTCACAAGCTGAATATTAAACCAACCAAACTACCCTGTGAGACCATGACACTTAGATGACAATTCCCCGCTTGCATTTGAGCTTGCGAAAAAGTTAAAAATCAAAAGCCTGGTGCTTCTGCAAAGTTGAATAAACCTTCGGGAAAAAAGTTTGCTTCCCCACTGCCCTGATGCCTTGCCATATCACAGCCTTTCTCTGAGATTATCACAGGATTTCTGTACTTTTCTGGGTTGTCTGTAGCACTTTTGCTGAGGTAAAATACCTATTATCTTGCAGGACACTTTGAAGAAACAGAAACTCAACCTTTGCCCTGAACATTTAACAAATTAACAAAACATGTACTTTTAACAGGATAGCCTTACACACCAGTCTCATATAACTTCATGGTATGGAGAGCTAAAAATTACTTTAGCTATTAAATATTTGCACGGCAGTACTTGTGGTAACATTTCAAAGTCTTTGATCTGATTGATGCTTCTGCAAGGAGTTGTATTGGTAAGGACAAAAAAAAAAATCGAGCAAACTTATTGACAGTTTTTGTTAAACCACTAGTCATGTCCTTTTTATTCCTAGAAGTTTATCAGGGTTTTCTCTAACACCTTGTTGTCCTCACAACACTACTGTGATCCTACTGACAGGAAAACTGTTGTATACTGCTTCCTCTTCTTTTCTCCCAGGTCCATCCCATCTATTTTGTGTAAGGAAAACAACTGCCTTTATTTTTCCCGACTTTATGTGGCCAATTATCCACGTTTATTTTTTTTTTAAATCTGTTTCAGCTGCGTGCTTCAGTACCCCAACGGGAAGCTGCATTTGCCCACAGGTGCGATGGGAGGTTTTTAATGGGGAGGTAATGCTTTTATTTAAATCACCTGCAACATTTAGGGAAAAAAAATTAACAGCTCGTCAAGCACAAAAGTTTTTCTTCAGGTGCAATTCTGATTTTAAATTGAAGTGAAGAGTAATCAAGCTTAACTGGGTTGCTTCAGCTGTAAACTATTAAAGAGAAAAAGCAGGGGGTGCCTGGGAAACAGAAGGTATTAAGGATGGCTGGGGTGACATGGTCGGGTCGTGAGCTTTTTCGGTGCCTAGAGCTTGGATCCACGAATAATACACTTTTTTCTGGAAAAGGAACCATCGTGAGGAGGTATGAGAACAAAAATTAAGTAGAGTTTTTATTTTCCTTGAGTTTATAAATTCTAGTTTCCAGTGTTATCTGAGGTGACTGACTGGGCTGGCTCTTCCGTGAGTAGTATTTTTTTCCCCCCCGCAGAAAATAAGGGTCTTCTGTTACTTGCCACTTAGTTGTTCTAACTTTAGTTAGTTACTATTAGTATTGTTTTTCTAACATGTAAGGTGTTGTATTCTGCCTGTGTAACATTTACAGTTTTATGTGTAGCAGTGACTGAGCCATGTTACGTTTCAGAGTGCATAGAATTTTGGGACAGTTTGTTTCAAGGTAGTGCTTTTCTCCGTTGGGTGTGTTATATGAACTTTAAAACGCTTCTGTGTAGTGCCTGGGTTATAGAAGTGCCTGAAAACTAATTAAATATTGTGGTTGGAGTTCCTCTTTGGTGGGTGTCTGTGTTACCCAGATAGTATAACTCTAGTGATGTGGAATGGATGTTTAGGTTTCTTTGTTTTTTAAATTGCTAATATGTCCTGAAGGAGTAAATATTCTCTGTAGTATAAATGAGGTGATATCTGAGTATGTTTAGTCTGATAGAGGGTACTACTAATTTTATGGAGATGTGCTTTATATTTATAAACACCTAGGCTTTGCATTTTCTCATGTTGCAGTCTGTACATATTATTTTAATTTTATCTGTCAAGTTAACGGTGGTGTGATGTGTTTTATAAATCACCTATGGGAGACCACGTGTTTGATGGACTTCTGAAGTTCAATACTCTACTTATTCTTGCTTAAAAGAAGCTGTCTACGATCCTCATTACAATCCTGCTGTTGTGTCTTACCCCCTTTCCACTCCGGTTTGTTCAGCTGCTGCCCCTGAATTCCGTAGGGGATATTTGCTTGCAAATTCCTGTCCCTTTGCAGTAGAAAGTGGCAATCTTGTCCTTTATTTTTTCCCCCCAACAAACTGTTCTTGTCTTTTCAAGGTGGGCTAACTACCTTTTTACCTGTGAATTGTTTAGGATAATCTATGTTTTCACTGCTAGATAAATCAGTTCTGATCGTGTGGCAATTCAAGATGGTCTAACCTGGGTGTGACTTGTCTCCTCTCTTGAATAGTCCGTGCTAATTAGTGTTGAGCCGGCTCTGTTTCCTAATTGTCCAAATCCACGCGGGCTCCAAACTGCTGCTGTTGGTGCAAGGGAGCAGCAGAACCACAAACACGTTTTTGGAAGCGCAGTTCTGTGTGATGTGTGTTGTGCCTGTCCTTGAGCACACCTGTAAATGCACAGATGACTGTTAATTAATTCTTGTCAAGTAATTCACTTGTCTGTGCTAGAGACGTAACTTGGAGGTTTTCTTATGGGGGTGAACACAACGACTGGCTTTATAGGACCAACTCTTCTCCGTAGGCAGATGCACTTTAATATTACCACAGTCAAAAATTTTCGGGATGCCTGTGTCACTTGGCTTGTTCAGCTTAGAGAAGAAGAGGCTGAGGGGAGGAAAAGTTGTGATATTTTAATATTTTCTTCATTTTACAGTGCTTTTGCAGATATGTTGTAATCCATAAAAAAAGACAGATTTGTCCAGAAATATATTTATAATCTTTTATTTGGAAAAGTGCTTCACAGATCTTATCACATTTAAATGTTTTAACATATAATGATAACATTTTAATAATTAAAGAAGGGTGGAACTTTAGAACAGATTTTTGAAGGCAGCTTTGGAGGAATTTGAGGAATATGCCTGAAAAGTTATATACCAACTATTGGAACTGAACCTTTCTGCTTCAACATAAGAAACCTGACTCGAGAGGTGTGATATTAAAATACTACCCACATCACAGAAACTTATCAGAAAAACAGCTTATTTCAGCTTTGTATTTATGCAGAGGATCTTATCTATGTAATGTACTATATTTCACTAGAGAGATTTCTGTCAGCAGTAATTCATATATATATATATATATTTAGGCTGTGAATATCAACTATGAAATTCAGTTCTGGAAAGCTGCATTTTGTAGTAAATGCTCTCAAGACTCACCAATCTATCACGTTGTGTGGGAGATCTATGCTGAGACATAACACTGAACAGCAGAAGGTGGGGTTACTGAAGATGGATTTCAGATGGGTGGATTTAAACAAGTACCTTGTTGTGGGTTTGGTTTTCTCTGTATTTTTGAACTTTATCAATTTACTTAAGGGCTGTAGTTCTACAGATATTGGTAACCTTACAAGCTGCTGATAAATGTAAATGCATAAAGCACTCATGTTTTAAGCTAGGGTGAAAACCAAGCTTTTTCCTTGGAGGGCATCCCTTTGGGTCTGTGCTGTTACACTGGGTCTTCCTAGGCTGGCTTGCTCCTAATGGCCATTAGCTCCTCATATGGCCCATTCCAGTGGATTCCTTCCTTAACTGCAGTCACTTGGGAGGATTTCAACTCGCCACTGGAGGACCAGCCAGCAAAACAATACCTCTGCTTCGCTTTCCCAGGGGAGTCCTTAATGCTTAGCACGAAAAAAGTTGCAGCTCTTCACCTGTCCAGCAATGAAAGGCTCGACTTGGACTTGCACAGGCTTGTAGGGCAGGTGCAGTGGCACCAGGAGATGGACGGTCACTCCCTTGTTTCCCTTCAATTGAAGCCACGATTAATGATGGTGTTACCAGCTCCTAGAACAGGTTAGTTAATGGGAACTAACTGTGAGCTCGCTGAAGCAGCACTAATCTCACTGAAGTGTCTGCCTTTGATCCGCTCGTTCTCTCTCAGCAAGAGAGAAATAGCCACGGGACAGGAGTGCTTCGTTTGCAATCGTGTTAATTTTGCTTTAGGTTTGTCTTTAGCTGCTGGAGATTAATGAATCAAAATGGTGTTTAAATTTACAACCAGTTCTCTTCTGATCGCTTGGCAGTATTATTTCTGGTTGTGTTCTACTTTGATTGCCTGAGCTGGGTCATCCAGAGGACTCTGCTGTTCTGCCATCTGAGGGGTGGGGTACAGCCACAAACGTCTGGGAAACAGGGAGGCAGCAGAGGGTGTCGAGGATCTTTTGCTTTTCCAGCCATTTCCAAAGCTGTGTATTTGTTGCACCCACGTCCAAATCCATCGTCTGCCTTTCCTCTGGGCTCATTTTTGCCCCTACAACAATCTTCTCTGACCTCTGATTCCACCAACATGCCTCAGATGTGGGGGACAGTATGTTTGGGATACTCATTTAATGGGAAGTGAAGACAGGACCCGTGATGCTTGACAGTTTAACATCAGCAGGGTCTGCTAACATTTGGATAAGCAGGTGGCACAGGAAATCCTAGGTTTGACTATAAGGAGAAACCTTGGGTGGTGAAGTGTTTGAATCTCCCATAGGCAACCTAAATAGATAGGTTCTGTAAAGATTTGATTTGAACTCTACCCTCCAAAAAAGGCATTATGTGCATGAAATTCTTTGCTGTTGCAGCTTACCTTTAATGAGTTTCCCTCCGGGGAGGAAAATGGAGTGAAAGGTGCACTTGTAATTTAAGATTATTTTTCTAGAACAAGAACAGTGATCTCTGCTGGCTACACCTGAAAAAGAAAAGAAAAATATTACGTAGTAGGTGTTGGGTCAGAAAATCTCTTGGGTCAGAAATAGTCGCCAGGAAGATATTGTCCAAATTTACTGGGGTATACCCCTTGTAGCTTTTTTTTTTTTCCTTACCATACTACCTTCATTTTACAGGTAATATTTATTTTACAGGGGTACTGAAGAGGTGTAACTTATTATTGTTGAAAAACAGTTTTCTCTGATCTGAATGGAGATTTCTACAGATAAATTACTTAATGAACAGTTTTACTTAGAGAATACACACATATTTTTTTTTTCTTGATAGAGGAAGAGAACAAACCTGTTTAATATTTGGATTTTTCTTCTATGATGGGGACCCAAGTCCTTGGGCAGCTGATGGTGTGTGACATGGGTTTTCTAGTTCCATTATAGTTGGAACGTGGCTGTGAGCCTGTTTCTGAGCATTAAAGCCTGATGCTAATACCTCTGATGCACTGTCTCTCATCATGTTGAGGAGTCTTCCTTGGCATGAATTCATTAGTTTCATGCAGAGATCGTATATAATTCTGATTGCAGCTTGCAGGGAAACTTTGAAGAGGGGAGTGGATACTGGTAATTACTGAAACACCTCCGTTCTGTGTGTGAACAGGGAGAAATTTTCATATCCCTTAACCTTGGAGTAAAACCTCGTTGAAGTTTTTATTTTTCCTTGCCTTTTTGTGTGATAGTGTTAGAGGTTCAACTCCTGTCAAAAAAAGAGTGAATTTGATTATGAACTTGAGCCCACAGCAAGGAACTCCCAACTGACCACCTTCATCCTGTGCTTGAGGAGGCAGAGTTTCACCTCTTCAGCTGCCAAGGTTTTTGGGGAGGTTGTGTAGGTGTGCTTCGTTTCCACCAGTTCTTGAAATTGCCCACTGTTTGAAGGGAAGCAAAACTAACAGAAAGCAATTAATAAATCATTCTGCTCCTGTGTAAAACACAAATTTTACTGATCCTTTTGATAATTGTTCCCAGGACCTATTTTCCCACGGTGTGTGTTTCCCATATTATTTATAGTGAAATGAGGAGGGAGAAAATGGAGGGTGAAGACACAGTATTGATTTTCTCTGTGAACTTACTTCTGTTTTGGGCTTCCCATTAATATTAGGTGTATTTGTGGTGTTTTTCCTGGGTAATTATGAAGGGGCAACTTATGGGGATTACTTGAACCATATTACAGAATGATGAAGGGATAAGAGCTTAGAAAAAATAGTGTAACATAAATACTGGTTTGGCTTTTCTGCTGCACTTAGACCTCCAAATTTCGAGGGGGAAAAATATTTAAACTTAACCAAAGGTACTGCCATATTCTTCTGAAGGAAAAGTATAATTTACAGTGGCTGGAGAGGAACAGGAAAAGAGGAGCAACAGACAATAACTAGAGCTTAACTTCTGTAAGAGGGTTTTCTGATTTTGGCACTTGTATCCAGTTTGGTGCATTGTTCACAGGGCTTCTTTGAAGTTGATTAAGTAAACCACAGGTAATTGTTCTTTTTTGTTTGAAGAGTTGTCTCATCAGGGAATTGGTAGGCGCAAGGGAAGCACGGAAATGATGCTGATTTTCTCATAACTAAGTCTTTAAAAAACCCAAAAATTAAGGGGGAAAAAAAAAGAGATGAAGCAAAGGAGAGAGCGACGAGTAATGGGCTGAAAAACTGGCAAATAAACATATAGGACAAAATCAATATTTCATACAAATATGCAAGTGCTTCCATTCACATTAAATTTTTTAACACATCTGTTACGTATTCTCTCAGGTAAAAATTGGGTGAGAGAACAGAAAGCAAGAGACAAACAAATGAACAGTGGAAAAGATGTGTGTGATGTGCATGAAAACTGCTTGTTAATAAGGCAGTTCAAGGGCTGCCATCAGGAATGCAGCACCTGGGATGGATATTCCAGTGGGTGGGAGAAACGCCGAAATATTTTTGAGCCCCTCAAAAATCAGGGTTCAATCTTGGGTGCATCAAATCTACTAAAATACAAAGGGTTTCTAGGTGGTTTAAACACAACTCACTCCTGTTTAAAGTTTTCTTTATGCTGTAAGAAAAGAAGAAAATGGCAGTTGTGCAAATAAGCCCACAGTCTATATGAGCTCACAAATTCTTACTGGTAATCCAGCAGTCACATTTCTGTCTTTATTGTACTTCCATCCACCTGGTTTTTCTTAAATAATATATATTTGATCCTTTTTCTGTTAACTTCCAGACTAAAGTGAAATTTTTATTTTTTGCTTGCTGTTTGCAGCAGTGTAATAAAGGGGTTGTGTTCACAGGGAAGAATGTGAAGATTTCAGATGGTACTGGGTTCTTGTTTTCTGGGATTATTGGAGATTGATTCACTAGGAATTTGTTGCCAGATAAGTTTTCCATCTTTAAAGCACCCTGTTTTCCCTGAGGAGCTCTTATTTAATTGATGATAACTAGATATAGTAACTGCTTTCTGACTCAGTTCACCCCTCAAAGAGAAAGTCTCTAGGTGTTCTTTGCTATTTTGTACAGGAGTACTTAATTATTCCAGAGATTTAAGAAACAATGCTACCTTATGCAAGGTTGCTTTTAATTATGCTCTTCTCATCTGCCAGACTTTGGGGATATTTTACCATAGTGTGAAGCCAGGGAGAAGCAGGAGTTCAAATTTGTACTTTAGTCTTTGCAGAGTGCTGGTTGTTTGCACAGGTGATTCAGCAAAGTAAAGCTAAGAATTAAAGTTACCCAGCTAAAACCATACACATCTTGAGAAATGATTTTGGTCACATTGACGTGGCCATGACAACACACAAAAATTTGGAAATGGAGGGGAATGTTCAGTCCCAGCTGTTGGGAAGTGGAGGGAATAACTGTGAATTTGATACTTGGCACATCTGTGCAAGTATCCTTTTTGTTGAACTGCTCGTTCCTCCCCCCTGAGGGATGACCAGAAAATTCTTGTATTTCTGTGGACTGTTGTGTGATGCATTTGAGTAATAAAACTGAATATGCTCTGTCTGGATTAATACAACTGGTTGCTGTAATTGCAGAAAGCAACGGGTTTCTGTTAAACTGAGCTTGCTGGAACCATCATCTTAACACTTGAGTTAGATTTCGGTGACTGAAACACTGTGTTTGTCCCTCTTCAGTGTGAGGCTCTTGAAATTATTGATTCCTGTATAAACTTTAGGCTCCAGCAGGGATTTGTAGTGGGTGTGTGATCCTTCCACACGTTTCACCCTGTGTGAAGGGGACTCTGCTGTGACTCTCCACGAGCTCTAACCCGGTTTCTTTTCCGTGTGCCCCTCTTGGCTATGCCATGTATCTTCCAGGTCCCCTGCCTGAGGAGCACAGTTAGGGAAGAGCTCAGCTCTGAAGCTCTGAGAGCTTCTGGCAACAAAACCACGGTGATCCCACTGTGTGAGAATTGTCCTCGGTGTGGCACCAACACGAGCGCAACTGTATCTATGGATTGTCTGGTTTTGCTTTAGGATTTCTTTCAGTGCCCACAGTTTCTTGAGGCAACGACCAGGAAGTAAAATTAATTTTTTGAGGCATAAATAATGTGATGAGGCATTAAGGTGTTTACGTGGTGTGTGTGTTCTCCACCTCTCATTAGTCATGGCTGTGGAAGAACCTAGTTGCCAAATATTTGATTCATAACCAGGCTGTGCAAATCTTGTTATCACGTAACAGTATGAGGTAGAACGTAAATTCTGAGTTGAGGTCTCTCCTAAAGGCTGGGTCTGAGGTGATAACTGTTATCCTGCAGCTCAGCATCTCGGTATTTATTTTTACTCATGTAGAAATCATCTGTATTTTTCACTAACGTGCCTAGACTGCTATACCTCTGTCCTGGGACTGCAACTTCATAGATTGATTATTTTTTTTCCCTTCTTTAAACTACATATGAATTCATTTCGTTTATCCTTTCATGTAGCCCATCAATGAGGCACGTAGGAAGATAAAAGTATTAATTACCTGCAACTATGAAGACTGAGAGTAAAGAGGTTTTCATATTGCTGGTTTCATACTGTAATTAGCAGCATCCAAGAGTGCAGAACTTGAAAAAGATTAGAAAAGAAACCTCAGTGCTCTTCAGCCTTTGCCTTCAGCCCTGCAGCTTTCCAAAAAGTATACAGTAGATTTTCAGTCTAGTGGATATTTCTTAGCTGGCAACAGATAAAAGCCTTCAGCTTCCTGGGAGAGGACCAGAGCATGGAAAAAGCTGGTTGCATAGTCACTGGTGGAATCCCTTTAATACTGGCTGGGTGATCTTGAGAATTTTTAAAATAACAGTGAGGAGAATCTAATTTCAGTGAAGCAGAGTTCACTCTTGATAAAGGGCCTTCCAGAAACTCGTTCTTTGTAACTATAGAAACTCCTAAATTTTCTAATCTTTGATGGAGAATGAGAACAGACTTTGCTGAGTTCTCAGTAAATCCCAGAGCTGATAGTGAATGCTTAACACACTGAATATAGTAGGAAAGAGGCTCTTTGGAACTTGCTTCCAGTAAAACATTCTCTAAATCAGAGTAATATCCTCACTAAGCTGCTTAATAATGAAAACGGTGGTCAGAGGAATGTAGTGGTGAATGTCCTTGGAGGTGGGGAGAAAAAGGCTGGAGCAATGTAAGTTAAATTTCTGCAGTGAGTGATTATTATCTCTGATCACAGCCCTCTTTTAGGAAATCAGAATCAAAACCAAGTGTACTTCTTTTGCACTTAAAGAAGGAAACAAAACTTGTGGTAGCACTGAACAGGAGTGGAAACAATACAGACTGAGTGCTAGGGAGCCAAATAAAAACCTGTATAATGGAAGGAAGATGAAAGACTACTTTAAATCTACTACTTTTAAATCATAAATCTCTGATTTAAAGATAAGTGTGTGGTGAAAGTCTCTAAAACAGTGAGCACTACTTAAATTTGAACAGGATTTGGTATGGAGTCAAATTCAGGTGGAAGTGGTACATCTTGAACCCAAACTAGTTCTTCCAATTCTGATAGAAAACTTGTTGCTTCTCCTTTAGCTTTTGTCAAATGTGAAGGAAAAATAAAAAAAGTGGAGTGGTGGGGAAGACTTTTTTGAGGGTGCTTTTGAGTTTTCATGTAAGGGGATCTTTGTTTATTTTGGAACCTTCCCCTCCTGTAGGTAACATGCTTCGGAATGTTTGTAAAGGAATTTAGGCAGCAAAACAGGGTTTAAAAATACCACTGTGAGCTAAGTCATATCACCCTAAAGTAAATAATGAGTGATAAAGCACGACAAGGTATTCAGAGTGACTGTTCCTAAACAGTACATTTAAACAGTTGGTTTCCTGTTCTTCGTGTTGCTGATTTTACAGACCTTGTCTCTGGAAAAACTGTGAGCCGGAGAAAATCTGCACACGTCATCAAACTCGCACAGCTTAATTGCAGCCACCTCCAGAACCTCTGTGAAGACTGGAATTTTTAAATGGGCAAGGCCCCTGCCAGGGGTGAATGCCACTAATCCAACGTATGAAAATTTGGTTTGCAGCAATATTGCTTGAGAACGCTGAAGTAGTGGAGAGGAGGCTCATCAAAGAGGGAAGAATAGAATGTGAATGCAGTCTCTTAACGTTTTTCAAGGAGCTGCATGGGTAGTTTAGACACACCATGATTCTTTTATTTAAGATGATTAAGCATTAATAGGAGATATGTGGCTAAATACCCATGCAGGTCTTTTATAATCCAAATATCATATTTTCACAAGCCCCGGTGACTCCAATAAGCACTTGAAACCCAGGAACTCAGTGCTGTTAGAGAACTTGTCCAACGGTGCAAAAGCAAAACCTGAAATTTGAAATCACTCAAACTGTTTTTTTCACTAATGCAGAAAGAATCTTTCTTTCTCTCATGAAAGACTTCTATTTTTTCAGGAGTATACAGCAGAACTTTATCGTATTTTTGCTTTTACAGCTGTAAATTACCTTTGTTTTCATTTTTTTTAACTTCTTTATTTGGACAGGTAAAAGGTTTTCTCCCAGGTTTGGTCTGAGATTTCTCCCCAGGCTGTAATTCCAATTGTTATTTTGTGCTGCTGTCTCAACACTTGTGTGCTTTTTTCAGATGAACGAGATATTTTGCCATTGTCATGACTGTTGTGTATTGTTAATTAAACACCAATGCAATTAAGCACCTTTGTCTTTCAGGGAAGGAGGCTACACTTTCATTTAATATTTAGTTATTATGTAGGTTGAAGAGTGTACTCATCTCTGTTTTCCAGGATCACACAGGTGCAAGGATGTGCCTCTCAGCTGAGAAACAGAACCCGTGATATGGACTAAGATTCATAAACCAGGACTTAAGTCAGTGCTAACTCTCAGTGAGAGATTGGGGCTGGCACTGCTCTCTGCAGGTGACTTGCTCACATAATATTTATCTCTTTAAGCCTGTCAGTCCCTCAGACAGTCCCTGAGGTCAGGGCACACTCAGCCTCTGTGCAGCTCTTCTGCTTTTGCTGCCCAAGATGTGGGTGAGAAAAACCATGAACTGGTGTCTGCCTGGTGCCTTCTACCATGTCATTTGTCTCTTTTGGAAATACCTTACTTGATACATTCTATGATTTCATTTGTGGGTTTCTTCCCTTTTTGTTTTTCAGGCTGAGATAACAGCCCTCTGGAAGAGCTGGAAAATACACAAGTAAGTTTTTAATCTTTTTTGTTTGTTTTTTTTTTCTTCCTCCTCTGAGTCACCTTTCAGAAGAGACGTCATTCACTGCTGTCTAGAGAGCTCAGAGGAGCTTCCTAACACTGCAATTTAAATTGCTTAAGATCAGGTGGTGAGTTTTTCAGAGTCTTGGAAGAATCTTGGAAGAATTTCAAGGTGTGTTTCAGGTTTCACTGCAGTGAAAGTGCATCCAAACTTTCCATCAGCATCAGTACGAAAGCCTTGAGGTTTGGGTGGGGAATCTAGAGAAATATGTATTTGGTTTTTGTATTAGCCCTTGTGTATCTAGAGGCAGAAGAGTAACAGAGTCTATTTTTAATTGACCTTAATATCATGTTTTGGCCAGCATGTGCAGTTACAGATGGCAGGTGATCTGGATTTGGGTTGTGCCTTCAGCAGGGGCAAACAAGCACAGAGCTTGTGCAGACACCTGTGTAGCTTTCCATCCATTAATATGAGTTTTAATTTTTACAAAGTGTGTACCTCTTGTCTGAAAATTTATCGTGGCAGATGTTCTCCTCCCAAAGCGCATTTTTTTCTGCTGCCCCCTTAACCAAAAAAAAAACCCCTCTCCATAATCTTTTAAAAAGAATAATGAACAAAGGATTCACCCGTTGTCTGTAGGGAACTGAATGTAATACTTGCCATCCAGAGGGTTGATTTTTCCTGGGGAAAAATACAGGCTACTACTCCCTCTCCTGGCCTCACAGGGGAAATATATGGAATAGTCAAAAGGGGGCATTCTTGCTTTTTCAGACAAATGAAAAATAAGTCATAAAATAAGTGCATAGTTAGACCTGTCATTTAGGTAGAGCAGGAATTGCTCAAGCTGACAGTCTTCAGCCAAAGCAAATATAGCAGATGGAATATTAAATATCAGAAGTGATTTGCAGACTAATTTAATCTCTTGCTTTGTGGACAGAGGTTTTATCTACCTCACCTAAGGTTTACCCAAAGCTTTTATTAATTGATGAAAATGCCCATTGCACAGTTGCACGTGCTCTTTCTGTGTATAAGAATATATATATCCCCTCCCATTGTCAGTTAAATCTCACAGAACAGTTCTTTATATCTGTGAAAATACAAATGTGACAGTCCTGCCAGTCTGCATAAGGATTTGCTGCGACTGATTTTGCATTTTGAGCTTTTTTGCACTTTGGGCATATCTGGAGTTGCCAAGTAATGGTTGAACAAGCTGTGTACTATCATAAAAATCTCTTGAAAGGGCAAATCCTTATGTACAGCCAGTCTGGATGTACCTGGAGAAATTCCTGATGTCTTGTGTAGCCCTTTCTCATGGAAACAAGAGCAAATCCAGCTCTGACTGTGCAAATAGAGAATGATGTTGGTTTTAAGCTTCTGTGTTAAGAGATGTCAACAAAGGTGTTCACTTCTCAGTTTACCTGAGCACTTATAGATTAAACCTGTTCACAAACACATTCAAACTAGTGCTGATAACTTCTGTTTATAATAAAATTTTACTCTGCTCTCAGGTATTTCTAATACTTTTATTTGCTCTGGTGTTAGGGTACTTATGATTAGGTAAAGGCTTCCTATACATCATAATTAATATGGTTTCCCATTAATATTCTGGATCAACCTGGGGAAATCAAACTTATGACCTGGATTTTTAAAAAAAAAATCACATCTGAAGCTACATATTGTGTTCTCTTGCCTAAAGAATCATTTTCTTTGTAATTCAGTTTACCTAGCTAATGCAAATAAAAAATTGCTTCTGCCCTAACATTACAGAATATTTTAGCTACCATGTTTTAAAAAGATGCTGCTTTTTCAACCAGTATTGTTTTTTTACAGTGCAACATCTAATTTAAGTGCAGTGTTAGGGTCGGGATAAAGATGTTTCTCATCTTGAAGGTATAATTAGAACACACCAGCACAACAAGCAGGTTCAGGGGTCAGATCTTTTAAAGCTTTAGAGCAGATGTAGAGAGGGCCATAAAATATTTTAGTTTTCAAACAAAAAGTACCCATGATCTATCTTCATCACCTATTACCTCCCTTGGTCATTTATACTTGGGGAAAGCAGGTGCAAGGCACTACCAGATACTCACTCAAAAGTTATAAGCAACCACTAAGCTGCAGAGGAATAGGCAGGGTTTACACTGACAGTTTTCCCATGGTAGTGGAAGGAAAATATTGGCCTCAAGCACTTGCTTCCCAGCTCCTCATATCTCTACTTAGCCAGGGTGGGAGGTTAATTTGGAGTTAACTATTTGCATCAAATACTCGAGTTTGTTATGCTTAAATCTGCTAATGTAGACATATCCTTACAGAGACTGGGTATTTGGAAAAGATTAAGTTGAAATGAAAGGAAGGAATAGAAGAAAGGACTACAGAAAAGCAGTTGTAAGTGTAAGGAAGAAGGGATACTAAATATAACCTGTACTCATTGTCAACTTGAAAATAAAACATGGAGAGGTAAAAGAATTGCAATTAATCCCTTATGCAAAACAATGGCAAAAGGATTAAAAAAAAAAAAAAAGGTTAAAAGATGGAGAGAAAACAGAAACAAAATGGTCAGTCTGCTCCTTAGGTGACTGACTACACATTTATTGGGATTCTGCCTGCAAACATATTCTTCCCTACATGTACTGTGACCATTTTTAGGATTGCTGACTGAGGCAGGGTGTGGGGGTGTGTAACTCTTCCCTTTCCTCCTGTTTTGTACTGCTTTGCACCACGTGGAGCTCCTTAGGGTCAACTGCAGCAGGATTTAAAAAGACAGGTTGCCATTCTGTTTTGGGATAGATAATGCCCAAATGCATATTTTGAGCAAGTTTGTAGGTCTCTGAAGATAGGTGGTAAGTTATTACTAATACTTTTTTGTTAGGAATCTATTATTAGTGGTATGTTGGAAGATAAAATGCTGTAGTAGAAATGTGGTTTTATACAGAATTTGTTTAGTGGTATGTTTGTGTAGGTGGGAAGGAGTGTAAGATACTTGACTGTAAAACTTGGGGGGAAAAAAGCCAAAAAACCAACTATGAGTTATCTTCATGTTCCATAAAGTAGAAATCAGGCAATGAATTACTTATAGGCTACTCCAAAAATGTCTGTATGAGAATAAAGGAAATTATTCTCAAACTTGTCTGTTGCAAGTCAGACCTGATTTCAAAATACAGAGGAGGAGGGAAGGAACTTGCTGTGACTGTAGGAAGATATTGGACAGGCCATAAGCTGGGAGGGTAAAGGGCCATACAAACAACCAAGAATCATCATTTGTGGAATAGCATGGAGTGAGCTCTAAATCCTGGAGCTCTGCTAGCAATGATAAATTTAAGAAACCAAAGTTATTTTGGTAAGACTTTTATTGCACAACAAAAGATCTGTGTTGTTCCAAACATTGCTTAAAGCTCTGGGGAAGAAAAAACAAACAAAATCCCAACCAAAACCTGGTGAAACTGAAAAGTATCTAAAACTCCACAGCACTAGGAAGGATATAACAGCAATCAAGTGTTGCATAAACACAGGGACAGGAACAAACTTGGATATGAAATAAGTGATCTGAGGATGTGCTACAGCCTGACCCAGGCAAATGGTTTAGTGAGGGGCCCAGCTCATGTTTAACCAGATGGGTTGGTGAGAACTCAGTGTTGCACCTGCCTGGTCCTTTAGCTGATTTCATAGGGAAGTTGTCAGGATGATGTTTGTTCCTGTGTTATGTCAACACCACGCTCTGGCTAATCCAGGTGAGGGACACAAGTGTGATTCCTTTAATGTTAATGAAGTCTGTGTCTGTCCACTTTTAGAGGAAACTGGATACACATCACTGCTAACATTTTCCTATTTTAACTTGAGCCAACAATGAGGCTCTTTCAGGGTTTCTTTTAGAGTCTTTTCAGCTTGTGGTAATTTTAAGGTTCCAACAGAAGCTTCAGATGCCTGACTCTTACTTGTCTTAACCTCTCTTTGGACAGTACAAGGGAAAACTTTCCTCAGCAGTGTAATGGACTTCAGCTTAAGTAAGAACCAGCATGAGAGGTTTCAGTACTGAATTTGAACTTGATTATGTACAAGGTTCAAATTTGGCATCAAAACTGTCAAGATTTGCATGTCAATTTGGCTGTGAGTTTCCACATGGGCTGCTGGACGTACTTCGTTTGAAACTATGCTTCTGTAGACTTTGTTTTCATTTAAAGGCAGGGGGAATCAAAGGTCCTTGAGAGGAAAAGCCAGGGAGCTCTTAAAGTCAACTTTGAGCTTGTCCCTGCAGCAGATGTAGTGCAAAATTTTATTAGAGACAGAACTTTATTAGGAGAATTGAGAAGTTAAGCTGATCTGTTCTTCAAACTCCCCCACAGAAACCGCTCACCCGATTTCACAAGAACACGAACAGAAGCCAAAATTTCGTGATCAAGCATCTACTTGCAGGTAAGAGCAAAACTCCAAAGGATTCTTGGCATTTGGCAAAATGCAGACCAAGTTCTGGATCTCTTGGCTTAGCTTTGTCTTCAAATATTAATGCAAGTGTTATATTAAGAAACCAAGCAGTGAAGTGCTTTTGGAGGCAGTGCTGGGTGGCAAGAAAAAGTAAATCAGAGCAGAATGATAAATAATGTGTTGGGCTCTGAAAGGAGAGGTGTCATCTTGTTCCTGACACACTGTCGAGATGATGTTTTACTGCTTTGACTTTGTGTGTTGGAGAACACACAACAGTGACTGAGTAAGTGGTTTTATAGGGAATCTCACCCATGTTACAATAAACGGAGCTCAGAGATAACATATCTTTTTGTGCTTTTACGCTTTTTGGGATGATAACTGTGAAAAATTACCTAGTGAGGGTTAGCAAGCTGTACCTGTGGCCATTTTCTCATGACCCCTGAGTGATAAAGTTTACTATCTTGGATCATGATGTGTTGTCAAATGACAGGTTTGCCTGTCTGGCCAACGGAAAGTAATTGAGGAGTGTTATGGTTTTACAATCTGTGTTTCACCAAATTTGTAGCTTTTTGAGCTGTTAGACCTGAACAAAATAGGTCAATGTTGACAGAATAAGGTTGGCTCTCACTTTTCTTCAGTTTTTGACTAGTTCTGTGTGTCTCTTACCTGAAAGCAGCATGTGGGAAGCAGAGTTTTCTGGAGGTATTGCTGTTATAATTTCACTTACAGCTCAAGATTTTTTTTTTTTCGTGTTATGGCACAGTGGGCTTTTTTGGTCACTATTCTAAAATCTGCACCTTGAATTCCCAAATCTGCATGAATTTAAATGAGTAATCTGATAGGCTCCTGTAAGTGGGGAATTGGGAAATCCCTACCAGCTGGAACTGCTTAACAGTGGAAGCTTTGCTGACCTCAGATTAGCTGTCCACAAGCCATTTATTTTTATAGGTACGAGGCCAAGAGATGAAGCAGCAAAATTGCTTCTCTTACTCTATTTCTCACCCCTTTCTCTTCAGTAGTAGCTCCCTCTGCTGCACCCACATTTTGTCCTGAAGTACATTAGTAATTGAAAAAAGCTAAAGTGTTGTGTGGGTTTTTTTTAATACTCCTTTAGATCTTGAGACAGAAGAATCTGTGTAAACAGATCCTTATGGCTGAGATAATCTGAAGCTGTTCAATACCTGCTGACTGTGGCTATTTTTAGTCACTAGATACACTGAAAATGACTATTTTTAGGTAGCTTCCTCCTCAAATACCTTTATTTGCATGAAATGTCTTATCTTGCCACTTTGAGTTTGTGTAAGTCAAATAACAAATGCGTAGCAAAGTATAAAATCAGGCTGGTTTACATCCATTACACTTTTCCAGGTAAGCTATGTCTGGAAAGAAGAAAGATTAAAGAAAAAGGGTTGGTTTGGCTACAGATGACTTTATTATATATATAGATGACTTTATTTATTTAAACTCCTGTAGGGAGAGAGACTCAACAGTGACACCAAACACTAAATGATACCTTTGTGGTGGTGCTCTGTTCAGGGGAACAACTTGTAAACAGACTTCACTGTAACCCCAGAACAACACAAGCTCTGGAAATCCTACACTTCCATGTCCTGGAGGAAACAGAGACCTGTATTTTTGCCATTGCAGACATTTAATGATCAAACACAAAGTGGGGAAAAAGCTTCCCTTTGAGATGTTGGATGAGCTGAAGAACCCCGAGATGAAAATGTGTTTTTTTCAGGTTAGATGTGGTGTAACTGTGGGAGCACAGCTGGGAGGGGATTGGAGCCCAATATGCATGAAACAGTGGAAAAAGGTGTAAATGAGCTGGAAAAATTGGGATTGGTGGAACTAGTGTGGGGACCAAATGCTTCTCCTTTGCATCAAGTACCTCAACGCCTTGGTACAGCCTCTGTGTATAAATGCTAAAGGCAAATGAAGCAATTAAAATATCGTAGGAATTAGGAACCAAAATTCCAAAGTAAATGAAGTGCTTAAATATATGCAAGAAATTAAAACATTGTTATATCAGCAGACCACATACTAGACTGAAGAAGCTTTGTAAAGGAAAACATTTATGGGAGGAAAGTATGTAATGGACAAAATTTAAGCTTAGAACCTGTGTTTGAATGTTTTGGTGTGAAAGAAAAAATGTTTTGCTACATTAGGGAAATACTTTTCTTTTTTTACTTATGTCTGATATTAAGAAAAGGTGTTGACAGGGTACTAAGGGGTGCTTTTCCCAGCCTGCAGTTATCATGGATTTTCTTAAATTAAAAAACCCCTGCAATCAAACAGCAAAAAAAAAAAAATTCCCAACTTGAAGCAACTCTGAGGGATTTGCTAACTTATTGTTTTGCCCCAAGGCAGGATCAATTTTACCTGTTATTCAAGACAGAAGTTTGTCTGACTTCCCTTTAAAAACCCTTGTGATAAAAACTAAGTCTTCCTGCTTTCATCTGTTCACATATTTGATTATCTTTACCTGATATATAGGAATTAAGCCCATTATTTTGGCTCCTCTGTGTAAAATAAGTAGTGAATGTTTGCAGCAGCCTTTTGCAGAAAATAATTCCGCTTTTGCAGAGTGGAAGGCTCTTACAGTGTCCCTTCAGGTGGGCTTTGTTACACAAAACAACTTTCCTAAAGGCAGTCAAATGTAGCACAGATAGAAAAATACAGGGTAGGTGATACTTGAAGCCAAACCCAAATGCCAGAGGAGAATCACTCGCCCTGTTTGCTTCTCAAATCTTTGTTTCTTGAGGCAAGAGTCTTTCCTCCTAAATATTGCCTGAGGGGACAGAAGTGATTTTGTGGCGAAAATGAAAGGATTCAGCTTCTCCCCAATGTGTGGGGGGGAGTTTTTCAGGGTGTGTAGCAAGTGGCTCTTTGCTGTGGTTGGACAGGGCACAATCCTGTGTATATTCCACATCCACAGTAGAGAGGGGAGGGATTGGAGAAGTTGGTTCATGAGCTACTCTGTCAAATAGCCTGAGAGACACCTTGCCTCCCCTAAGACTTCCCCATCTGAATCTCATCTATCAAAGGGAAGTCTGATATTTTCTAGGATGCCACAATTTGTGGAAATGAATGAGCTTAATTAAGCTCCTGGGAAGCTCTCACAAATGGCTGGAGATAAATATCAAATGGGGTCAATACACTGTCATGAGACTTTTGGCTTGTTACTGGATGTTCCCATCCCTTTGGGACGGCCTAGAGGGCAAGGACTTCTGAGAAGATTGGGGTCGGCCATGATTAAAGCTATATTTAGAAACTTTTTTAATTGCATGCACTTCAGGCACATTAGAGCTGCCTGATTTTTTTTTTTTTTTTTTTATGGAATAGTTTTCTGTTAGAAAACGCAGTTTAGTGGAAATCAGAATGACATAGTCCCATGAAAAAATCTGACAGAAAGGGAAAATTAACTCAATTTTTCACTGTTTTAGTAATGGGAGTGTGTCATTTGGACAATGTGTGCCTTATTGAACTATTTGACATGTTTTATGTTGGAACTCAGAGCAGAGTTGAAGTAATTGTACTGTTCTACCAAGATATGAGTTTGGGTGTACAATAGCTATTATCTACTATGCAATAATTTGTTTACAATAATTCAGATTAAAATGGAACATGTGGGTAGCCAGCACCAAATTTTTCACCAAATGTCACTGCCATAGAATGTTATTTTATTCTAATAAAATAAAAATTAGACTCTAGATTAGATTCTAATACAAATTAGAAGTGCTGAAATTTCACAGAAAATAAAGTTCTCCTCAGCTTGAGGGACACTTGGCAGAATAAAAAACAAATCCTGATATAAATCAAATCTATTGGGGATAAAAGTATTACCAGTCCTGTAAGTCTGGAATGAAAGTGGTGGTCCCAGATTTTTCTACAGGCTACATGAAACATTGGAAAGTACCCACTGAACACAAAAAGTGACCAATAATAGAAATAATAGAAATCAGAGGGCTGGGAAAAGACAATGTAGGAACACAGACTGGATAAAATGATTTGGAAAGCCAGCATCAGGGAGAACCTGGCCTGCTGTTCCTGAGGGGTGGCTGGAAAGCAGGAGAGGCATGAAGAAATAACCAAGGAGGGGGGGGGAAATATTTTAATATGAGGCCCTGGATATACCTCAACATTGTTTGTATGGATCAAGCACACCAAGAAATTTCTTTTGAGCAAAATTGAACTCTTGTGCTTACAACTTGCCTGATCACATCCCTTGCAAGGGGGGGGGCATGGAAAAATGTTCGTTGGGGTGATGGGATCAGCTGCCGGAATTGCTGCCGCAACCTGCGGTGGGTTGGTTGGCAACAAATCCATTTGCACTTATTTGGTGGGGAAGAAGGGTTCCTGCTGCCCATCAGTTTGGAGTTCACTTTGAGTGGTAGGTGAACTGCACAAGACTGAAAATCAAAGGACCAGTTCATGATTACAGTGTTAGAAAAGGAAAGTGGGAAAACACAACACAAGGTCTGAGGGGAATCTTGCGTCGGTCTCTTGTTTTAGCTCGGACTTGGGATTTCCCTTGGTACAAACAGCGAAGGATCTGCTTGCTGGGGCTGTTTCTTGAGAGGAATTCCACATCTAGGTTGGATTCCTGGTCACTTTGGACATTTGTGGCCTTGCTTCTGGCTGTCTGGTGTCAGGGAGTGTGCTGGTGTGCTGTACCTGGGGTTGTTTGGATCCCGGGTGGATTGCGCCGTGTCTGCACAGGTGAAGGGCAAAGACGACCCTGCTGAGTGGCTATTCCTGCCTTCATCTTTCAGAAACTCAGCTCCACAGTAGCAATAAACTTAGTTCAATATTTTTTAATTTTATTTTTTTAATTGGAACCAGGTTTTTTTAGCATTATGGCATATTTTTGTTTCCCCTCTCTGCAGTGTGACTTACATTCATGGCTGGAGCATTTTCAGGTGACTTCCCAACACTGACCGATGCCATCAAGTGTAGCTTGTGCCTCCAGAATCCCAACACAGTTTTCCAGTCTCTGGATGACACAGAACCATACTCTGGACCCACAAGTTAAAATTCTTAAGTGGTCTCTTTGAGGGGGAAAATTTTTTGCATTACATGAGCACACAGAGGGTTTTTTTTTATTGATATTATTTTCACATCAAAAAAACCATAGGAAAATGATATAATACAACTTAATATATGCTACTGTGTCCCATCTTGGGGGATGAATATGTCATTCCATATGCTGTAGCTAAACATAAATGAACTGTTATTAATGATTGCCATAATGTTTTCTAGCAGTTAGCTGGCTGTGATTCTAGGAATTTTTTTTCCACTGTGTTTTGAAGGGTTAGGTTATTTAAACTTACTATCAAATAGAATCGGATCAAAGTGAGCTAATTTTTCTTAAACACTAATCATTTTAAGGCTATTGAACTAAATATAGAGGCAGTTCATTAAATCATTAAAACAGCCTGCAATAATGCTCACAAAGTCATTATAGTGCTATTCCCCAGCCAGAGAGGTGGTGTTGCCTTAAGCACAGTTTAATCAAATTAGATGGTGGGCTATGTCCTGGGGTTTCTCCTATTGATATTCATTAAAAATACATGATTTATCACTAATCTCTGTAAGGTATATCCTACTCCTCCAAATGAATTTTGTAAATGTCAGGGGGAAGAAAACAGAATAGTTTATTGTTATAAGAAGTTAAGTGTGGTGTGATCACATTTACATTTGTATAATACGTAATTTAGTGATAGATGATAATTTTAATGTGCCTTTAAAATTTTTTTTGTCCTTAGTTAAAAAGTTAACAAAAACGGAAAACCCTCCGGAGTAGCCACTTTATATTTTAGTGCTGTTATAAGCGTATGAATTAACTTTAGAATTAATTATTCTGTAGATCATCATATAGTTTGCTCTTATAGACTGTCTATAAAAGTTCACTGTTTAATTTCATGTACTCCTTTCAGTACCATTTTCCATTTCTTCTTTTTGTTTGGAACTCTTCAGTATTGTGACTCCTCTGTCCTCTTTTAATTTTCTTTCAAGCATGATTTTGTTTTAAACTGGGAGGAAACGTTAATGAGGAGACCACACACAACCATTCCCCTCTGTGCTGTCACTGCTACTCATTTTGAGTGAAAATTTCTTCATTTGTGTAACAGTTTTTAATCCTGTAACACTCTGTAAATGGGGCAGATCAATTATTGTCACCCAGCACCCAAAAATGCAGCTGATTAATGGTGCAGTGAGGCTCTACCACACTTCAGACCAGGATGAAACACATTTCTGATTGCAGTGGTAATTTGGACACAATACAAGGTTAATTCCTTAAACTGGAATTTACCTGAATTATGCCAGCCCTGAAGTGCCCTGTAAATATCCATCACTTTTTTTTTTATTGCTATTTATGAATCTTTGATACCACTTGGAACCTCAGCTGAGTATCTCCAGTGGTACTTCTTGTTCTGGGAGCTTCTTGGTGTTATGTTGGGTCTTTTCTGTCCAGGAAAGAGCCACCTACTGAACCTGGTTATGGCTGCCAACAGCACTTACCTGAGGTCAGGCTTTTAAAACAAAGGATTTAAGATTTCTGGGGGAAGTGGATCCAGTTCTCAGTGCCCTGAAAATCATCTGTCAAAGCTCAGAGTTCACCCAACACTGCTTAGCTCATGCCTTTGCTATGTGGATGCAGATTAGTAAGAAACTATTTACTTGATTGTTGGGTATTAATCACGTTACCACAGAATTGCCACTTAATTGAGACTGGCTTGAATTAAAACATAACTATTATGTTGTAATTACTGAGGTGGTGTTGTAATTACTGAGAACTTCATACAACACTTGCAGTAGGAACTTCAGATGTGGTTTTAAAGCACTGTCCCGCTTGCATTTGTCAGCTGTGCCCAAAGCAATTGTCAATTAGTCTGAGGTAGATCTGGACAGATTGCTGCTGTCACGGGCTCTGCTCTTGATTTACACTGGCATGGCTGAAAGAGGAGCTTATTCCTATACCTTTTAGAAACTGGAAACATTCTTCAGGGGGGATAATTACTCTGCTGGACACTTGAATACCAGTGGCTTTGGTGTAACTGTGATCCTAGATCAGTTCAACCTTTGCTAGTTGATGCTGCTCAAGTTCCCTCTGCCTTCTGTGCTCTGGCACAGGAACTTGTCTCATGCCAACATAGGTAGGTTCAAGAACCTAAACCTGCAGAAAAGCTTTCATGTTGGCAGCTGAACTCAGAGTTTGACAAATGCCAGTTCTAGGTGCAAGGAAGAGGTCAGGGATGTACAACATGAGGAGAAAGGCAGGCTGAGAGGGGTGGGAAGGGCACAGAGCTGTACTCTGAGCTAAAGAACAATAGTGCTTTTGCTCATGATCTTATTTCCAACCATGTGTTGGGGCTATTTGGTTTGAGTTTTTTTTTCTTCATACTGAAGCACCAGCTCAGTGAGTTTCTTGAAAATCAGGGCTTTTGTTCTACACTTTCTAGCTCTCACTTTGTGAAGGAAAGCTTGAAAAAGTGTCCTAAACACTATGAGGTTCCATTGACCAACATTTCAAAAGGTACAATTCAAGTAGAAAAGATACTCTTTTCTCAACTGGCTGCTAATGTCATGCTTTAGAATCCAAGCCCCTGACACTTTTGGAATGCGAATTGTGATTGTTGTGGTTTCGAATGCCCTGGGTTGGTTAAGTGGAGCAGAGGAAGCAACTTCAGAGGGAGGTGAGTGGCACAGAGGGCTGGCAGGGGTGTAGGAGCTGGTGTAGGGTGTGAGACACTGTCTGCACGCAACCCCAGCAGAGCTGCAGGGTAGGTCTGGCAATCAGCCCATGAGCCTCAATCCTGCAAATACACATCACACACTTCACTTTATACTCGTGAGAAGCCCAGCCTGAATGAAATCCTATTAAATCGTGGGCCTAGAGCTAATTAAACATCTGCCTTTCGGTGATTTTTTTTTTTAATTGTTTTACTGAGATTACATATAGGTAAGTACACATCTATAGAATTGGTTCCATCACTTTTTTTTAAAAGGCAACACACAAAACATTTGTTGTTTTCCTATAATAAATCAGCATGATGAAGTGCTGATGAAAGACACCATCTACTTTACTTGGTTTTACTTGTTTCAAAACTTTTCAAAGCAAAGTGTGAGGTACAATAGGGCAGCTGGATATTATCCACGGGCTCTTCAGCTCCAAAGGCTTTAAGGTGAGATGTGAACAAGACTGTGCCTTAATTATTGGCAACAACTGGCTTTGCTTTTCAAAGTAATAAATGGGGGTCCTTATAAAGTCTCCTTTTAAGTAGCTAAATGTATAATCCACCCGGGATATTGTTTTAAGATTCATTTCATCTTCGGTAATTTGATGAGAGAAAGAGTTGTATTGGTCATTTCTCTTGTGTAAGAACTGTGTCTCACCTAGGGGCAAGGAACATTTATTTTCATGATTAATACCTGTGAGTTTCATGGCCTAATGAGAAAGCCCTAAATGTATTTGAAATGAAATTGCCATTTTTTTTTTCTCTGACCCTCCATTCAATTCATGTAAACACTTTGACTACGATCCTTTTCCTTGTGGGTGCAAAGATCCTGTGTCACCCACGTAGCATTTGTGTATGTAACTCCAATATTAAGGTTTGTGAACTCCAAAACAAGTCATTTGAGGTGGACACCTGTATACATTTGTATTACTTAGTACATTTCTCAAAGATGAATAGCCCTGGAATTGTGAAAGTTAATGGAATATTTTGCCCTACTTTCCCTGGTACCCATCCAAGCTGACCAAGAAATCAGTGCTAGGTTTTGCACTGCTATAGGAAGTCTATCAGTCTCTTCATTGCAACCTCCTACTTGTTGAAGTTCAGTCTGAAATGTGCATGTATCTAAAAAAAAAAATCCAGGATAAACATCTTGGAAACAGTGCAGGTAGGAATATACTGTCTCATGTCATACCTTGGCTTGAAAGTGTTCTGAGTGGATTTTAAACATCTCAATCTTCCCCCTGCCTCTAAAGGCAGCATTAGTACTTGATGATTTCACTGCAGTGTCCTCTTGCCATTCTCTTATCTTGACTCTTACATATTTTAGGTTGTCTGTATTACCTTCAAGATCCTTGGAGTGAAGGCCATGTCTTAATTCCTGAAATCCTTTATACCTTTATGGCTTTGCATAAGTACTAAAACATTCATACTGCATTTGCTGGTGTGTTTTTACATTTATTTTTTTTTTTTTTGCCTCTGGTCTCCTGCTCCTTCAAAACTGTTCCCTGAAAAAGCATCTTGTTGGGTGAGACCCAAAGAAGGGAAAGGAATGCTTTGGGGTGGGCTGGGCGAGAAGGGCATGGAACCCTCATGATAGCAAGGCAAATACTGAAGCATAAACTCACCTGTTAGAGCTACCAGCATCATCAAATATTTATCCAAGGTGCCCAGGAGCCCAGATCTAGCCAGAACTCCACTGTGTTAGGCAATTAAAATGATTGATGTCTCGATGAAAAGGCAGCATGTAGTTGATATTTTGCCTGTTTTGGTGTTGGATTGGCACGGTTTAAACGATGCCTTTGTGTTTCTGTCTTAGCCCCTGTGAATGTCAACTTGGAAAATGAGAAGTGACTGTGCCTGTTGGGTGGAGATGCCCCGAGAAAGGCTTGGAGGAGCTGGCAGGGGCACCTCTCATTCAACTCACCCGGGTGTTAGTTTGATAATAGTCTGCTTGCAACAGAGCCCATGTCCATCTGCTGAGCTGCTGCAGGTCAGAACACTCAGGAACACAGCTCTGCAGAGAATCACAGATCAATTAGGTGGGAAAAGACTGAGTGCCATGTCCAGTCTTTCCTTAAACACCTCCAGGATCTGTGACTCCACCTCCCTGGGCAGCCCATTCCGATATGTCATCACCTTTTCTGTGAAGAAATTCTTCCTGATTTCCAGCCTAAACCCTCTCCTGGTACAGCTTAAGATTCTCATTTTGTCCTATCCAAAAGAGCCACAGAAAAAAGCAGCAGCTTTATTTTATCAGAGAAGAGGAAGTGATCCTGGGAGGGTCTCTGAGGACTTTTGCCATGAGGTCAGGACCTGAGATTGGAAGTTTAGGGTGTAGGGTGGATTTCCCTTCTGGTCTCAGCATATTGACACCTGCTTCTTGTGACCTGCCACATAAGCATGGTCTGCTAGTTCCTTTTTCTCAAAAAAATAGTTTCTGCAAATAGAATAAATCATTCTTTCATGGTGGTGCAAAAAGAATAAGTGTTTAACAAACTTACTTATATTTTAGTTAGCAACTTGTGTGGTAAATTTACCATCCAGCCCCCCAAAATAAAGACTGATGTTTCCATTAATTACATGATGATTACTTTCCAAGAGGATAAATTAGCCCCTGCTGAGCTCCAGGCAGCCACAGCTACTCTGTTACCTCTGCCTGAATTCTGTACTTTAAAGCTTACTTAAATATTTCTTTCACAAAGCAGTACCTGTCTGAAGGCTCCTAGACATAACCACAGACATGTATTATTTCAGTAGAATCCCTGCCTTCTGGGCAAGTCTGAATCACTTCCTTTGTTGTATTTATCAGAGATAAAAAGTAAACAAGCTCACAGAACTTCTCGGATTTCCCTACAGGTTGTAACATCACATGTGTGTGCACATCTGAATGCACAAACCCAGGAGGTGAGATCAACTTTTAAAGCATCTGTCTCTTAGGTCGATAAATCAGATCTTTCTCTGTGAATCTGACATTGTCCTGACTTTATTGTCCAGGGGATTTTGAAAGAGTGTATAGATACTATGAGCTTATTGGCTTATAGTGGTTTTCCCACTAATTCTTTCTCACTAATTTCACTAAATTCCATTCAATAAATTCCACATTCATGTGTGCATCTGATATTTATGGTGCGTGTGAAGATATCTGCCATTTCAGTGAGAAAGATGCAGCCCTAGTCATGTAAATAAAAACTTATCTGTTCAAAGCACTACTTAGGAGTGCACGATTTGAGAAAGGAAACAATCTCTGTAAGTGGTGTCTGGTTTTAGTTCTCAGACTAGGTAGGTTTTGGCTGCTGCACATCTTTGTTCCTCTCTTTCATCCATTGTTCTTTCTACCACTAGTCTCTCCCTGTTCTCAGTGCCTTCCCAGATGTTCCCCAGCCTGGAATGGCTTGCCTGTCATTGCTGTTCATAACTTAGCAATTTGGTTTGACCTTTTGATGTGTGTGGGTCTAGTGACGCTGTGGTGGAGATGAATTTTCTTGGTAATGGAAAACTTATTTTCCGAAGCTACATTTTCATGGTTGTTATGGTAGTGAAAGATTACCTGTTGAGTTCTCAGAAGTTGAAGGAGTCATAATAATGAAGAGACTTGAATATGATGAGGTCAGTAGTTCCATTCCTGTTTTACTTCACAATCTCTTGTCTGTGTTCACAGCTCCTTTTTGTTGCTTTGCTTGCATTTCATGTGTCTCATCTTTACTCATCCTGACTTTGATATTACTTGACATGCCTGGCCAGCATACAGCATCTGCTGTTTTCCACACTCAGGCCTCTACCCTGGAATAGTGGAAAGAAGAAGTCCTTTTTAATGACCTGTCCCTCAGGATTTGATTGTCTTATGTATGACTTCATACTTGCTCAATTCACACAGTAATTACACAGTTCCTGGGGAGCAGGTTCTGAGTTGCTGTCTCTTTTAGCCATCCTGAGAGAAAGATGGATACAAACACTTATAAAACTCTTGGTCCTGTAGGGTTTGTTCTCAGTTCTTTCCAACTCAGCCTTGAGAGTAGCATCCTGAGCTTATTACAGCCTCACTTCTATTTTTTTCTATATTTAAAGATCTTATTTATGCACAGTATCTTCATGCTGCCATACTGCTGTCAGAAGCTAAGTATGATCCTCTTATTAATTTCTTTAATTGCCTGTGTTTTCAAACTGTAGTATAGTCATTCTTGGATCACAAGGTGAAAGTATTTTGGGTACTTGTGTATTGAACTGGATCTGAGTTGTACTGACCTGTCACTGTTGTGTGTGAGCCAATTGTAAGCTTCTGAAAGTGTAGTTCTGTTACCTCTGACTCCTTCTTCCATCCCTGGACTACATGTAATCAGTGAATCAGTGCAGTCCAGGAGCATTTGGATGGATGCATTTTCTGACCTCAGTACTGTTCAGCTCAGGATAGAACCTAAATTCTGCTTCCCTGAACACTCCTTTTTCATGTGGCAGCATCCTGAGGTTGGTGTCCTTGTCCCCCAGTTCCTTGGGAAGGCTTTGGTGCACTGGATTATCCATGTCCATATTGCAGTTTTGCCTCTTGCTCGTACGAGCAGTTCCTCTGCACCTGAAAGGCTCAAAAGATGGTGTCAAGAAACCCAAATAACCTCTGACTCCAGCTGCATTTTTAGCTGTGGCATCTTCCCAGTTGCTTTTCAAGTTCAACTTGTGTCTCCTGCAATAACAGCAAGGATGGACTGTGGGGAGTTTTGCAGCTGATTCAAAAAAAAAAAATCAATGTGTTTAACTTTCCCCTGTTGGTGCTTTCTGGCAAACACCTGAAGATACAGCTGTGCTCTGCCACCTCTTCTGCCATGCTGTTTCCTGTGCCCATACCCCAGAATGGTTTTGATTCTGGGTCTCAGAAGTCCTGCTGGCTGCTTTTGCTGATGACATTAATATTCCTTTGTGGCAGGCTGGGTCCCACATGGCATTCCTTGGCATCTGCCGGTGCCCACTGTGCACTGAGGTAACTGTTATTCTTCCACGGCGCCTCGTGCCTGAGTCTTTGGCAAGGAGCACTGAGAGTGTGTCTGCTCCTGCCAAGTCAGGGAGTATTTCTTGATGAATGTTTTTCAAAGGCTTTGCACAACTTCTGTGCCTATATAAAAGTGCCATTACCTGCCTCTAGGAAGGAATCAGGTGGGTACAGTGGCAAGGAGGACCCAAAACAGTTACCTGGCTTTTCAGTAGTCTCATGCTGCTTACCCAAGTAGGTTCTGTGGCTTTAGCAATGATGCCTTCAGCATTCATTTTATTGCTCCCATTATTTTTGTCTAATGTGATGGTTACTTGGCGAATCAGGTGCTGTTTTGGCAAGGTTGTTCTAGTTTTCAGGTGTAACATTCCTGGGAGACGTCAAGCATTTCAGAAACATTTTGGTTATATGAGAGAGATGTCAGTCCTTTCTGAGCTTGGGGCTTTTGAGTGTGTATGGGTAGTGATATCTTCAAAGATGCTTATATTCCACTTCCCACTTGCAAAAACATGGCTGACATGCTCCCTAAAATTTTTAGGGACCCAAACTTTGATCTGTACAAGCCCTTACTGTTGACCTAGAAAGCATGTGCTTCTCCTGTGTCTCTGTGTATAGTTTGGCACTTACACAGTGTGGAGATGGGACTTGATGGGGGAGGCTGAGAACTGTCCAAAACACCAAGTCCTCTCAGGTGGTTAAAGTGTTCCAGAGGACTGAAGTTTGAAGAATGTTTTGAAGCTCAAGCTGAGCAGATGAAGAATGTGAATTTCCTAAGGGAGTATTCAATCAGTAGGTAGCTGATTACTCCAGGGACTCTCCCTCACTGCTTTTTTCCTTGCCTGAGGAAATTATTCAGAATGCTGCACTGCTCTGCTGCTGGAAGGAAGCCCTTGCTGGGTGCTGTTGATTGTGGGAGGCCATCTCTGTGTGAAGACAGGCAAGATGCTGAAATGCCACCAGTGCACCATGAGTTTTGTGCCTGACCAGTTCTGGTGCCTCCCCTATTTAGGTGCACCTCTGTCCTTGTGGAACAGCAGCTTGTATCCAGGCAGTCCCATGTTCCTGGGGTGTTGCAGTGCTGAACATGGCAAAATCAGGAGGCTTTGAAGAACCTATAAGACTTTTCCCATGGGGGATACTGTTGTATTCATGACTTGTTTAGGTCAGACAGTGTCTTCTGTGCTGAGTTTTTCAACCAGATGTTCTTTCTCCTTAGTCTACTTGGAGATTGAATGGTGTGGTTGTACTGCAATCACTGTAATTTTGCTTTGGTGGATGCACTGTTGCTTTCTTCTTTGAAGTTTTTGTTCACTGATGACTCACAAACTGTTTGGTGTTGCTTTCTTTTTGTTCCTTGTTGTCCTTGACTGTTAAACTATTTCAGGCTTTACGAATCACTTAACCTTGCTGGTTTGCATCACACTAGGTACGAAGTTAAAGCTTGCAAGTTAAAAGCAATTATTTTAAGAGTTTAGGAGAGTTGCAAGGCCTCCAAAGGTAGGAAAAGCCAGAGACAACTTGGAGAACTTAAATTCAGACTTTATGTTAATAGCAAGTTTAATTAAATGGTTACATGTTTTGAGTCCTCCTTGCCACTGTAATTACCTGATTACTTCCTAAAGGGATGTAAAATATAAACAATGATGATTTTGTAAAAAAAAATAAACACTTTAATTTTGCTATACTCTTACTACAGGTTGCCTAACATAGAGTAGTCCTGTGATAAATTCAGGTTATGAGCCTGTGTTCAGGGCAGTATTAACTGGCCTTATTTGTGTAAAAGGATGAAAGAACCTAAAGCTTTGAAACCATGCTCTGGTTTCCTCTCCCCAGAGAGGAATCTGATGGTAGGGGTAGAATGGGATGTAGTCATGTCATTAAAAATTGGTTTGGAGTGCCCCAAAGGGCCCAACTCAAGGAATTACTGGTAATCTTCATTTTAGGGTTTCTTAACCTTTTGGAACTTAAAGCTGGCAAACTAAAAGAATTAAACCCATGTGGGTTTTGGTGAATAACTCCCCATGTTTTGAAGACAGCAGAAGGCAAGCTCTTTGAGTCTGCCCTATGGATATCACTATTTGCATTAATGGAATCCTGGAGAGCTGCAGCGAACTGTCTGACAGTCTGGAAGCAGGATGGGGATGCTCTGCTTGCAAGAGTCTTATAGATATTTTCTGACAGTACAATTAATGCTTTTAAAGGTGTTGGAAGTCCATTCTAAAGTCCAGATGGAAAGGGTGCCAATATTCCCATCCCCACACAGAGAATGGGTGCTGACAAGAGGTGCAGGGTACAGTGATTGTTCCCTTGGGAAGCAGAGTGATCAGAGTGTGTTGGCAGCCTCTTCCAAAACTGAGGAGTCCTCTCTTTAAGTGTTTGCCAGCCAGATTTCTGGTGAGAGAGCATCATTCTCCAATGGGAACACTGAAAAGAAACAGCTCTGTGGATTTTAATCTGCAATTGGGATCTCTCAAGCCAGTGGCTAAAAAAAAAAATGAAGACAATTGCTTTGCAACTTAAATTCAATTATGTTCCTTTTATCTAGATACAGTGGATTCAGTATGTCATATCAGTGTGACAAAAAAGGGAAGTGAATTATCCTGGGCCCTAAAACTATTGTTGGGGAAGGAAAAGATTTGTAGATGCTAGTTAACATACTTTGACAACTGTTTGCCAAAGCCATTCATTACATCTGCCTCTGCATTAGAAAGGGCACAATATTTCATTTTCCATTTCCTTTCACAAATAGAAAATTAATTGCATAGACTTGCAGAAAGTGCAGATATAACTCGTTATGTATTGTTAAGGCTGTCTGTGATAAATTTATCAAGCTTAGACAAAAAGTACCCTGCAATCACAATGGATCCATCTTAATTAACATTATTTAAGTGACAGTTACACCTGTTTGGAAATAGGAGGTAAAAGCAGACAAATTTTCCAGAAGCACAGTAATAGTGATCCCTGGTTATAGAGGAAGCTGGAAAACATAAACTATTCTTTGATTTGAGCCCCGTTACTGCCCTTCAGGAATCAAATTCAAAGTCCTGTTTTGCAGATGAGTTATTCCAGTGTAACTGTAAAAAAATAAAAAAAATACTGGGCTGTTATGACCACATGATAATGGTTATCTTGCTGTTGACTAGTGATGTAATTGAGCAGTTAAATGGGGTGAAGGTGAACCCATTAAAGTCCATCTCTATAATACAGTTATGACATATGCTGTTTATAGAACTCTCCAGCCATAAAACTATCTTTACTGTTATCCATCCTTGGTCGTATTTGCTGATACAGCTTATCTCTGCTGGTGCCACTGGAGTGGTGCTGTGGAGACAGGCCTTAATGACAGCAGGAACCAGAGGGTGAACAAAAAAAAAGGAGGCAGAGTTTACAAAAAGAAGCAGCAAACAGGAGAAGGTCAGGGACACGTGGACACGCTACTGCGATGTGCTGAGTTGCCCGGGCAAAAAAATACAAACCGGAAAGATAAGGAAGAAAATGAGAAGTTTTGCACTTGGGGATGAAGGCAGATGGACTTGCTGGTGGATACCTGAGCACTGAGAAGGGTTTTTAACAAGCTGATATTCCCCTTTGGTTTCCTCTGGACTGAGGTTCCATCCTGGACATAGAGTCCATGTGGGAAGAGCACTAATGGACTGGGAGCTGGAGGCCCTTGAACTGAAACCTTGCGTGGCCTTACAAGATTTTGGGGGAGTGTGGTGAGCACCAGTGTCTCCATCACTGTCAAACTACACTGAAACACTCCCCACAAAGGCAGCCTTGATAAGTATTTTAAGATCCACAGTTGTTAGATTGTGATTTAGTAGTTATCTTGTTATCTGCAGTCTTGGTTTCTCATACCATCTGCTTTTAGAGCTTTTTTGATACAGGCCTCACTTTCAGCTGGTAGGTTATAAACACTTTGAAACTTGGGCTTTTCCCGTGTGCTTTTCAGACACCATCCTCTGACCTACATTTCACCCCTTCCTGCACTCCTTTCTCCCACCTCTGAATTTTTGGAATGCTAAGATCAACCCTTCTTTTTTTTTTTTTTTCCAGTACTTTCTAGGTTTAAATTCCAACAACAAAAATAGAATTCAGTTTAATGTGTTTTCTTTCTATTTTTCCTTGTTATGTTTCCCAAGAAATTTGAACTTTTAAAGAAAACCAACCTGCAAAATCAGTATCAGCCTATTTCCTTAGTTGCTCCAAGCAGTTCTGGAGTTTCTTTAGTTTTTCTGCTCAGGCTATGCAGATGTAAAACATTCCTCCCTCGGTCTGAGCATGTACAGACCTCTCAGTGGCAGAGCAGGATGGAATTTGTGTGATGCACATACCTCATTCCATTTGCAGGTGTCACTGACAGCAAAACTGTGGAACAATTTTCATCAGGCAGCTCTCAAACTCGAACTTGGAAACATAGGTATTTATGGTTTGTTTTCCCAAAACAAGTTTGGTTTACTTGGTTTCTGAGATTATCAGGGGTTTTTAGCAATGCAGGGATCTGCCTAAATTAGTGAGTTAAAAGGAACCTGGTGCAGAAGATCTAGTTGTGCTCTTTGATCTGTAGGGTAATGTGTACACATGAAATAATCCTTTCTTTGGTCTACAACAGCACTGCTGCTGATGTTGGTGGAAGGAGTTTGCAAAGACACATTAGTGCATTTGCTATTTTAGTGATAATCCTATTTTCTCTCTGTTTAGAGCCTTGTTACAGCTCTGTTCTGGAGGAAAATATACAAGATTCTCTTTCAGGGACAAACAACAGAAAAAAAGTTCAAACACCATGGGATTGGGATATGCTGTTCAGGCTCAAAAAAAATATACCAGTTAGGAAGAATGGAACTCCTGCCTTTGAATTTAGCACATCAGCGGTGTATGGGCTGAAATTTATGGTCTCTCAGCCCTTTTATTCTCCTACACTTTTTGGTGGTGGTAGTTAATGCTCTTTTGGTCTTGTTGACAGAAAAGCTTGAGGTTTAGTCAAGTGGGGCTTTTATCTCTGCTGGTGTCATTCCTAGATTAGATTAGAGATTAGGTTTGTGGTCTTCTTATTCCATCCTTCTCCTGGCTCCACACATGTGAGTCTACTGACTGCCAGCCTCTTTGAGATCAAACTACTGTTCTCAGCAAAGACAAACCTGTGTCAGGTTCTATAGTTTGGGCAGTTGCTCCCTTTCAGTCATTAATTACCAAGAATTTTTGGGGACATACATCCCTGTCCATTCCAAAATCTCAATCCTTTCCCTTTCTGTGACTTAGAAGATAATGAAGGACAAATGGAGGGGAAAAAAGGAGATCCAGAAGGAAGTGAATGTTTTTCAGATGCTTAGAGCTGCTTCCCCATGCAAGGTTTCTAAAGCAACTTCCAAAATCCTTGGCTTAAACCTTTGCTTACTTCCAAGAAACAAGTCTTCTCTGTCAGTTATGATAAATCTGAATACCCCTTTCTGGTGTCCAGCTTTCAAAACCTTTATTCTTCCTAGAGAATATTTAGAAAACAGAATAATGACCTGCTTAAGTAGTAGGTATGTCTGACTTTTGTCGCTTGGATTTGCAGATGGAAAATTGTTTGGGTCATAGGTATGAAATGCAAGGATGCAAGGCCAGGTTTACTAATAGGATTGGTATGTATCATACAAGATGAGCTCACAAGCCATGGTTTGGCACAGCACGTGAAACATCTAGATAACCGTAAGCAACAATTTCAATTAGATCCTTATCAGAGTTACACCAGTCAATTTAAGCAGCAGAAGCAGCAGCATGTAATTTCTGTGACACAGATTTCACAAACTGAATAATTCATAATTATGTGGACTTCAGGAGGTGGAGCAGTGCACAGATACTCTGTGGCCTCTTTTCTGTGCATGAAATACTTTATACTTGCAGTGAACCTTTAATGAAGTGGCCCATATCCCACAAAAGCTGAGGTAAACTGAAGAAGATACAAAGAAATTGTGAATGCTCCTTAATTACCTACAGTATAAAATAAGCTTCTCAAGCATAATTTAGTGTCTTCTATTAGTTAACTCATCTCAAAAATGTTACCTTAGGCTTGTGCATGTGCACCAATGTGAGAGAGCATGAAAGTTTAAATGTAGTGTGATTTATTTTTTTTTTTAATCCAAATAATTTAAGATATAACCCTTTATATGGAGGTAGAACTGTTGGTCCAAAAGTGCCTTGTTTCCACGCTGCCCATCCTTATTTCTTCATAGGAATAGGTGAAAGGAATGAATGTCCCTTCATAATGCAAAGCTGTGGTGGGATGGCCTCTCTGGGTTCCCTCTCTGTGGGCCAAGGGCAATAATGCCCCAGCTGCTGAACAACAGCAGCACATCAGAAGGGAGGAAGATATTGCTGTGTTGGACATTTGGACTGTTAAAGAAAAAAGGGAGAGATCACTTCCTCTCCCTGCAACTATCTGCTTCAAGCTGTTTTCCAGGAGATTATCTGCACAGTAGATTTACAAATAGCACAGAGAGACAAGCCAGCATAGAAGCAGTAGAGGGACTTAGGACTTCCTGTCTGATGTCTTGGTGTGTTCCAAGTCAGCTTGATCTGTGAGCAAGATTTCTCAAAGTATTCTCCCTTCTTATGAAAACAGGAGTGTGCAAAAAGCTTCTAGTTTTGGAGATTACTACCCCACCTCAATCTGCTTCCCTCTAGAGATGACCAGAGTGAAGGGGGAGATTGATGAAAATTTACTTATCCCCAAGGGCAGAGCAGGTTCCCTCCATTTCACAACCCATCGTGATTCCCCCAGCTATGTTTGCTTTTTTTTTGTTTGATAGAATTGATGTATTTCACACTGAACTCTATTCTGCACAGAATTCAAAGCAACTGTATTTGCTGGGATGGATTACTTGTAAATGAATTGTTTTCTGTTCCGCAGTTAGAGCTCAGAACGTTATAGTTACATTTTCATTTTGGAAGGACAACCTCTTTTCTCAGGCAGGAAACAAAAGTTTGTGATACAGCGCATTTCTTGAAACCTTAACTCTATAAACAACTGTTCTGTAGAGCACCTAAAAGAAACCAAAACACCAGGTCTAACATGAGCTCTGGAGGAAGTTTGTGCAGAGCTACTTAACTTGGCACTTGGTCAGTGCTCAGTGGTGCTGCTTCTCTCCAATGTGTCAGTGCAGAAGCCCCACAATTTTAAATGTGGTGTGACTGAATATTTTTAATATTGCTGTGTTTGCAGCAGGACTGGGTTTGTGCTTCTGAACCTGGATTCAGGCAGGAGTTTAACATTTCTAGGTGTGTACCTCTGCTGAACTTCTAGCAAAAGGTGGAGTAAGGCATAGCATTAGTATGCTGGACTGAGGAAAGCATTAAATATGCATCTGTCTCAGCATCCAGCAGCCATCAGGATAAAGGAAGTTGTGTGCCAGTTGGTGCAAGCAGCAACATCCTGTTGTGGAGAGAAATGCCAACCACACTTCACCTTTTGGGCTGGCTGGCTTCAGGGATTTTCTATCAGAATCTGTCTTCAAAATGCTCTTTGTCTTCCAGCCTCCTCTGAAGTCTCCTTTGTCTTCAGGTCAGTTATTCTCCACAAAGTTGTTCTCCGAATTTCAGTAAAAACCCAGGGGATAGCTGGCAATCCACTGGAACTGAGGAAAGCTGAAATCATGACTTTGCAATCTATTTTTTAGAAGCTGACTTTAAGAATTTATTCATTCCTACTGCACGTGTCTGCAACTCAATCCAGTAGGCATAAGTGACATACCAGCAATGGAGTAAAGGTTGTACCTGAAGTGCCTTTTTCCTTTTATTTTTTCCTCTTCAAAAAATAGTTGCTGTAACAGGTTTTCAAAATTATTTAAACCCTTGTGGGGTCACCTCAGATGTCTTTGGTGCCCAGATGTATTTTTCTTGAAAAGCTTAATTTTTCAGATGATACATACTTAGCACAGTTTTGTTTCCTAGCTCGGGAAAAACAGACCTTCTGAATCACCACTGTGTCCAGTTGCTCTTTGTTTTACCTGTTGATCAACTTTGTGTAATATGGACTAATTGTACCTAAATAGTCAATAACGTCTTCATGATGAGCTTTGTTATCAGTTTCTCGTGGATGTCACAAAAGCAATGAGCCCTGTGTTATGTTGTGGGGGAGAAACAGGAACTTGAGGGTCAGTTTATGGAGGGGGTGAAGGTGGGAGGGGACTTTTGGGCGTGTGGGGCCATTTGTGCACGAGACTGATGATGGTTCAGTAGCAGAGCTGGGGGTGCTGGGGCTGGATGGTAGGAAATGAGGATGAAAAAAGCAGGGTAGGGAAGCTGGAAGCTCAGACCAAGACATCTGAAGGTGACGTGGTGACACAGTGGGGGTTGTCAGAGGAATTGAAAGCACAGAGTAAAATGTCTGGGGCAAAAGGCGAGGAAGGTTACCTCCGGAATCTGTGTGGGGTGGGAAGGATCAAGAAGTGCCTGAAGGGAGAAGGTGGGCAGAGAGAAGGGTTATTGTGACATGTTACCTGGAAATAAATGATGAATGTTCTATTCTCTGAAACCAATTACTTGAGAAGTGCATAAAAGGGTGGGAGTCACTTCTCTAAATGTGGACAACCGTGTGTAGGTATGGATACCTCCCCTTACTATCTAAATCCCCTGTTTTATCTAAATCCCTGTAAATGGGAGAGAAAAATACTCATAGATGTCTTGGGTTCCTGAGGGCAGGGCCTTTACAGAACTCTGATAGTTCTGCAGTTTTTAAAGTTTCTCTCCATTCAGCAGGTTCTGTCACACAGGAGAGCCTGTAAACTGCTGGTCACTTTATGGTGCCAGGTTGTTTTGTTTGGCAGTGCTTAAAGGCAAAGCTGAGTTCTCCGTCTGAAAATAGGATAACAGAGCAAAAAGTTACCCAGCACTCTTAAACAGATGGCCACTCAGACCCAAATTTCACTGGAAGCCTGCAGTGTACCTGGAAATTAGAAAGCAGGTGTCTCTTAGATGGTAAAACCGAAACCAGAGCAACACAACGCTGTGGTGACTGTAATAACCATGACTGTATTGTGTAATAACTATAATAGTGATGGTATCTGCAAGTGTAACCTTTAATTACTCTGCCTGTTTCTCCAAACTCTTCAGGAAGGGAAAATAACACCTATTTCACACATGTTGTGAAAATTAAATTTCCCAATAGGCAAGAGCATAGGAGTGTTTCTACAGTGTCAAACCAAACTCCCTTCTAATACAGCATTTCTGTCTCTGAGGGTGACCAATAGTAGATACATAAAGGAGAAAAGATAAAATGTGACATACAGGGTGTGACACTGCCTGGATTATAATTTCCTACTTCCAGCAGTCTGCAGATTAGGAATTTTCTGAGTTTGCTTTTGAAGCATCTTGTGTAATAGAATGGTGCTTTCCCTTATTTATGCATCTGTTTGCTTTAAGATTGTTTCTGTTCTCTGGCATCTGGCTCTTCCTATCCAGTGCAGTTCATGTGCAGTGCATTCCAGTTGACTTAGTAGCCCAACACCCCTTTTCAAAACTAATGTAAGAAACCAGGTCTTCTGAGAGTCACTGCTGATAATGGGAGTTGAGTTCTGGAGCCATTTTTGGAAATACATTGTTGGAATCTGTGTGGGGTTTGGAGAGTGAAGGCTAGGGAATCAATTCAAATGCTGTTTTGTGTTTGGGGGTGGGGGGAAAGGACAGTAGAAAGGGGTTTTGTTTCACTTGGAGTTATCCAGTGTTAGGGAATTGGACGTGTGACATGAGAGAAATATTGTTGTTGCCACTGGTTAGAGTGGATACTTGTGAAACACTGAAGTGTTGGAGTAGTCTAGTACCTCTTGTAGATGAGGTGTGAGTAAATAGAAAACTGTATTCTCCGTGGCTGGTGCACACAAGCATAGTACTGTAAAAGATTTATATACCAGCCAAAACTCCGTCCTGTTGTACCTCTGCCTCTGTTAGAGGCACAAATATTAGTTTAATTTACTTTCTAGGTGGTTCTTGTCAAAGGGTTGTTGGGGGAAGGGGGGGCATCCCTGCTGTTCTCTTTTTTTGTACTGACTTGTCTCCTAACACTTGCTTAAAAGTAGCACTGAAATCAGCCCAGGTCCCTCAACTTCTACCAAGGGTGGGGGGGGGAGGGGGGTTGTGGAGAGAGGTGAAAGTGTCTACCACAAATACATAATTCTCTTTTCACTTCATTGTTCCCTCTCCGTGGGAGCTGGCAGGTGCGCTGAGCGGGAATGGCGCGCGGATCGATGCCGAGGCGATCAATGCCACGGCAGCTGGGCCAGGGCTGATCGCCTCCAAATCAATTCACACGCTGCTCTTGCTCAGGTTACCTGCCACTTCAGAAGGGAGGCAGGGATGGGGAAGTGAGGAGAAAATTGCACAAAAAAAAAAGTATTCTGGGACCTTTCTAAATAGGCCACTTACGCGCAGCCCTTCCTCCCTCGCGCGTGCGGTTGTACGAGATGTAAGCGTGTGATAAGGTCACAACGCAATGCCTTGTTTGAAACTCAGACGCTGCTCAGAGGGAGGAGAGCAGGGCCCTGGAGAATGCCTGGAAAATTGTGTGGAAGAGGCCAAGCAGTCCTGCGTCTTCACTCTTTTCCACCTTGTGTTTTAGGTACTTAAACCAGTCCAGCATTGCTGTCTGGATGTGTGCAAGCTTAAATAATCCTGCGGAGCGTTGTGCCACGGGGAGCTGTGGCTCCTCGTTTCTAAACACTCCTCAAGGTGAATGGTTTTTTGTTTTGCTTTAGTAAGTCAGGAGTTGTGCATGTCGAAAGTGCCTTTTGTACAAAGATCTCAATTTACTTGGCAGACTTCCATGCATTAAGTCTCCCTGCTTTGCTGTCAAGGAGTGAGGTATTGTTATCTCCATTAAGAGCAAGTGAGCCAGGGATAAATGCCTAGCCTCTTCTTATTGCTACTGCTTCCTTTTATTTCCTTTTCTTCACATGGATAGTAGCCCTTAATTTAGAGATTGTTGAGACAAGAGATGGTTCTGGCCCCAACAGAACAGGGATGGCACCTTATCCCCATGCCAACACGAGGACACCTCCCATTTTCCTCTCCTGCAAGTGGTTGGCTGTGGCCCAATTTGGTGCTGTCCTAAGGGATTCTCTTGTCTGTGCCACAGTTGCCATGGTCCCTAGGGAAGCAGTCAGCAAGTAATTTAGGGGTAGGACCACCCAGCAGCCTCTTCTCCCTGGCAGTCACTGACATGAGACCTTGGCAAAAGGCTCAGCCTTGCATGGGAGCGTGGGTCCGTATGCACAGAGGATAATCCAGCAGGGAACTGTATCCTGCACAAGGGTAGCCATGAACTGGGCACTCTGGCTTCATGCATGGAACGTGTCAGTTGGGGAGGGGGAAATAAATGCAGTTGGCTGAGTGAATTGCTGAAAGCAATGCTGGAAGGCAGTGGCAGATCTGTGGAAAGACTTGAATATTGCTCCAGCCCTGCTGTTTCTAGCAACAACACTAGTGTTCTTTGATAGAATATATTCAGAGACCATTGCTGTGTAGGGTTCTGTGTCCTCTTACAGCTTAGGGTGGCACAGAAGCCACGTTCCTCTTGGAGCAGGAGGCAGGAACAGCATGCACCGAACCCGTACAGACACATCAATAAGGAAGAATCAGCACTCATTCATTTTGTTTATTGCCCACTAATTTTAAGGAGTGCTGATGCACTTGTCTGTTTTCAGTATCCAATTGCTGCTAATCATAACAGGAAGTAAATATTGGCCACTGCCTTGGGAACACACTGGATCGCAAGCGGTTTGCGGCACAGGTTGGCTTTTTGCTCGGCACCTGATGTGGTGAGGCCTTGTTTCCAACTGGGGAACAAGAGGGCGAAGGTTGCCCATCACATGAACCCTCCTGTTCCAAGATAAAGCTGCCAGGTGGAGCCAGGCAGGTGAGCAACCCTATGGCAGGGCCTGATAGTGTGAGCTGTTGCCAATTGTGGAGTACTCTGAGCACGACAGTGAGGTCCAGGAAGATTTAAGTGTCTGAAACAGCATGGGAACAATAATTTCTTACTGTTCTCCTAGAGAACGGAATATTCTGTTTTATGTAAATTCTGAGGGGATACAAGATAATCTGCTGTTTGTAATCCAGATTTATGGTGGGGTTTTGTTGGTGTTGGCTGGTCTGTGACTTTGAAGTTGTGATGGAGCAGGCTAATGGAGTGATTTACTCATCTGGTACTTGTGATGATGTAGCAAACCCCTCAGTTCCAGATAGGTGGATCTCACCTACTCAGCATAGATACTGATCTGGATGTGCAAAGGATTAGGGAGCTTTTAGAGCCACCTAGAACTTTTTTGTGTTGGCTTTCTAGAGAGAATCCTGTCTGTCATGGTTACATCTCGGCACAGGGCTGGCTGCTGGCATCTGGAGAGGGTTACCATGGTGATGCTTTGAGTTATATGCCAAATTTAATGTTCACTATAGGTATGGAAAGTATACAATAGCTATCTATGGCTTAAGGAGCCTCACAGCCCTTGGAGCACTCATGTGGTAGCTCCATTTGAGCTGAAGTTGCAAAGATGTTGGAGAGGGATTGTTGTCTTACTGGACTGAGTGTGGAGATGCTAATAACCTTGGGAAACTAGGATGGGTAACACGGGCCAAAGGTTCTCATAATTACCTAGTTAATGGTGCTGTTGTTTAAAGCTTACTCTGTGTGATAGGGAAACAAAGACTTTAACATCTTGAGAATGGCTCTTGAGGACTTGTTAGGAGACTGCATCTGCCTTTGATCCCCAGAATTGAGGCTCTAGGGCTGTGTCCATGTTGAAGTGTAACCTGAACCATTATCACTCTGAGCTGCCCAGCTCTGATCTCTCAGAAAGGCCCCAGGAGCTTTACTGAGGAGCTTTACTGAGCACACCTCGGTGTTGTCTGGAGCTGGCTCCAGGCCAGAGCAAGTTGAAATCCTGTCTTCTGGCCCACTGTGCCTCTCATGGGCTTGAGCTGCTTTCCTGGGATCTGAACACTGGATCTCACCTGGTAATAGAGCTGTTTACTGTAATCCCAGCAGTTCCAGACTGTTATGGGACACCCCTCAGAAGTGGGAAACCCCCACAGATGCTGAAGCTGAGCTATGGAGGTGCTGTCATGGCAGGGTAAAAGCACTATTTGGGCAAAACAGGCACAGTATTTTCCTGGTAGACACACAGATGCTTTTTTATCCTCTATTGGCTTTGTGAGACACAACTTTTTAGAATGATCTTCTAAGATAGCTGAAGTCTCTCTTGAATTTTAGCCCTTCAGTTCTGGCTCTTGTTGAGCTTAGAAGGTCTGGTTGGTTTATTTTTCCATCTCTGGAGTATGGAGATGGAAGTCAATACTGATTGCTACAGTCTGATTACACCCTTAATCATTCCCATGTTTGGCTGCTGCTTGGAAGTAAAAGCCTGGTTTCTTCCCTCTTGGATGTGGTTCCTATGCTGTCCCACTGACACAATTGACTCTGGCACAGAGAAGTGTCTGTGTTGTCTTGTACCTTTTCTGTGGTCTGGAGCTTTTCCTCCTGCAGGCCTTTAGTGAATGATAGAGGGAGGTAGGCAGGGAAGAAATGGAGAACAAAGGGGGAAGAAAATCCTGATAAACCTATAATGTTAATTCTGTCTGGGGACCTGGTCCTTGAACCCTTGGGGACCCCTGTAGCTCCTGGATTAAATTGCCCCATTTCATTCTTCTCATTCCGTGTGAGCTCCAGCACAGAGGGGAAATGCTGACCCCTCTGACCAGTAATGGCTTGGGAAAACTGTACATTTGTGAACCATAATCAGACTTAAGAAATGCAAGGAAATAAAACTGAACCTGCCACAATCCCAATTATTTCTTGGTCTAGTAATTTTGAAATCTGGCGTGAGGAGAGGACACGGATAACTTTCTTGGTCTTGCACAACAGGTGCAGTGTGTCTGGTCTGCTGATATGTGAGGACAGTCAGGATAAGTGTGGATGGCTTAGAAAGTGAATTCCATGGACTCTGTACAGGGTGCCTTGATGAGCATTTCCAGGGATACCTTCCTTGTAGGCAAATTCTCACTGGGATGTGTCCACGTGTGCTGTGTTGGGGATGGAGGGTTGACTTTCACAGAGTCATAGAATGTTGAGGGTTGGGAAGGACCTTAAAGATCATCCAGTTCCAGCCCCCCCTGCTATAGGAAGGGACATCTCCCATTAGATCAGGTTGCTCAAAGCCTTACCCAACCTGGCCTTGAACACTGCTGGGGTTGGGGCATCCACAACCTTCCTGGGTAAAGAATCTCACTACCCTCACAGGGAAGAATTTCTTCCTAACATCTAACCTCAATTTCCCCTCTTGGTTTGAACCCATTCCCTCTTGTCCTGTCACTATATTTCCAGATGAAGAGTCCCTCTCTTGCTTCCCTGTAGCCCCCTTTCAGATATTGGAAGGTTGCTCTAAGGTCTTCACGCAACCCTCTCTTCTCCAGGCCGGACAGCCCCAATTTCCACAGAGCCACAGAACTGGGCAGGTTGGGGGGGACCACCGTGGGTCCTCTGGTCCCACCTCCCTGCTCCAGCAGGGTCATCCCAGAGCACAGGGCGCAGAACTGCATCCAGACACTTTTAGAACATCTCCAGTGAGGGAGACTCCACACTTGTCTGGGCAATCAGTTCCAGCGCTCGGTCGCCTGCAGGGGAAAGAAATTCTCCCTCAATATTCAGGCAGAACTTCCTGCGCGTTGCTTTCTGCCCGTTGCCTCCTGTCCTGTTGCTTGGCACTCCTGGGGTCCAACTTCTTGGAACCTCCCCTTATATATATATATATATAGGAGAGCAACTAGGCTGGTGAAGGGACTCAAGCACAAGTCTTATGAGGAGAGGCTGAGGGAGCTGGGGCTGTTCAGCCTGGAGAAGAAGAGGCTCAGGGAAGACCTCATCACTCTCTACAACTCCCTGAAAGGAGGTCGTAGCCAGGTGGGGGTTGGTCTCTTCTCCCAGGCAACTCTCAGCAAGACAAGAGGGTATGATCTCAAGTTGTGCCAGGGAGGTTTAGGTTAGCTATTAGGAAGAATTTCTTTACAAAGAGGGTAATCAGACATTGGAATGGGCTGCCCAGGGAAGTGATGTATTCTCCATCCCTGGAGGTTTTTAAGATAAGACTGGATGTGGCACTTAGTGCCATGGTCTAGTAACCGCAGCGGGGTTGGATCAAGGGTTGGACTTGATGATCTCGGAGGTCCCTTCCAACCCAGCTGATTCTATGATTCTTGGAACCTCCCCTTGTATATAAAAATATATATAAATATAAATATATATAGATATTTTTTATATATATATACGCAGCGATGAGATTCCCCCAGGACGCAGAGGGTAAGGCAAACACCCGGCGTCAGGCGTTGCTTTGGGGCCGGGATGCCCTGTCTGTCTGTCCGTCTGTCTCTCAGCGGGCTGGGTCCCGGCAGTGCCGCGCTGTGGCCGCACGAGGGCGCCGCCCGCCCGCGGACGCGGCGGTGGCGGCGGGACAAAGGCAGGGCCGGCACCGCCCCGGGGGGACGCGGCATCCCGGGACGGGGGACACGGGGAGCTCCGGGGGACCTGGCAGCGATTCACGACCCCCTCCCTCCCCGCCCCCCCGAACCTTCTTCCCGCCGCAGGAAAAACCCCAGGTTTTTTTTTTTTTTTTTTTTTTTTTTATATATATTTTATTTTTTTTGAGAGCGAACGAGCGCGGCGCTTCTGGGCAGGATCCCATCACTTGCTTTGCCAGGCCGGAGTGGGCCGGGGAAGGGAAATCGCTCGTGCTTTCGTTCCCCTCTTTGATCCCAGGCGATATGTAAAAGAAATGCAATTACACTTAAGCAGCAACTTTTACCCCACAGCGTCCAAATTCAAATGCAAACCTGAAGATCAGCTTCTGCCTTTTTCTTTTTTTTCTTCCCTTTTTTTTTTTTTTTTTTCGTTTAAGGTCCCGCAAAAACTTGTCGCCTGGGCTCTCTCTCTGGCTTTTCCCTGATCTTCCCTCTGCGATCTCCCTTTTGTCGGTTGTACGGGCTGAAGTCCCCTGGGTGGCAGCCCGAGCTACTCATTCATCATCATAACAACCGTTTAGTGTAAAATTAACAACAACTTAACTACTACAGCAATAAACATGGTCCTGCATTACCACAGATTGATGAGGATTACTTAGTTACAATCAGCTGGGGCACAGACAGGAGAGGAGAAAGGCTGCCAAATCAATAGCTTTCCCAAAGTTTAAAAACTTAATCTCCTCCCTTTAGTGTTGCTGATGCTCGGGGGCTTGTTTGCGGCTGGGTTGGGAGGAGGAAAAGGGAAGGAGGGGAATTTCCTTCCCTCCTCCCCCCGGAAAGTTGGCACTTAGTATTTGCTTTGTGGGAAGATGAGGACAAAGTCCTCTGTGTGCATCTGTTCACACACCTGATTTCTTCAGCTTTTATCTTGAAAAGGGTCCGTTCGGTTGTTTATCTAAATATATTTTGCCTTTAATTCCTTCACTGTTTAAATTCGTAGCTTAACCTCCTGAAAGGCAGCGGGCGGACCCCTAAACGAGCTGCCAATCGATCCCAAAACAGCGATGCATGAGAAAGAGGGAGCTCTCAAGCAAATCGGTCCTCACTCCCACCCACACAACGTGCTGGTTATCTGACTCCCGTTTCCCCTGTAAACTCGGAAACGTTCATCACAAGAAACAAAGGACAACGGGAAAATAGCTAAGTACACCTAGAGCTGCATCCAAACAAAAGAAGAAGAAGCCTAAACAAACCCAAGGTTTTCTATTTCTTCCTGAGCCAAGTAATCCCTTTGATTACATCTAATACCTGCCAAAACCCAGATGGTATGCCCACCCATCGCACAGTGTGATAATGCCACATTGTGAAATCTACCCATTAATATTAATTGTCAGCTAGAGAATCTGTCTGAACTACTAAAGCTCGAGGTTGCCTTGAGAAAGCAGGGCATGATTTAGCAGGGATTTAAAGATAATTCTTATTCTTTCGTTCTCTGCCTCGCATACGTAGAATGTTAAACAACAGGCCTAGAATGCGATTCCAGTTTCCGCCTCTCACAAATCTGGTCTTAAACCCGTGTGTACTTGGGGTCTCCACCTGCTGACCAAAATATTACCTTAAATTGATGTGGGTGTGCAGGCTCCACATAGGTACGCCGTGCTGCCCTGATACCAAGCACGGGTGACTTCTCTTTCTTTCCAGGCTTCCCTCTCAATAATGGGCTTGGTGTAATCCTTGAGAACTGCTAAATAAGTCTTTAGGAAACTATTCTTGTTTATTGTACACGTTTTAAACCCGGTGGCTGAAGGGGAAGGAGAGAGAAAAATGAGTATAGAAAGCAGTGATGGTGCTGCTTTTCTCAATTTTTGAGGAACTGCAGCTGGAGTTGAGACATAAAGGACCTCATATCCTCTGAAAAGAGAGAAAGAGAAGTGTGAGTGAGAGGAGGTGGGATGACTATGTATTGCTATCCATCCTGTTAGCTCCTGTCGGGTCCTTTTGAGGCCTGTTTTTTGAATAATAGTAATCAGTATTTGTTTCAATGCCTGGCTCTCGTCATTCATTTGTAGGCCTCAAAACCAGTTTTAAACTCATCGTGGCTCTTCCGACATGCAAAAAAGCAACCACAGGGTCCTGCTGTGGCCCAGGCACAACCCCGCAGAGGCAGGTCCAGATCTGGGCAGTACTGAACTGTCCAGGAAAGCAGTGATCCATTTTGATGGATGTTCTCAAAGCAGCAGCAGCTCAAGGCCTGTCACTAGATATCACCAATTTTACCTAGATGAAGGGAGGGGAGCTCTAAATAATCACTTGTATTTCAATCCCTAGTTGAGCTGCTCTGTTACTAATTTCTAGCACTGATGCTCTATGTACTAGTGGCTCAAAGTAAGTTGGCACTTGTAGAACAGAGTAAGAAAACCTATGCAAACGAGTCTGTGGCAAAGCTACCGAGGCCTGGAAATTCAGGTTCCAAAGTCTGCTATTCCATCCTTCCCTCATTCCTTTACATCTGGCTATTCTGCAGCGATTTAGGCAATAAGACTCTTTGAAATGGGAACACTCAGGCATATAAATATATGAATATGTAAATCAGATTTGTATTATCAGAGGTTCATATCAGTATAGGCGTGCATGGAGATGTGCTGCTTCCTTTGCCTTTTTTTTTCTTCCCACCAAGATCCTTTGTGGCTCATTTGTCTCCTTGCAGTGGGACCTGCTGTCTGAAGAGATTTTGGGGTAATTTCTTTTTGATCTTGGAAAGGTACAAACTGCACATACCCAGCACCACCCAGAAAGCACGTGTGCATGGGCTTTAGAGAATGCCTGAAAATCTGCATGGCTTTCCCAAGCAGCTGCCACCACCCCCACCAGCAGCTCTTGTGTCATGGACAGCCAGCCTGGGCCTGCTCCGCATTACTTTCGCATCCTCTCTCTGCCATCAGCTGAGCCCACACCAGGAAGAAGGAGATGTGAAATAAAAAGTGGAACAAAGGACCCCTTTCCTGCCACCGCTGAAGCTGGTGGCAAGTGTCCTGCTGACTTCAGCAGCACTAATGTTGTTAAGAATAGGTCTGTTCTAAGCTCACTAATGTTGTGCCTGCAGCTCGTGTGGACTTCTCCGGAGTTACGACGTGTGTGCACATGCACGGTGAGGGGAAATGTACAGTTTGTGGCACTTGAAAGTTTAATCAAAAGGCCACTTTTCCCCATCTGTTATTTTTGGGCCCAGCCTCCCGAGGGTCAGCTTGATAACACTTCATGCTGCTTCTAATCAATTTTATACCAGGAAGCAGTGTGAGAGCTGACTACCAGAGAGCTGCAGTGGCATGGAGCTCAGCACTGGGAGCATAGCTGGAAAAATATGTTGGGGATTTTGGGGCATAAACAAATGTTTCCTAATCTGGACTGCAACTCTGTCAGGCATGTACTGACAAGCAAATGTCGATTGGAGCTGAAAACCAGCAGGTTCTACTACAGTGTAACCTGTAAATCCACATCTTGACAGGCATGTTGTGGTACGCAGAGCTGTAGTCTCTGAGAAATAAGGTAACACAGGAATCAGATCATGGAATCAAACAGTGTGATTATCACTGCCTTTTTTTGCTTTGTATAGACAAAGAAGCAGGTGGTAGTTTGTACTCATTGTTTCCTATATGACTTTAGATTACTTGATTTTTTTGGAGCTAAATTATTTTGAAGATGTAGATTTTTTTTCCTGGCCTGTTTCTCTCCCATGTCCTTTCCATCCTGTGATTGTCTCTTCTGTGGCTGGACAAACACAGACAGGCATGTACTCACTCCTGAGGGCTCTGTTCCTCACTCCACACACCTTGCAGGCAACCACATGAGAACCACATCTAAGAGGAAGAAGAACTAAGAGTAGTGGGGTCAGAGCTGGAGCAAGACTTCTCAGCAGGGCTGGCAAGGCTGAATTTTGCTGCCTCAGCTGTGAGATCTTGGGATCAGGCTTGGTGACCTGGGAACTGTCAGAGGTTGGAAGGTAGGGAAAGACTGCTGCTGTCAGAAGGGACCTGCTTTTCCAACCTGGGCTGCAGCAGCCACCTGCAACAGCAGCAGCAACCCTGGCTTTGGGATCCTGACCGACCCTGGTTGGTGGTTGTAGTGAGCTGCTGCTCCTGTCCCTTGAAATACAGGAATCTGTATTTATCTGGAAGACTCTTAAAATATCAGGAAGAATCTGCAGGAAATATGGTTGAGCCTGGTGCTCATGCTCTGCTGTGTGCTTTTGGCAATGTAAAACTTCCTTTTTCAGGGATTTCTAGCATGTTTGCAGGCAGAAAGTGCCAACAGCCCAGCACTGTGGGCTGCACTGACCTCTGCTTTTTGAGCAGATTATCCCTACGTGGTTCTCAGTAGCACCTGGAGATTTGTAAGCTAAAGAAACCCCATTAAAACAGCACCACACAGTTCCCATCGTGTGCAGCTGTGACTCTTCCTGTGCCCAGGGCTGCTGCTTTTGACCAGCAGCTTTTGCTTTCTGTGGACAGGTTTCTCTCAATACAGGAAAAATTCTGAGGGATGGTTGCTGCCTATATCAGTAGTGAGGGATCTGCAGGATGCCTGGTGCCTGACTTGATCCCAGAGCTCACTTCTGGAGTAAGGAATGAGCTTCTTGAGTAGTTAATAGTGGGCAGTTTGGGATGGACTGTACTCTGTTGTATCTGTTTTGAAAACGACCTGTTTAATCTCTCGGGGAAGAGGTAAAATACTAATTATAATACAAATGCTACTCTTACAGTGTATCTGAGGAGCGTTATCGTCGTAGCCCACCCTGGAGGGCAGCCCTTTGGTGATGCAAATAAAGTTCCGATGGGCTTTTCTCAGTGTAAGGAATAAAACTGGGAGAAAGAGTCGCGTTCCAGCATTTCAGCTGCTTCAGTGCCAAGGGTTAGACCAAACTTAACCTTCATCGGCAGTTTGATCTAATGGTGTGGTTCTGCAGCTGATTTAAATCACTGCACTGGTTTGCTCTTCTCCACCCTGCAGCTGAGTGCTCTGCTGTGCTGTGCTGCTGCTGCTGCTCACCTCTCCCTTCACTCCCCCCGAGCAGTTTGCTAAACCAGCAGAAAAAGGCTCTGCAAAAGGTAGCAAATGTGTGGGGTTTTTTTAATCCTCTGGCTTAGAGAGCCGGATGGTGAGGTCATCAGGGTGGCAGTGCCAGCCCAGGGTGGAAGCACCTCTTGCGTGGACGGGTGTGATTCCACGAGATGGGGGAGCCACCCTAACAGCTCACTGCTCCTGGGAAAAGTGTTCCCAAAAGTGGTGTGGTGCCAGTCCTGTGGATGGTGGACTTGACCGGCCTGAGGACTCTCAACTTTCCATATGGAGATTACCAGAGGGATTCCCATCCTGGTCCTTGGTGACTTACCCAAGATTACAAAGACAGAGCTGAAATCCCAAACTAACAGCAGAGGAACAAACCCTCATTCCTTTCTGTGGTTTAAAGTTCTATTTTGATTAACAGGAGCTAAAAAGTAACTCCATGCACCTTAGAATAAAGGTACTTGGAAAGTAACATCCTGGACTAAGGTCTTCTCTTTTTTTTTTTTCCAAGCACCTTTTGTTCGGGTTAAGGTACAGCAGAAAACCACAAAACGGAGTCTTTTCAGGCGGTGGGAAGGGCTGCAGTTCTCCTGAACTTCCACTGGGCTCCTCTGCTGTTACAGTCAACACAAGTGCCAATTAAACGCTTCCTAGTCTGAACCGAGCTGGTTTCCAGTCGAGATTCCAGCCCCTGGACTCGGTATTGTTTCTGTCCAGAGGTCTGTACTACCAAAACCGATAGGTGTCATGGGGGTTATTCTGCTCTTAGTACTATTTTTAATTTTTAAAAAATCCTGAAATATTAAAAATATCTTGAGAAGAAAAGGTGTTTGTAAGGTACTGGAAATCCTATTACGTGGCACCGTTCTGTTTTCCAGGCTGTCCAGATGATAGGTTATGGATCATATTGAAGCTCAGAATTGTACAATGACTATTGTGTTAGACTTATACAATGAATACAGGGCCCTGTGGTTGAAGCAGGTTTCTTTTCCTATTAATGTTTATTTTCTGTCTGAGTGAAACAAGACCTCAGTTTTTATATATTCTCTCTAGATAAATATTTCTCTAGTTTTTCAAGTGCTCATGAAAAATGTGACAAGATGTCCACCGAGGTCACAAATGTAAGCATAAATAGCTGCAATTTAACATCAGTAGTTAGCAAACAAGATACCCTCGAGGTAAAGAGGCTGATAAAAAGAGGGCAGCGATGCATTAAAGATGCATTATTTGGGGGTCTATGGATATAATTTAGGCTTCACAACAAGGTCAGACTGATTTAATTCTCTCTGCAAAGGTCAGTCCGAGGCCTGGCTGTACTAACCCCTGTGCTCTCCATCTGTCTGCACTCCAAGCCAGACACTTTTCAATAGGTGATTGTGTGTTCATGACTGGATGAGAACACATTGAAATTACCTCCAGGTCTAGGCCTCCGAAAGCGTTCGCTGGGAGCCACCGCTGACCCCGGAGTGGCTGGTACCTATGGAACTTTGCACTCGGCTGCAGCTTTGAAGTGTGGAGGAGAACATCTGATATTGGTGTTTCCCTAATGCTGTAAGTGCCTCCCGAGCCTTCAGCTTCGTAAATGCGTCACCGCGGTGTCATAAACTCTTTATGCCGGTTTATTCTATGACCCTTGAAACAGGAATTTTTTTTTTTTCCACCGCCGGCAAAAGTATAATAAAGGGGAAAAAAAAAAAAAAACAAACTCTTGCAGTATTCACTTTCTCCAAAATGAGGAAAAATGAAGAAACCGGTGTTTGTGGACGTCTTTATTTGATAGTCCGGGTTTTTTTAAAAAAATCTTCTTCCATCAGCAAGGGATCCTTTAAAAATAATTGACAGGACAAAATAAATATGCAAGGTGCTGGTATCTGTTAGTCATTTTCTTGCTGCCTTTTTTTTTTTTTCCCACTTGATGCTAAACGTTTCTGAATTCTCTTTTCATTTTAAGTAGGAAAGGGGTTTATTAATCTGAATGGAACTAGAGAAAATGAGGCCGGTGAATGCTTTGAGCTTTCAATAAATATTTAGCTCGCTGAAATAGCCACACACAGCAAACAGCACCTGCCTTCATGAAATAAGAAGACATAAGACTAGTGGAAGGTACACTTAATTTTGAAAAGAGTAAGAGACCTAATTTTTACCTGTATTGGACTAGAAAGAGGAGGTTATGAACTGATACTGTTTTCCTTTTAGGTTGAAGCATGAGGGTAAAATGATATAAAATGGCATGAAATAACTGACATACTGTGCTAAAACCCAAACAAAACAAGATTCCACTCAGTGCTCTTTCTCTTTGAGACACTCTAAGCCTTCCTTAGGTACAGTACTTATATACATCTGGTTTCAGTAATTATTTTACATTCATACAGTAAACAACTTCAAAAGGGGAAAAAAGGGGTGAATCTGGTCATCAAAATTCAAATCAAGGCATTCAGAGCTTAGGATGCAACTCTCCTCAGAGTATCTCGTCCTGCGTTGCTCGAGCCCACCTACTGTAAAGTCACCTAAAAAGAGAACTTCAAGAACAATAATATAGATCATAAAAAGTAAATTTAAGACAGAATTTCAGATTTCTGCCTGTATTCCTCAGGTTAAATAATGCCCCTGGTAAACAAATTGTGATCTTACATGATAAAGAGCTTTTGTTCCAAGTATCTTATGAAATCAGTGCTTGTGTGTGATGGGTGCTGATGAATCAGAGATTCATCATTTGGCTCTTGGGGCTGTTTCAGTGGCCCTGGTTTCTAAACTTGAAGAAGGCAGGGAGAGAATCTGTGCAGAGATCACAAACAAACAAACAAAGAAGTGGTAAATTGTAGAATCTTTTTTCTTTTTCCTCCCCCCCCCCCCCCCGAACATTTGATGCCTGATCCCACATCCCTATGCACACATTCCCATTTCCAGTGGCCAGCTCACCTTTTCACTAGGTCCAAGGGTTGTTGGAGCACCTCTGCTGTTGGAAAGGGTTCAGGGGTGCCTGGGTTAGCCACAGGGAATGGCTGGGGAGTGGTACAAGGAGCCACCCCTTTGTGACATGAACCCACAGCCTCTGTGGGTCCTGCTGTCCAAAGGAGCTGGGCTGTGAACTTGGGTTCTCTTCACCGAGTGGGTATTTTTATAGTAGTTACTATTTGTGGTATTGTATTAGGAGTATTAAGGTATTCATTACAGCAACTGTTTGCTTTAAAATACTTTGTGGGTGAGCTTTTATTGCTCAGGAATGGCGCCAGATGGACAGTCCTGAGGAGCAAAGTCCTCATGTTATCTACAGATCATGGCACAAGCAGTGGCACATTAAGTTTTCCTCTTCTGTCTTCCTCTACCACCACCCTGATCTCAGGAAGGACAAGCTCAGGGGGAAGAGGGCCCCCCAGAGTCTCTGGTGCCTCTCCAGAGAAACCAACCACCTGTTGAGGTAGCAGTTTTGGAGACTTACTTGATGTACCTTCATGGAGGCTTTTCCCTGAGGCTGCCTGGGATTTGGCTTCTGGCACCCTCTTAAAGCATCCCAATTGGAAGTGGGGGCAGTTTTTGAAGTAGTTGCTGTCTCTGGCTTTACAAATGTTTCTGACTCTGACACCTGGAGCTGTAATGTACCTTTTTGAATCAGTTTTAACCCTTCAGCTAGGGGAGGGGCACAGCTTCCTGCAGGGCTTGAACTGGTAATGTCCATCCTTGTGTCAATAGTGGAAGCCATTCAAGCAGAACAAACTAACCTGTTGTGGGTGGTGGTTCCTTAATGCCAGTCCCTGTCCTTTGTTTGCATCTCACTTGGAGCTGCTTATCAGATGTCTGTTGTGGGCTGCTTTGTAACACAGAGGCAAAGCCTACACACTTTCCATCCCAGAATCTGTCTGTCTTCTTGCTTTCCTGAAAAAATGAGCCCAGGACAGGCTGAAAAAGCTACCAGGCCTGTCAGCTCTGTGGAGATGTGCTCATCTACCCGGCTGACACACTCTTTCTCCAGAAACCCTTTGTAGGATGTGGATCTTAGCCTGGGATGGCTTAAGCTTACAATGGAAACCCTGGCAAACCCTTAATAGGACAAGATCAACAACTTCCACCCTAGGGTGGTGTTGTGCTCTGGCAGCTTCTTCATGGGGGAAGGACCACTTGAAGTGCAGCGCTGCTTCTTGTGCTTTGCTTATGTCCTGCACACTTGAAAGCAGAAAGAAATTCCGTGAGTCTCATAAAAAGTCTGAATATCTTCCTCGTAGCAGGGAGTTCTGATCTGACCTCATGCTGTACTCTCAGGGGCTGCAGGAGTTTAAGGTTCAGGCTCACCTTGTCTCCCACCACACGTTTTTGCCCTTTGAAACAGAAAAATCTCGTGCCACAGAAACGGGTGGCTGCTTTTTGATCGTGCGCTCGCCGCCTTTTTTCACGTGTGAGGTGTGAGACGCGACGTGCTCCATCAAGCCACTGTATTCAAACTTCCCCTACTATATTTCATTCTTCTTAGAGACGGAGGACAGGTGATTTGAATCTCAATCCTGTGTGTGCGAGGTGTAGAACACCTGGGCGTGTTCTCTGGTGCAGCTATTGCAAGGAGCTCACACGCTTTGCATATCAATCTCGAGGAGGTTTGCTGTGCCCAGCTCTACCGGGGCATTGGTGGAAATTAAAATGTGAGGGGATGCAGGCCGCTTCATGCCATTGTATTTCCCTTTCCTATTGTCAAGTTTTCGATTCCTCTTTTCCCTCACTGTGTATTTATACTCCTGCCAAGTTCCAAGGGAGCAGAAAAGCTGCTCCTCGTGTTGTTATTAAGTGATGCTTTCGACAAGTCGGTCTTTCAGAGAGGAGAAAGCATCAGGCAGGCAGGTGAAGACAATTTCTGCACTGCAGAGTTACTCTCTCACATGTGCTTGTCCTGCGGGATGGAATTTAACAATTCACAGCTCTCCTGCTCCTTGCGAAACTCACTCCAAGCCAAGATCTTCTAGTTCTCCTCCTTCACGTGGCTGAACCAGGCCATTTGTTTGAATGGCTCCCTGGTTCCAGAAGCTCTCTCCCCTCTGATCCACAGCTGATAGGAGCAGTGTTTGGGGCAGGATAGCTGATCTGCTGTTGGGCAAGAAACGGAACAAACAGGCTAAAGAAAGACTGCATTCCCAGGTGGGTAAAGCTGAAGGAGAGCAAAGAAATCACCCCAGCAAAGAAATCACCCCAGCTAAGCAGAAAAGAAACAAACAAACAAAAATGTTATGTTGTTCTTTCTGCTGTAGTGTTTGTGGGGTGAGCTGAGTCTCGGGGAGCAGCAGCTGCCAGCACGGATGGTTTCCCTAAGTGCTCACAGGGAGCTCTGCTCCCGGCACAGAGCAGGGCCTTTCTCCTGGGACAGGCAGAGGCCTCCCCGTGCTCTGAGCTGGGTTCATGGCCTTGCCCCCACAGCTCTCAGGAAGGTCACTGCGTTTGCAGGCACTGGAGGAATGCGCTTTTGGCGCTGGCTAAGCTCCACACCAGAGGAAGCAGTTCCATGCGCTTCCTCGGGTTCTCCCTGCAAAAAAGGGGGCAGGGGCAGAGAGAGAGGACAAAGATTAATTTCTCTAGTGATGCAAAACACTGCATAAAAGCTGAGTAACGTAAACCCTTCCCTCCTCCCCTCCCACGCAGAGAACCAGAACAAGTTGTATACGCTGCTTTACCTGTATTTGGATGTCTCAAGACATGCACAGATCTCGGGCTTGCACAGCGTCACGTGGGCAGGAGGATCAAACTTTTAATCCCTGAAACTAGAAAGGACATCTCGTTTAACAGGGGGAGAAAAAAAAATACCCGGGGACATTTGCAGAGAGTTAAAAGAAACAGCGTGTAACAGTGTGGACAAAATCCTGACCTGAAGCACGAGGGACTGCACCAACGCCGCCTTTGGTACAGCTACGAGTTTATAGTGTTCTGGAGTGTTGTTTATGTTACTATAAAAAAAGGTGAGAAAATATATTCAGTTACTTTCTGTTTCTCCCCATTGAGCAGATGGCAATTCATAGCTCAAACTGTTTCTTAAGCCATTTCACATTTTACTAATAAGTACAATATGCTTTTCAACAACGAGCCGCGCTCGGGCACTTCTGCAGAGGTTACGTTGGTTGCTCAGGTAGCTCAGGAAGCAAAGACTTTATGAATCCTGTTGCATTACGAGGTCGAATGTTTTCCGGTTACAATCTCACGTGGTGGAAAACACGAGCTGAAACCTCTCCCACCTCTTGTTTCAAATTATTTCTAATTTTGCAGGCCACAAATAACGCGGCGCGCTTAGCTGAACCGCCTCGGTTTGAGATCGTTTCCACCAGCAACGTTCCTGGTAGAACAAACCGCACTTTTTAAGGAGCTGCATATTCTTTATGTTTTAAGTGCCTAATAATATGTGGAGATGGGCATTGGGGAAAGCAAAGAAACGTTTGGCAGTTCTGTTTCAGGAAGTTTCAGTGCTTTGGAATGAAAACTGTTAATATTGCACGCATTGGAAAATTCTCACCATTGCATCCGTGGTTTTCTCAAAACCTGTTAAATTATATGAGTGCAGAAATAAGGAAGAGTGGGTTTTATTATTAATTGACACTCATTTTTAGCTGGCGTGTGGTGGCAGGTCCTCCAAACAAACCCGAGGCACAGATTAGAGCTGAAAGTTTTGGAAATGTTCTAAATCTTTGTAGCATTGCAGAGAGGAAGTGTAATATTAAACTGACAAATTGAATATATTTTTTTTTCAATGTAATTCACAGTTTCTTCCTATTATTTTTTTACTACCCGTGGAGATAAAGCAAAACAAATTCCTCAAAACAGAGAGAAATATATTTCCAGATACCTTTTCCCATTAAGTAATATATCTCTCTCATACATATGTACTGTCAAATATCTCCCCGTTCCTTTTCCACACCGTGTCTACAGCCAGAAGTGTTGGCTATGCAAATATTGCAGAACCGACTCTTAACATATGTGCTGTGTGCCTGGCTACAGATACACGGGAAACTCTAGGTAATAATTAGAGTCTGCATAAATTATCTTGCAATTATAATTTTACATAATCGGTTATGTAATCTCGAGGCTGGTATGCGGTGAGAAACTGTGGTTGCGTCAGAATTCTTCGGAAGGAAAATAAAATTATTGATCGTAAGGGCACGTCCTGGCGAGGAGGGAGCGCAGAGGGATGTTGCAGCACGGAGCAGCTCGGCGGTAAAAGCCACGCTGGCTCTCGCTAAAGCAGGAATCGCCCTCCAGGAGCGAGCAGGAGCATCCTGGAGGCTCCGGGAGCACGGCGGGTGGGAGCGGGGAAGGGGGACAAGAAAACGGAGTATAAGTGGGAAGGTGACAAAGTGGCGAGCGCTGATTTATTGCAGGCGAGGCTCCGCTCGTTCGCAGTATGGAAAGGCTCCCGGAGAGGAGCGGGACGCGGGGCGGGCTCGGGTGCGCTGCGAGCCGCTGGTGGAGCCGAGCCGAGCCCGTCCGCCCCTTCCCTCCGCGGCACCGCACCGGGGGCTGCAACAGCCCCCGCCGGAGCCGCTGCCACCGCCCGAACCGGGGCCGTGAGGGGGACCCGCCGAAAAAAAATAAAATAACCCAGGCACGCGAGGGAAAACAACGGAGCGAGCCGTAAATATATAAATAAACTGCGAAGTGAATCAGATGAAATCGCCAGGCGTTCCCTCCCGGTAAACAGCAAGCTTTGTAATTTCCAGGTGTTGGGGAAAGCCGTTGTCTTATAGTTTGTAAATCCCTGCTGGTGGGAGGGAGGGGGAGAATCTTTGGAGGTGAATGAAATATCAAATCACGAGGCTCTATGTAGATTTATGATTGCATAAGAGGCTCAGTCATTTCCATATATTGAAATGTGCTGTCCTTTCCACGACTGCCCAGCCCTTGGAGGGGGAGAGACGCTCGATTCCGCCTTGATCAATGCTGACTGCGAAGCAAGGAGGAGGAGAAGGGGGGGGACCAGGCTGGCACCAGATGGAGCAGGGTCTAGGGAAAGGTCAAGGTTAGCTCAGGCTGCTATTGAATCGGTTGCAGCCTCACAGATAGATCTCTGCCTCCGAGGCACCCACTGGGGCTTCTCAGAATCAAATCTAATAGAAAAGGCAGTCACAGAATGAAATCGCTTCATCTGAATGCTAAAATTGTTATTAGGCTACATTAGAGAGATACCGGGCACATGATTACCAAAAAAGGAAGCATGCCTTGCAGTTTGTGACTGAAATAAAAGCTGTGAATACGTTGATACCATCGGCGATGTGCAAAGATAATGGATAACAGGAGAGAGGGGCAGGGAGGGGTGTGTGTGTGTGTAAGGAACAGATTAACATATTGATGCGGGCGTGTGTATCTGTATAAAATTATCTCTACCGGTGTCGGGGTGTGTTTGTACGTGCGCAGAGAGCAGCACTCGGCTTCCTGCGAGTCCTGCAGCACTCCGAGGGTGTTTGTTAATGGATTTGGACCTCAGGTATGGACCAAGAAGTGGGAGCTGACCAGGAGGAGAGGTTTGTTGGTGGGTCCTCGCAGGACTCCACCTGCAGCCACCCCCAGCTCGTGTTGCAGTGGTTGCCGTCCCTGTGATTTTTGATTTGAGGTTCTCGTGGAGGGCTCAGAAGTTACTCAAGGCCGCTCTTTCTTGCTCATCTCAGGCAAAACTCTGTGAGGAAATGCTATGAGCAGATGTGCAGACACCCCACGTCCTGGACACAGGAGCATGACGTAGGCACACACATATGTGTTTGGAGCAGTGATGCTGTCAGCTGGATTTCAGAGACCAAAGTGGAGCTCTTCTCTGTTACCATCTCCTCCACTCTTTAACCTACAGCACAGCCATGTCTTAAAGAAGGGTTTAGTCTTGTAAAATAAATGCTGGCTACACTAGATTAAACATGATGACTGCACTCTAAGGGTTAATAAATTTAGAATTAACAGATCATCCCAGCTTGATACAGCTACTATAGATGATTTAATATGCAGCCTAAGCAGGTTGACAGTCAGCTCACAGATGCAGATAAGATCAAACAGTCTCTTGATTCAATAGATTGAATGGTTGTACTGAGTGTCTGGAAGGTGAGTGACAGTATGTATATGGCAGGGGTTCTGGTAAAGAAGGGCTTCGATTCCCCACTGCTGTGCACTGCACTGGTTTTCCTTTTCTAGCAGTCAACCTTTCTCAGCAATCAAACCCGGAGTTAACATGAAGAAAAAAATGTCTCAAATATAGTTCAGGAGAGTTATTTGAAGTTTTCAGTAATGAAAAGCTGCGTGCTTTAATAGTAATCACTATTATTACTGTCACTAGTCTGCACTTCAGATTCCTTCTCTGCAGACAAGGCCATCACCACCCACTCCGTTCCCACAGGGAGTCTCACCTGTCCATAGGCTCTGTCTGTCTGTCCACACTAGTCCTCTTCCCTGGCAGACCTAAATCCACAGGAAGAAGGTATTTTGAAGGCCAGACAGGGACCTTGCCTCAGACAGCCCCCAGGACTTGAGTGCAACCTTACCCTAATGTCATCCACTGCCCAGAGGCTTCAGCTGTAGGATGTGGAGTGACAAAAATTATTCCCCTGCTTTTTTTCTCAGCTCTTTTGCTTTTCAGGCTTAAAAGTTAATGTCTGTAGTAACTCTTCTGTGGTTTATGTTTTCCTTCTTGCTCCCCTGTCCTATATAAATGGGAATGTAAAACAGTCCTCACGCAGGCTGGTGAGTAATGGGATGACAGAGTGGTCTCTAACAATTTTTATTATTTGATCAAGAGTAAAAGCTCCACCTGAACCATTAGATTTTACAATATGAATACATTCCCAGGCAATTTTAAAAACTCATGCATTCAATAGACTGTCACAGGTCTGAATTGTGCCTTGTTGTGTTATACGGGGCCACCACTGTGCTGGAAGGGTATTTGTGATAAAGATACTGCACATCTGAACACTTGTAAGCTAGCTGTATTGTTTGCTTTGGTGGGTTTTTAAAAAACATCGGAATGGTTTTGACGAATGCCCTGCAGAAGGTCAGTGTGATGAGCAGTGCTGCTTTGGATCTGCCAGCAGAGCCAACCCAGAACCCATCTGAGATCGCTGCTTCTCTTGGTGCTTTGCAAAATGGTCTTGCACTCTCCTGCAAATGCTTACCTGCGACTTCCAGTTTCATTTTCATTTGGAAACCAGTAGCTCCTTTTAATCCCTTAAATGTTGAGTTAGAAAAGAGAGGGCCCGAGTGTGTGTTCTGGATACGGATCCACATGTGAGCATCCACAGATTTTCTCGAGCGGGAGTGCAATGCTGAGCAGGGATGAGCCAGTCTTTTTCCTACTCCGTGCCTAGAAGCAGGAGCATCACCTCTCAGGTGAGCTCGTAGAGGCACGAGAATCTTCATCGTGTAATTAGAGAGGGAGGCGCTATCAAACCGCCAGCGCTTCTCAGGGCGAAGGAAGAGCGCTCAGATACACCCCTCGCAAAAGAAATTCCGAGGCAGAAGAGCCCACGGACACGCCGAAAAAGGCCGTGTGAGCCAGCAGGGAGGACTCAGGGAACCCGAGGAGCGCTCTCCTTGCCCGGTGCCCCTCGCCGGGCCCCGCGGAGCCGGCGGAGGGGGGGTGGCTCGGGCGCGGAGGGGCCACCGCGCCCCCCGGATCCCCCCGCGGCGGCCGTGCCGCTTCCCAAGGCGGAACCAGCGAAACCAGTTATCTGGCAGCAATTTGCATATTGATGGTGCCTCCTGCCGTTCTCCCTGATTGCTTTACAGGCAGGAAAGGTAACAGGAAAATCTATAAACACCCCCCCCCCCCCCCCCCAAAAAAAAACCGGCAGAGAGGCTTCTACGTGCACGGGGGCTCTGATGGAAGAGTAAATCCCGGTAAAGCCCCTGGCAGGAAAATTTGTTTACCAAACTGATTTTTGTCTTAGGATTTGAAGGCAGTTGTGTATTCTTTTTTCTTTTTCTTTTTTTTTAAAGTTCTGAGGTTGCAAATGTGAGCTCCCTGCTTCCGTGCAAACTGCTAGAGATGAGCGCTGATCACTTCCAGGAAAAAATAATTAGCCTCGTCGTATTCACTGAATGTTTACATCTGAGGAGGAGGCAATCCTTGGAGAGTGGGAAAGGCATTCCATAGACACCTTATAGAAGTACAGTGTCACGGTGTATATATATTTTTTAGTCCCACTCATAAGCAATGTACAAATGTGCAGTGAATATGAAAGCTTAATTAGGTCTCAGTAGAGAATAGTTTCATTTTTATTGGCTCTGAGTACAGTGGCTCCCTAAGACACATCTATCCTGGGACATTTTGGCCTTCCTTGTAGGAACTGCCACGGCTGTGTCCCCTGTACATCCCCAAGTGTTCAGATACCTTCAGTTCTGGGCAGCAGGACCCTGTAACTCATCTCAGCCCCGTGCTCAGGGGCCCTTCAGGGCTGTTCAGGAGAGGATCCCAGCAGATCACACAGTTCCAGCCACATCTAGACCAAACTTCTCCCTGTTCTCCGTGGGGAGTAGCACTTTCAGACTGGTGCTGTGCTATGGCCTGGATTTACCCCGTGGTTATCTATAGCACCCAAACGTCTGAGGGAGGTGTGTGTCAGCACAGACAGTCCCAGAGACAGAGGCATGGAGCTCTCTCTCTCCATGTGTTTACCTCTATTTCTCTCTCTCTAGGCACTCAGATGCTGTGAAACTAAATAGGATAGGCCAAATTAAAGTCTAAATTGTGAAAACATTAATTTCAGTATGGTAATATCAAACATTGTCCGTATTTCTGATTTCTGTATTTAATTTCCCTTGCTTTTTTAAATGCTGGGGAATAGTTGCTCAGTGAACAATAGCATTAGTACAATAACTCCCCCCAGCCCCAGCATTCATACTTAATGCACATCAGCTTTCTATGTAATACCATACAATATACTTGCATGTTATTTTAATTGAGTGAAATCTTATTCATGCTGGTGGGAGAAGGCATTCTTTTCACTGCAGCCAGGATTCATACTGCACTGACAAAATTATATGTGCTGACAATAACAAATGGTGGCAAAACTATCCAAACTGCTCAAAGAAGTGGGCTCTTATCACAGGTTATTCACCACCACTCCTGCTCCCCCTCGGTGCTGTGTCTTTCTGTGCAGCTTCGGGTTATATAATAATTTATTCTTCCGACTACAGAGAGCTGCATTAAAATATTATTGTAAGCATTTGAACAATTAAGCTGAAATTTTGCACGGAATAAATACGGCAAAGAAGAAAACCCACAGTAAAGCTGTCCTTATTTTTAAACACAAGAGAAAGATCTCTGCTATTTCAGCTGTTAATTATTTTTCATCTAGACCCTCACACAAAACACGCCGTGTTTTGCAAAGCGTTCCTTCTTTGCTGAAGCTAAAAGCTAAACCTAAATGTCACCTGAAATAGTAATATGAAACGAATACAGAGAATGATGATTGCATATGTTAAATTTCAGCTCAATGTGACTAAAGTCACATTCCAAGTGACCAAAAGTTGAAACTCCAAAAAGCAATGGAATAGGAGTTATTTACAGAAGATGTTAAAGGCACCAATCTAACAGCACACTTGAGTACAGGCTTGCTTTAAGCACGTGAGTGCAGCTGATGTGCCCAAAGATAAATATGTGCTTAGGAATTTCGCAGTACCCAAGGCCAAGTAGGTTCCTCTGGTAGGGGATATGCTGAGCAGGTTTAGAGGAGGAAAATCCTTTTTTATTGCATGTTCCTTCTCTACTGTCCCACATGCCAAGCATGCTAGGGAGAAGGAGGGACAAGAGAACAACTAAATCTTTCCTCGTCTTGTGTAGCAAAACTAATTTCTCAATGGAAATAACTTCTTTTTGATTGCTAGTATTGGGTTTCTCAGATTAGTGAACTACTTTTGTTATTCTACTTCTTCAAATTGATTTGAGGTGTAGTTGGGTTTATTTTTCAAGACAAAATGTTTGCCTTTTCCCTGCCTGCCACATTCAGAGTGGGGCTTTCCAGATTTCTTCTTAGGGAGAGTTTGATCCCCTTGGATCTAATCTTGCACTTACCAGGTCTAGTCAGAAAATGAATTTCAAAAGCTGTTTGTGTCACTGACCCTTCTTCCTGCTGCTCATAGGCTTGGGCTTAGTGACCTGCTTAGGTACGTGACTTGGGATCTCAGCAGTGACTCAAAAGGACCAACTTGTGCCATCATAGGTTTCTGTGTGGGCAGACAGGGTAGTCCTGATGAGTGGGGGGATTTGGATGTGTGGAACATCCAAACAGCCAGGAGAACCTGGCTTCTCACAGTGCTTTGTTTGGGAATGACTTGCAGCCAATAACCCAGAGTGAGAGCCCCGTGCTGCGGCCTGGCTTGGTCAAAACTCTTCCTGAAACAGATGGAGATGCTGCTTTGTGAGTTCAGGTGTCTCTGCTTGATGACTGTGTGGGAAGGTGGGCTTGGAAGCTCTGTGGGATCCAGCTTTAGGACAGCAATCTGTTCACAACATGTGGCTTATCTTTCTGGCCCTGGGCTTGTCTTTGCTGTTCGGGTCAAGAAAAATCTCAAGTCTGCATGTAAACCAATTATGCACTCTTTGCCTTACGTGATAAAAACCACCTTTGAGAATTTTAAGACTAGTGAAAAGAGGGGAGCATTTCTCAGCAAAATCCTTTGTAACACAAAGCAATATTCAAACTAAGGCTCAATATTCAAAGTTGAATGGCTCATCCCTTTCTAAGTGATGCCAACGCACAGGTGGAACTCATCTCCATGCATTTTTTGGGGGAAGATAAAGCCCAAGAAGATTAAAAGATTCCAATAAACTGTTAGCAAAGATATTTATTTATGTTCTCTTTATCTTACACACTTAGGACCCTTTTTGTAGATAATTTTAAGTGCCATTTTTTGTTCCTGGTCCCCTATCAGTGTACAGGTACAGACAGGTGGGTCAGGGTGGCAGGTGTGCCCCATGAAATCCTCAGGGGAGCTGTAGCTTTACCTTGGGCACCTACACATATGCCATTCAGTGTGGAGCTTCAGAACAGCTAGAAGTACCAAATTCATACCCTAGATGTCAGTAAAAGAAAAAAACATTAAACCCCATTAAAAATCGTTTTATAAAAGTCTGTGAATCAAGCAGTTGGTTAGCCAATTATTTGTAAGATAATTCCCTATATGGACTGACAGTTGGAGTCCCAAGTTTCAGCTCAATCAAATTCACACAGCCCAAGTTATAACCTCTTCAAGATGGGGATTGTAACAGGAGCACTGACAGACCGTAACTACTGTGCCTCTTTAGTAGTGAAAGCTCAACTACCTCACTCGTGCAGTGGCTGCCATAATTAAGACTGTATGGATTTGCATTATAGGTCAAGTTCTGGGAGGTTTTAAATGCACATAGTTTAACTCACGTTGGCTTGAAACTTAGGGCAGAAACAGGAGCATGCTATAGGTTTACTTATAAAAAGATATATAAATACCAAACCTGCAAAATGACAAATAGCTAAGTCCTAGGGCAGTGCAAACTAAAACCAGGTTGGCTGAAATCAAACATTGGATTAAAAATGAGGTTTTATGGGCATTTAGTAGTGCCTTCCTCTGCCTGCCCACACACAAGCAAAGCTCTCTTTGTGCTTCAAGGGAGGGTTTTTGCCATATCAAAGTCTATTCCCCGAGAGCTTTGTGCCATTTGTTTTACAGTCATCCCCAGAAAGCCCAGTCAAGGTTCAGGGCCTCCACCATGCCAGGTGCTGTGCAAGCAGAGGCAGGCTGAAATCCCAGACCTTGCTGAAACCCAGGGAAAAAAAAAAGTCTCTCCAAGTTCAAGGTTTTTATTCCAGGTCCTGCCTAGGGCAAGCCGATAACAAAATCATCCTGTCACCTGGCGCTCAGATGTCTGTGATCCTGCACGGACTCGCTGCTGTGTGCGCCGTGCTTGCTAGTAAGAGCTTGCAAAATCAAGAGTTTATTCTGAGCCTTTATTAAAAAGAGAAGGGAAAAAGAAAAAAAAAAGGGGGGGGGAGAAAAAAAAGAAGGAAAAGCAGCGCGCCCAAGTTCCTCATGCGGGAATACTAATGCACGTACTATTTCTAGAACGTGCAAGTCCTCTGCTCATTCACGGGAGTCAGCCTGGTGTGATAAGAGTTCCACCCACGTTGCCTCCGCCTGATTGAGACTATCAAGCCGGTGTGGGGAAGCACCCCGTGCGATCTGCCGTTACATAATGCAGCCCAGCTCCCGAGAACTGGCACAGTTCTGGAATTTGTGTTTGGTCCTAATGTTCTGTACCGAGCTGGCAAGTGAGATTCCTGCTCTGAGTGAATGACAGTTGGAGCTTCGAAGCAGGAACATTTGCCCACCGAAGTTGCTGAACTCACCCACTGCCAAGTCTGTCACTGAAGCAGCAGATAGGCAGGGACAGCAGTACGTGGCATGGACTGTGTCACGCTCCTCTGCGCCTTCAGGTCCCAGTCCTGTGAGGGAGGACCGTGTGCCTGCCTGCGAGGTGGAGGAAGGCCACACTTCTCAATTTTAGGCAGTTTTATGTCCCTTTCTGCGGCAACCTTTTAAATATCTCACGTGCCTGAGTGGAAGGAGGATCACACTGTTTCTCAGGCAGAGAGCTGAGGCACGAGGAAAGGGACAGATAGATTTTGGCAGATTTAAATCTTAGGTTAGTTTTCAGAACATCCATGTTCTCACCTGGGCACTCTGTCCTGCTGCTGCAGGTCACTGCCACTGCCCTGGGACAGGGATGGGTGCCCACCTCTGCTCTCAGCTGCTCCAGGGCATGAGCTGGTGTCTTGGGGCTCTGGTTACATGGGACAGATTGAGGCAGGACAGGCACTCAGCTCATGGGGCAGATCTTTCCCTGGGGTTGTTTTCCCCTTGTAGGCAGCCTGAAAACCACCACAGCCCTGATTTCAGCGTGTACCTCAGAGTTTGCCCTCACACTGCGGAGGTGTGGGGCCATGTTTCCTCCAGCTGACTTTGCTCTGGGGCTGGGAGTCCATAGCCAAAGAGCAGCTGATAACATGGCCAGGGGTGACAGCAGCTCCAACTGCTGCAGTAGGACTGCAGGGCACCCTCTGTGGCTTGGGCAAAGAACGGCTGGGGAGGTGCAGGAGGTGACACAAGCTTGCGTCAATCCTCAGAACGTGATCACCGGGTCATCTTAGCGCTGGCCTGGGTTTGTTTTCACCTGCTTTTCCAATCTGCCAGCGTTTCTGGGTGTTAGCAGTCAGCATTTGGGCATTTCTCACCTTGTTTACCTGCCACGTGCGCTGGGTTCCTCAGTGTAACCCCACAAGCAACCCCAGTGTGTAAGAGGTGCAGACAGGGCTAGAGATGCTCGGGGTGCCGCAGAGGTGCCGTGGGGGTGGAAGCGGGGAGCAGAGGGGACGACGCAGGAGATGCGGGTTCCTGGGTGCAGTGGGGCAGTTGTGGGGTGCGCCGCCCTTGCTCCACAGCTCTCCTGGGGTGCTCCCACCCCCAGCTGGCCCTGCCTTTGCCGCCGGGGCCAGCTCGGAGTCAGCTCACCCCCCCTGCCCCCGGATGCATCGGAGACGGTCCCCGCGGGGTTGGCCCTGCCATCACCAGCCTCTCCGGCAGCGCTGGGGGGCATCCGAGCCCCCCTTGTCCGAGCTCAGGGCACTGGCGGGGGATCCCGTGTCTCTGGGGGAAGGGGGGGTCAGCCCGGTCCTGCGGTCGGAGGCGGCCCTGAACCCTCCCCATGGCGAAGGCAGCGCCCGGCGCTGGGGCTGAGCTGTAGCAAACTCCCTCGCAAGAGCTGTTTGTTGACCACATTCACGTTCAGAGCCCTGAAGCTAAAAGCACTTTACACCATAAAATAAAAGCACTGTCTTTTTTTCTAAAAGGTTACGTCTGGAGGCCACGCTGCTCATACTTCATACAGAAAACTACTGAAAGGGCTATGAAATCCTCTATGATTTACACTCCCTCTCAGTGCATTAGGATATAGATCTACTCGACTCTAAAAATACTGTGGAGTTTCTAACCGACGTGAATATATGTGCATTATTTCAGAAAGTCTGTTAGAAAACTTGTCAACACATTATAAAGCATAAACCAGGACTTGGCCATTAAATATAGAGATCAGAGACAGAATGTATACGGCAGGAAGTACCAAGAAAAGTCCCTCCATTCAAAAAAAAAGTCTATTAGCTAAAAGTTTACACACAATATACACCAAAAGGTTTAGAGAGAGCCCGTGGACCTCAATTACAAGGCATAAATGGAATCAGTAAGGGCTTTACAGTCCCCAGCACAGTTAACTGGGCTGCCAGAAAATAATTTTAATATTGTCATAATTTATTACCCACCGAAAGCCACATCAAGGATTGTAAATATAGTCACTTTGTGTCCACGACTGCTCGTTAAACAGCCTCGTTCCCTTCCCCTAAAAATACAATGAAGTAAAAACCCACCTGCATTATTAATCTGCGGTCATGCCGTGTTAAAAATGTCTTCTCACTCCTTTTCTTTCTTGAGGTTTGTTATCTCCCTCCAATCACATGACAATGCGAAGCGCTGGGAGGGGGGGGAGACAGGAACGAGGGGGAGCCCAGCACTATTGCGATCAAATGCTAATATTAATAATTATCCAGCCAGGATGAAATATTATTTTTAAGGCAGCGAGTTTCCATTTAATTCGAGGCATTTTTACGGTGCTGGAATTAAGGGCATGCTGATGGTAGGAACATCCTCGCTGCCATTCATGAAAGCATCTGTAAAATTAGCTTCTGACTGTAGGTTTTGAGATGCGGTCTGGGAAGTCACCTCTGGAATCTCAAACACGGCACGATAATGAAACAGATTTAGTTGTCACCAAGTGCTTAATTTGCTATGATTTTTTAAAAGAAAATCAATGAAACGATGCCTGTGACTGGGAATAAGCACAGGTAGGTGTTCTGATGCAGGTTGGCTTTAGAGAGCGTAATGAATTGTAATTCAGAGGAGTGTTAACTGCGAACCGCAGAACCTTTCAGGGGTAATAAAGTCATTACTTTTTACATTGCAGCCGCCTTCAAAAGCTTTATACGTGCCATTAGATATAAATCAACCCCCACATATATCTACATCTCCGCTACAGGCACGCACGCCCGTTTCTGTGGGTTTCGCGCAGGGACATGTGCACAGCCAGCCCTGCGAGCGGCGTGAGCCTCGGAGCCGCCGCTGTTGTCACCTGCGGCTGGGTCCCCCCGCCACGTCCCGCATCTGCTCCCGCACCGCGCCCCGGCACCGCGGGGCGCATCCCCGCGCCGCGCTATAAAGGAGGGGAGCGGGGGGCTGAGCGGCGGCGGGCGGAGCCGGGGGGTGTTTGGGGGGCCGGCTGGCGGGAAGCTGAAACCATCGCACGGCGGAGCGGCCCGGCCCCTGACAGCTCCGCCGGTGCGCCTCGGGCTCGCCTCGCCAACAGGTCCCCGCCGAGCCCCGGCCCCCGCCCGCCCCTCGCTCCCCGGGGCGGCCGCGGCTCTGCCCGGCGAAGCGTCTCTTACGGCGGCGGGCAGCTCCTCGCTCCCCGGGGGCTCCCGCCCGGCGCTCCGCTCCGGCTCTCCGCCGCCGTCCCGGGCACGGTTATCCCCTCGCACTCCCTTCGCCGCCTCACTTTGCTCCGCACGCCCGATCGCCTCCGCAGCGTAATTCTACCGCAACCTGATCCCTCGCGGTGCCGGCAGCGCTCGCCTCGCTCCGGGTCCTTTCGGCGAAGTTGCAGCCGCCGCCGCCGCATCCTCCCAACTCCAGCCACTTCTCGGTGCCTCCCGCCGCCTCGGCTCCCCCCCTCTCCCGCCCTCCCCCGGTGCCAGCCCGCTGCCCGCGCCGCCCCGCCGCCGGCAGACCCGCGTTTCGCTTTCGCTCGGAGCCTGTGGCTGCGGGCAGGGCTCGGAGCGCCGCCGGGGCAGGGAGGGGGGCTCCGGGCTGGAGGGCGAGAGCAGCCCGCGGGGAAAGCCGCGAGGTCCCGCCGCCCTCCGCTCCCCCCCGCCCCGCTCCTGCGGCTTCTCCTGCCGTGCCTGCCGCTTTCTCGCCCGCCAAACTCCGCTCGCTGCTCCCCCGCCCGCCCCGGGGCCAGGCCCGCCGCTCCCCGCCGAAGTTTCCCGCGGCCCGGGCCGAGCCCCCGCCATCCCCAGCTCCCCGCGGAGCCGCCGCCGCCGTCCCCCGGGGACGGGCCGCAGCTCCCGGGAGGAGGGGACTCCGCGGCTTCGAGGGGGATGCGGGGGGGGGGGCCGAGCGGGGAAGCCGGGAGCCGGATGCCCCCCCCTGCTTTTTGGGTGGTCTCCGGTCCTACCT
>NW_016690272.1:2102915-2167423 GCF_001604755.1 Lepidothrix coronata | reverse complement strand
TGCGGCGGCGGGGCCGGGGCCGGGGCGGCGGAGGCGGCGGGCGGGCTCCGTGCCCGATTCGGTCGCTAGGAGGCACAGCGAGATCAAACAACCGGGCAGCCCCGCGAACTTGAACCTGGCCGGCTCCGCCGCTGCCTCCCGGCCGGCGGGAGGGGGAGGGCGCCCAGCTCCTTCCCCTCCACCCCCCCACGGCCCCCCTCCTTCTCCTTCTTTGTTCTTAATTTTGCGCGGAGTTTGCTTGCTCCGGGAGGCAGCGGGGGATGCTCGCCTTCCCCCTCCCCGGGTTTCCCCTCCCTCCCCCGTAACGTGTTGGCGGTTCCCATTGTACCCCCAAGTCTTTTCCTTGCACCGCACGATCCCAGGACGCAAACTTGGGATTAAACAACCCCTCTCCATCCTTCCCACGGTACGGTGCGGGGAAATGCCCCGACAGCGCATCCGCGTTGCCCCGCGGGCATTTCCCCGCACCGTACCGTGGCATCCCCCCCTCCCCGCCCCATCACCCCCAGTACCTCCTTTCTCCCGACACTCCAAAAGCCATCCCGCTTTTGCCGGTGCGGTTGTTTTGGCGACTGGGAACAGGGGGAAGAAGGGGGGAGTAGGAGGGCGAAGGGGGAAAGCTGAAAAGACATGTTGGTGGAAGGGCAATTTGCATGAAAAATAGAGACGGATGATTAGGGACCCAGGCAGGGAATTTTGATTGCCCCAGAATTAAAAGATGGATCCTGCATATCGGAGGCAAGACCAGGTGAATTGTATTCCGGTGTTTTCTTTGTAATCCCGGTATTTTACATTTTGTTTTAAAAGTAGCAGTCATAATAAAAAGCATATTTTTTGTCGGCTCTGCCTCCACCAGGAGCCAAATGTTTTGCAGCGAACACGGTGCCAGCCGTATTTCATACATTAGTATATAATTCTTGTTAATTAGCAATAATTTACGTTAAGAGCATAGAAAATGTTGAGGTTACAGATTTTATATCTGTACATTTGATCATCTTGTTATTTTCAAGAACTTTGCCTCCTATAAAATTAATTAGGTGAAATGTGGAGGTGTAATCAGCAACCTCTGAATTACCACTTCATTTCCTGGTTTTGATTGTAAATCAGCCCAGTCCGTACAGACTTTTAGCAAAGTCTATTTTTGCTCAGCGCTACTTTTAACTGTCTGGTGTTGAAGCAGCGGGTTACCTTCCCCTGCTAAATAATAGTGACAGCGTCAGAAAGGAATCAGGCCGCGGGAAAACATTATAATTGAGTAATGATTATGCAGAGCTCCTCGCTAAGCCAGTTCTGAGGGGAATACGGGTGGTTTTGTGTCTTCTGCTGCGGAGGGTCGCCGAGCTCGAACTTAGATTCGCAAAATACCTTTGTCTGCGGCGTGCAGCGAGCTACTGGTGGAATTAGTCCTGCAATAATTTACTCCCTCTCGGTCCGAACGCAAGGAACGGCTGGGGAGGAAAAACAGCCATGCCCCGGCAATCCCGCAGAAACACCCTGCTCCTCTCCCGGCTTCCCGAGGAGTGTGAGACGCACGCACGTTGTTGCCTCTTGCTCCTGTCGGTCTGTAAGTTTAGGAGAAAACCCCAGCGATTAAGACGTTGTTTTTATTAATGCGAATGTAACCTTCATATTCCTGTGGTTGACCTTACGTTAAATTAGAAGTAGTACTAGAGGCAAGAAATGATGGACTGGATCCCTGTGTCCTAGTTGGAGCTGAGGTACGGCGAGGTAGTGTGCTCTTTCAATATTATTTTACGCAGCACAACTGGGAGCTACTCCAGATCTTCCTCCTCAATATTCAGCCTAGGTAGGGTTGAAATAAATTTAACCTGAGTTCACTGGATTTTTGCACTTTATCAAAATCAGTTCCAATATTGTGCAGTCAAATTAAAATCTATTTTTTGATTCTCTGTGGCTTTAAGTTCATTAAATGTGAAATTGGCAGCCAGCTAAAGAAGGTCAGGCTGATTAACTGTTTAGGAGTTGTATTCTGTCTCTCTTGCATTACCTGGCAGTGTTTTGAGGTGGGCTGTATTTGTAGTACCCTCTCCCCCTGCTCACTGCTGTTAGCCTGCGTGTTGTATTGCGCAGGCAGAGGAACACCAACACGCTGCTGGTATTTATTTTTTTTTACCTCGTGAAAGGCAATAGCGGTGGAGACTGCACAGAGATTGCCAAGGTATTTCTCTGCAAATTTAACCTAAAAAAAAAAAAAAAGCCAACAGAAAAGAGAGCCGAATCTGCCTCGTTAGAGCATCCACTGACGATTCTGTGAGCAGAAATAGCCTCATAATGAAGCTTTTTGGAGCTCATTCAGAAAATTTGTCAACTTTGACAACATTAGGCAAGGTATTTTGAGTTTAAAGAAGGCGCTTCTCACTGTTGCGAGGAAATGTGGCAGTTGCTTGGCCAGGCTGATTTTTAGATGCTGAGGGCCACCAGTGCTAACACGCTCAAGATAATTTAGGCATTCCCTTATTTCAGGATTAAAAAGCACAAAATGACTGATTGCCTTGTTTCCTTAAGTACTAGAAAATATCCCATCCATTTAATATCTCTGGGTGGACTCGGTGGTGAATTTGCTATTTATTTGAATCCTGAGGAGTAGCTGAAAAGTGAGAGGTGCCTCCCCCCCAGCCCCGCAGGCATTTCTACTGCACTTGCTTTTTATCATTTTGGTTTCTGCCATCTATTTATCTATCTATTTATTTATTTATTTGCCTCATCCCCTCCCTCCCCCACGAATAACTACTGCCTTTAGATTTTTTTTTTTTCAATTGGAAGCCGCAAACAGGCCGACAGGGACAGTGACACAAATCCATACGTATGTGCGTGCACGTGTGTTCTGAGGGCTGTGTGTGCCCTGGGTGTCGGTGCCCGGGTGTGTGTGGCCATGCGGGCTGGCTCTCCCTCTCTTTTCTTTTCCACACATACACACGCTTCCTGCACGGCCTGGACAGGGAATATGCGATATCTGTGTATATTCAAACACCTTTTGTCTACGCTGTATTTCAGGCTTCTGAATTTCAGAAAGTGGGTCTGGCTCGTGGAAGATACACACCCATGTGGTGTGAGAGAGTGTGTGTGTGTGTGTGCAGTGCTTTCAGCCTTGGATTCATATACATAAATAATGCATCCAGCAATAAAACACCGTATTCGTAGTAGCACGAGAGTTTCGCAGTTATTCCAGCCTGTTCGTTCAATTTTAGCACCGAACGGTTCGGCGAGTCAGAAATTTGCCCTCGTGTAGGAACACGGGGACAGTTGCGGTGCTCGCTCTCCCGAGTTCTGCATGCTACAGCTGCTTCTGCCAAACCTCTTCCCCGTAACTGATGAATCCATCCCCTCGCTGCCGTGCTGACAGCCGTGTTGCATGGCTTTAGCTGGGGGGGGGGAGCAGGCGGACGTGGAGAGCGGGGTGTAATATTCATGAAGAGGGGGCTCGGCGCGTTCCTCCCCCCCCTCTGCGCCCGGTGCCTTTCCCGAGAGCTCTAATGATTCTCCTTTTGTTTCTCAAACTGCAGCCGAACCTCTTGAAGCCATTCTCACTGATGACGAACCTGAACATGGCACATTGGGAGCTCCGGAAGGGGACCACGACCTCCTCACTTGTGGCCAGTGTCAGATGAACTTTCCGTTGGGGGACATTCTTATTTTTATTGAGCACAAACGGAAACAATGCAATGGCAGTCTCTGCCTAGAGAAGGCTGTGGATAAGCCACCTTCACCCTCACCAAGTGAGCTGAAAAAAGCATCCAATCCTGTGGAGGTTGGCATCCAGGTTACGCCAGAGGATGACGATTGTTTATCAACGTCATCTAGAGGAATTTGCCCTAAACAGGAACATATAGCAGGTAAATTAAAGCAAGGAGAAGTGTTTGCGAGTTTTATTTCCGTTTCAGTTGCAAACGTAGCGTGTTGGCAGTTGCGAACTGCTGTGTCTGTCTGTGTTCTGCTCGCCGTGACGGGCCCGTGGTGTGTTCAGTACCCTCCCTGCCTTGGGTTGGTGGTGAGTGGTATTTCCTAGTGCCTGCGCAGCGGCAGGAGCAACAGGCACGTGCCGTGCCAGCCGATGTTTCCAGCGGTATTGTTTGAGGCCGCTCTCGTGATTTGCCTGTATTGTAGCCACCGTCTCCCGGTGTCTCTCCTGCCGTAGCGCTGCGGGAGGAGGTTTCAGAGCCCTCCGCGCGACAGAGCGAGGAGCTTTCAAGTCTTTGGCAAAGTCAGGGGTGAAAGAGTTAACCGAGCATCAGCCAGCCTTGGTTCCATATTGGCTGTCAGCGTATGGACTGTAATTAAACACAGCCCCATGGCAAAGTGACACCACCGACCTTGACTTTAAGATGCCATTTTCGACTGGCCAGGCCAGAGTAGAGAGGGCAGTTGCTGAAGCGCACAGACATGCTTATTCGGAAAGTTTAAGGGCATGTTGGAAATTTCAAAAGGTTGGTTTGACAGGAAAGGCTGCTCTCTGCAGCCTGCCTCCTCAGCCAAATGATAAATGCTTCGCTGTGCTCTCTCTTGTCTCTGATGTGGTTTTGACAGATGTATCTTGATTTTGTTTGCGGTTTACACAACCACATGTCAGCCGTACAAATGTCCAAGGCAGAGTTCTGTTTTGTGCAACAAACAATATGAAATGTGATTTTTTAAAAAAATAGGGTGAATAATACCATTTCATAGTGCCTTTTTTTTTTTTTAAAAAAAGGAGGGTCATTTGCTGTGCAGATATTTTCACAAATGAGGTCAAAAAAATAAGAGTGTACCATGTGAAAGAAAATCCCAGAGCCCTGGGAGTGTAACAAGGCACGCTCTGCTTTTAAAACCCTGCTAGTAAACAAAAGTACTACCCATTTGCAGCGAGCGTTGCAAATCACTTCAAACCGCGCCAATACTGCTGGTTGAAAAAGGCAAGACCGCAGTGTATCAACACCAACAAATGCCTGAACCAGTTTCAAACTCCCCTCCAGCGGTGTTTGGGATGTGGCACTGCCGGTACCTCTCTTCTGGAAGCCCACAGGACCGCTCGGGGTTGTCGGAGGCGCAGTACATCATCACATGATGTGCTGGAGCTTGTCTTGGGCTTGCTTTGGCCACAGAGTTAAACCATAATAGGGCAGTAGGCGCAGGGAGGTTCAGTGGGATGCTCCCGCAGCCTCCCTGGCTTATCCAAACCGACCGTCAAATCGTGCTGGAGAGCTGGAGTTTTAAGAGGTTTTGTGGTGGCAGCAGATAAGTGTTGGGGGGTGTGTGTGTCTGTCTGCGCACGTGTCCGTGTGCAAAGCCGTGTGCGTGCACACGCGTACGGCGTGTGGGCGAGTCCGTACTGTTTCTGCAGAGGCTCAGCTACTGCTAAGCTGCATTTTGAGTGAGACTTAAAAACCCCAAAAATTCCCCATATTGCGCTTCCCAGACATGGATGTTGAAGGTGTTTTTTCCCAGAGTGGTAGAGGGCAGTGCCCATTTCCATGTGCTGCCTGTGATCTGACGGGAAACGAGCAGAAGCGTAGGGCATGATTAATGAAGCAAGAGCCTGGCAGAAGGGATTTGTAGTCTTCCGAGCTCTGGAGCCATCCTAAATCACCAAATATGGAGGAGCGGCGGTGTGATGTAACGCTGTATTTACGTACGGCGCCGCTCTGCTGAAAAGACAAAACACAGCGTCTGTCAAGCAAGAATTAAAACATACTGTCCTCCCTGTGGTCCCAAATAGGTCCTTGGGCTGGAGGGATGGACACACCGGGGAGTTCTGCGTGAGGGGGATTTCCTCCACTGGGGGTTTTGCGCTGGTGTTCGGTTGGCGCGGGAGACTCAGCGAGCCAAGTCTCGTTTTGCGTGGCGCGGGTGACGCGAAGCGAGAAGGATTGGGGCTCATGTGCTGTCAGGGGGCTGTTAATTCCGAAAGGGCCGTGGTTTTAACTGACTGTGAATGGTTTGGTGAGCAGAGGCAGTGGGTGAGGAGAGGTGCGCACTGGCAGGGGCCTGATCCTGCTCGCTCTTACTTGTTGGGATCACCTTTGCTCTGCGGGCGGGCCCAGCTGGGAGCGGCCTCGGTGCTGCGCAGGAGGGTCCGTGGTGATGGGCAGAGACCAAATTGCAGTTGTCAGGGCTCTCCTGCCGCAGGTTTTTTGTGTGGTGGTGCCCAGCTGTGCTGGTGGACAGGAGGTCCAAGAGTGCAGGTCCTCTGCACCTTCTTGTCTGGGCCAGAACCAAGGGACACTTGGTTGTTCCTGTTGGTTGGAAATGCAGCCTGGCTATGGGAAGGGGAGAAGGTGCATCAGGAGTTATGGGATCTTGCACTATCCCTACCCTTTGTGTTTTCATCTCCCCTTTCACCTGGATGAGTTCAGATCCCTTGTGTCATGAAGAAGTGTGATGATAGCTGGAGTGACCCATTGCTTGTAGCCAGTAGTCTGTGGGGTCTGGCAGTAAAATTACCAATGAGGGTCTTTGAGTCTGAGCTGTGGAGTTCAGGCTTCTGGAAGGCCCCTGCAGTGAACCTCAGGCTCTTCCAATTCTCCTATTTTATGTCTGATTTCTGTGCAAGAATGCAAAAAGCTAAAGATATGAGTGTGTTATTAAAAAGTACAAAAAAGACACAGGCTGCCTATAGAAAAACACACAGAAGTTGGGGGAAGTGATTCTTTCTGGTAAGAAACCAGAAGGTATGTATTTTGTAGCACTGTAAAAATGTTCCCGATTAGTTGTGAGGCTGAAAGAGTTCCAGGTTAGCCCTGGATACAGAGGTGGGTGAGCTCTGGGTGTGGTATGTGCTCTGCCGGCAGTTTTGTAGTCGGTAACTTGGGGTGTTACAGTAAAATATCATCTTAAGATAAGTAATGGTTAAGGATCTACAGGCGAGGAAGGAAGGCAGCGAATCATCCAAATGCAGGGAGAAATGATGTCTGTTTTAAGCGTCGCTAGGCTGCTCTTTATCCTCACCGTTTTCCAGAGGCAGGGATGAGTACAGGAGCTTATATGTGTGTGTGCAACCTGTGCAGGAGCCGTGAGATCCGTGTGGGTGCAGGCATGTGTAGGTACCTGGCTCTTCCATGTGGGTGTCTGCCTGCCCATAGCTCTGCCTTGCTGTAAAAATTTTGAGTGATGCTGATCCAGCGCTGGAGCTGAAACGCCATAAATTTAACTGAAAATTAATAGGATATGTTGTGTGGGTCCAACGAGGCAGCTTTCATCAATATGTATGTCAAAGCCTCACCACCAGATACCGGCAGCCCGTGATTTGCAGTGAGGGCGACGGCGGGGCTTTAGTTATCCGCTCTCGTGTTTTACAATAGGGGGAAATATTAACTGAAGTATCTGGAGATCAGTGAATGTAAAATTGCTGTTCACTTATTGAAAGGGCTGGAGAAATATTTATCGTCCGCCCGTGTCGGGTTTTTAGCGGTTTGTTTGTTGAGTGTATAAATCCGAGGGAATTAATGAAAGGTTGGGGTTTGGGTGAGGAAGGAGCTTAAATGTTACTTGGATGCAGTTGGAGGAACACTTTGGAGTGCTGCTGCGTATTCCCCTGTATAATGCCGAGTGTGTATCCGTGGATGCTGTATTTACTGTACAAAGAGGGGAGGAGGAGGAGGGGAGGTCATTTTTTTCTGCTCGAATCCTATATTCTCAAGCTGCTCGTGGCATTCAAATAAAACACGTGGGGAAAATCATGTAAGAAAACCCTCTGTCTGCAGCAAGCGGGGGAAGGTGGATATTATTTGGTACTAAATTTCAGACCGAGTATATTTGATTATTACAGTTCTCAGGAGATAATGTCTTTGAGCAGAAATTTTCTTGGGCTGTTATTAGTAGTTGCCATTATAATTCTGTAGGTTTTGAATGGTGATTCCTCATTTTGTTTTGTTCTGGAGGCAAAAAAAAAATAATATTGCTGTCTGCGTTGAATAGTTATCATTGCATCTGGACAATGAGATGAGAGCTTAAAGATAGAGAGGGAGAAAGAATGGGGAATGTGGGCATATTTTGGAGTCAGATTCTCTCTGCTTTCCCCATACAAAGAAACAGAGGGCACAGGCTGGGTAAAATATGGCAAGCAGGAAAAATAGTGAGGGTGCTGCCCAAAGGCTCCCGCTCCCGAGATTTGGAGCGCTGCGTACAAGCTGTATTTGTAAATAAGACAGAGAAAGGTTGTGAACCGGCAGCTTGGCTGTTTTGTCAAAGTACAATGTCAGAGAAACTCTTTCTAAGACAAATTGTAAATAGAAGTGTCATGATGATTGCATGATTGAGCTCTAGAAGTGTCTTGCAATTGTTGGCATTGTCAGAAGACTTTTGAAAGCTTAATTAAAGGCGGTGGCCTGTGCGGCTGTGAAATTTACTTCTCGGGGGGGAAAAAATGTAAAAAAACGTAGGGGATCAAAAAGTTGCTCTAATGCTGCTCGCGTGGGGATGCAGAGAAGAGTCAATAGTTTCCCTGCTTTCCCCATTCCCTTTTATAAATAGCGTTTTTTGAAGAAGCAAACACGTGACACCAATATCATCCTTTGTACGAGGTAAAGATTGTGTTAGTTTTCCTATTCCCTGCTGTTCCAGACAGTTAATGTAAAAATGGCTCTTTATTGGAAACACAAATATGAGTTCACTCGCAGCACAGAAGCAGGGTAGAAAGTTTCCCTCTGCCTTGGCGAGAGCCTTGCAGGGGAGCATCCGAGTGTTGCGGTGCCCTGAATATTTCTGGTTTGGTTTTGGTGTTTTTGTTTTTGGTTTTGTTTTGTTTTGTTTTTTATTATTCCTGTTTCTTGTAAATCAGATGTTCTGGTTTAGAGGATGAGAAATATATTTTGTGTGTGTGGGGGACAGTGAACTGTGGAGCTCTCCACGAGCAGAAGCATCGCCGCATCCAGAAAGCTCGTGGTTTAAGAGGCAACCGGGCATATGTTGAGCTTCACATGGATCTTGGAAGGTGCACGTTGGCATCACGTGCCGAGAGCGCGTTGAAAATCACGCGCGTAATAAACGCGAGGCCCTGCGCGGTGAGTCCCAACAGCCAACGCTGGGCGATGGAAACTGAGGCAGGGAGCAAATTAAACACCTTCTAATTAGCCCGGTGGGAGAAACGAAGTCTTCCCCAAACATTCCCATAATTTGGTAATGCCTCTTTTAAAGAGGAGGAGGCCTATTAGCGTCGCCCCGTTTTGTATATGCAGCCCTCGGCCCACGAGCTCTTTCTTATTTCATTCAAATAATAAGGGCGACTAAAGAGGCTTTGCGAGGCACCGTCGGGCAACGGGAGCCCGGCCTCCAGTTGTTTGCCTGCACGCATCCTCATTACGGGAATCTTTTTGGACAGAATTCCCTTCAAGCTCCGGTCTGTTTTTATATCCAGTAGGACCAGCTTTGTGCAATAAAAGGCGTTTAGCATCAAGCTTGGACATGGCCTGGCACGTTGCCACTTGTGTGTTTTTGTTTTGTGGTTTTTTTGTTTTTGGTTTTTTGTTTTTTTTTTTAGCTAATCGCTGAGGATCTCTCGTTACCTTTCTGCTTGTTGTGATTTTGTTGGGGTCGTGATGCTGCCACGGGTGTCGTGAGTCCAAGGAGGTTGTCTTTTCCCTCTGGCAGGAGGCTGAACGCAGCTTCCGTCCAGGAGCGCTCGATTTTATGTGTCAGCTACTGGGATATTGGACGAGTTCATAAAATACACCGAGCCCATATATTTTAATACATTAAGACATATATATGTATTTTCATATAGTAGCATGGCCCTAAAATTAACCATTGGTTGCTTGTTTGTGTTCCCCCCCCCCGGGCTAATGAACATATTTTATCTCACTTTGTGCAAAGACTCCTGGTAATGTTGGGCATAGCAGGTTTGGGCCCGCAATGGTTGGTATCAGTACATGGATTGCTGTGATTTGTGACACACTTTTAAAAATAACAGGCGCATTAATGGACCCACAAATCCCCCAAGCTGTTGGGGTGATCTGATAGTGAATTCCCATGAAACACAGTTTGCTCTTTAGGGCCCCCATCTTGGGTGCACTTTGCTCCTCCGGACCTGGACCAAACTCTTGCAGGAGCTGGACCAGCGACTGCAAACCCCCATGGATGGGCAGACCAAGTGCTCACAGTATTCAAACCCTCCTGTGTTAATGCCAAACCCATTTTAAAGCCCATAAACATCCTCCCCATCTTTCTAATCAGGTTTAGTATGCAACGCATCCCGCCCGGGGTTCAGCCAGTTTGTTTTCCAACCTTTATTGGCCAGCTGCACTCGCTGTGCATCTTTAAAATATTTCAGTGAGGTTTTTTTTTTGCTCTTCTTCCACGAGGGCTGGTAGCTTGGTGGCTCATTCTTCATTCGGAGGTGGCATTGCCTGGGGTTGGCAAGGGAAAGGGTTGCGGTGTGGGGTGTGGTGAGGTCAGCCCCGATCCCAGCAGGGAATTTGTGTTCTTCATTTGCCTTTACAATCGGAGCACAGCTACTGTACCTTGGAGCAGCTCTCAGGTGTGAGCTCAGATGGGCGCATGTAAATGTCCTGTCAGATGCAACACAGGAATATTAATGTTTCCTCAGCACCGCGCTATAATAAAGCTGTACACAGCCAGCTTAATATGCAGCCGGGCTGGGGAATTGTATAAAACTTCGATGGCCTGGTGTGAATGACAGCAGTGGAAAAAATATTCAATATGCCACAGTTTGCATTCTTGTTTGCCTTTGATCTAAACCAAAATGAAAACATCCACTTCTTTCCCTCCTGGTTTCACATAGGTGTCCTTCCTCTGCAAAACTGGTTAGTAAGTAAGGAAAGAAAACAAAGTGCGGTGCAGAATTATTTGAGGCACATCAACGCCAGCCCACTGGGGATGTAATTTTTTCAAGTATTAACAAACATTTATTTTTTATACTTGGGATCGTTTGCTTTGCTTTTCATTCTTTTTTTAGCGTCTGGGTCTGGTTGAAACAAAGAAAACAAGAGTCACCACAAACAGGGGCTGGAGCCTCCTTTGCCCCCCCAGCTGCGGGCACAGCCCAGGCTGTACATGCCTATCTCAGAGGTTTCATTTGCATCATCTTGTGTGTTCGAATCTTCAGCTCCATCCAAAGGTGTCTGTTTTTCAGCGTGGCTGTGTTCGAGGATTTTTAATAATGTGCTCATTTAACTGAATCAACAGCTGTCAGGAGCGGTTGTAGTAAATCCACAAAATGCACAAAGAAAAATACATACGTTTCCTGAAACAAAACACTTGAAACAAATTGGCTGCCAAAAAAAGCTGCTGAATTCTGGGTTTGCAGACAGTGCACCAAAGTGTTTCTTCTCTCCGCTCTCCCCGGAGACCTCTCCCCGCTCGCCTGCTGCAATTCTGCTGGAACTTTTTACCTGCACAGGTTGCTGTTAGAAAAAAAAAAAATCCCCAAACCCCACTGCTTCCCCCTGTTCGATGGGTATGGAGCTCAGATTTTTGTGTTTCACGCTAAACAGCCGAAACACCCAAGAGTGGGGCAAGAGGCAAAACCCAAATAACTGCGTTGCTGACAAGGCAGGGAGGCTCGATATCCCTGTGAAACAGCTGTCGGGAGAAGCAGTGCTTCCACTCTGCCCTTCCAGGTAGGCGTTGTCAGGGTGCTGCTGAGGTCTGAAGCAGCTCCGGAGGGTACGGGATCCACACCGGAGCGGATGCTCTGCTGGAGGGAGACCTTTGGGGAGCTTTGGTCAGTCAAAACCAAGGGCTTTCTGCTTCCATCCTCCTGCTGCTTTGCCTGAACGCTGAACAGTTACACCTACAATTTGATCTTAGCTGCAGATAGAAAAACCTCTGCCTAAATAAACAATGGAATTACTGCTGAACAACAAAGGCTCAAAGAAGAGCCCTGCCTTTAGTGGTGTTATTATTGTTGTTGTGGATAATATTATTATTGTTATTATTACTGCTATTACTACAACTAGTACCTTTTTTAAAATGACTACACAGTTTCCTCATTCCTTTAGGAAGTAAGGAGTTTAATTTTGCATTCATTGCTTGTTTAGTTGACTTAGCAGGTAGGGAAGTAAAAAAATGCAAAAATAAAAATGTGTTGTTTTCCCTCCCCTTTCCCCAAAATTCACAGCAATTAATTTGTCACCCGGAATTGCTTCGCTTCAGCATCACAGCTGGGTATTTTTTATTTTTTTTTTATTTTTTTTTGGACATTGAATGAATCATCTGGGTTTCGTTGCATTTTAGCTACTGAGTTTATTCTTTGTGGAGTAAGAGAATAGATCAGCAAAACTGTCGTGCTTCAGCCGGGGCATCTTCAGTGCGTGGAGCGTTTACTGTGCGAGGGTGGCCGGGGGCTTTTCCCTGTGTTTCTCTCTTATTGATGCTGATTTTCACGTTTAGGAAATAGTTGTTGTGCAAAGGGAAACAGTAGTTGGGGAGCCTTGTTCTCTTTGAGGAGCTAAAACACAGTGGGATGCATTTGGAAAAAGAGATAGAGGCTGTATTATTTTGTAATAAACTATAAACTGTCCTGTGTTAAATTTGTGTTACGTTAGAAAAAATCAATAAGGAAAAATTAAATTCTGATAAAGATACTCTTGGATCTTTGAAAACAACTGCTGTCCTTTTAACTAAAACATTTGAGGAGCTTCAAAGAGTATGTATTTCTTCTGATCTTAGAGCTGTGTGACTGGTAGCAGGGAAAAAAAAATCTTATTCTACATACAAGTGGATTGCTTAACAAGTCAGCACAGACACATACTTGTTTGTACCATAGAGATAAAAATTCCTGTATAAAAATAATTCAGTTGCTGACAGCAGGCATTGTGCTGGGGCTGCCTCTTTTGTGTTGGCCGGGGGTCAGGGACCACGGCTCCCACTTTCTGCCGGGGGGAGGCTGTCACAATCGCTTGCTGGAGCCTGGAAATAAGTTAATTGCTTTATTTTAAGGAATACTCAGAGCCCAGTGGTGTGTTTTTTTACGTCTCGGGAAGCAGCGAAAGAAAGCGGGGGGAAAAATGTCCTAATGGGGGAGATGACTTGAAGGCAGTCTGGGAGACGTGGCCTTCAACAGCTCGGTGACCCGGCAGTAGTTTCTAAACTTTTGGCTTTAATCTAATCCCAGTTTATGCTGTCACATCCCACAGTGGCCCTCCCTGAACTCTCCTCGTGTGAAGTAACATTGGTGTTGGGGGGAATCCATGAAAACTGGGGACTTGTGGCCGATCCAGATGTTTGCTGTCGTGGCTGTCACACGGGTCCTTTCTGTCCAATAAATGTTAAAATGTTAAAAAAACAAGGCATTAGCACAGCTCTGGGCATCCTCTTTTTAGCTCTGCAGGGGTGTGCAAGTAGGATAAGCCACGGGGCTGGGGAAGCCTGGTGAGAAATTGTATGGACGTTCATTCATCCTCCAAAGTTGGGGTGCTGAGGAGGCGGTCACAGCCTTCCCTCCCCAACCTCCTCCCGCCCCTGGGATCGCTGGAAAAGCGGCCTCCCCTCCTCTGCACCCTTTGGAAGGTGCAGGCAGGATCAGGCCCTGCTGGGGGCCGGCTGAGATCAGAGCCAAGTTTGGGAGCGGCCGCTGGCGCTGAGCGGTGCCCCCGCAAACTCCTCGGCGGCCGCGGCTGCGCTCCCTGGGAGCAGAGCGACTTTCTCGGTGGCACGCTCCGGTGCGGAGAGCTTTTCATCCCTCCTTTTCGAACGCAGCGAGCCCCTAAAATTAATGCTGCTGCACTTTGATGAAAATAATGTTTTTATAATACATTTGCTGTTTACACGGAAGATGTGACTTGAGGGGAAAAAGGCTTTTTTGGAGGGTGGTGGAAATCTTGTTAATCTGCTCTCGGAGAGCGGCACACAATACTGCCTATGAGCAAGTCTGTGCTGCTTTTGATAAATTACCATGTTTAGAGATAGGTTTGGCTCTTAAGGGCTTAGTTTTCTGAACAAAGTCCATAACAATGTTTTCTGCCTCTGTTTGTCTCCAGCCCCTTTGGCTTGACTCGGAGCCCTGTGTTTAGTTGAAGCTCCGTCTGGAAGATATAACAATTTTGCATTAAAAAAATAAGGAAATCACAGGAAGAAAAACCCTTTTGCTTTTTGGATGAATCTTACTGATAATTTGCTAAAGCTCATTTGAATTTTAAGCACTTCTTTAATCTTCAAAGGCTAAATTGCTTTATGAATATGCATGGTGTGGGCAGACTTTAGTTCATTACCTAGTTGTAAATTCTAATGACCATTAGGTCCTTGCAGTAATTGCGAATTGTTTTGCATTTTTGATTGGCCTATTAACATGTGCATTCGGCACACATCAGGCCAGCCTGTCAGGCTGCTGAAGGAGAAAAAAAAGGTGAAAATTGTTTTATAGCACCAAGATTCTTAGATTTTCAATCTTGGAAAATTGATGATGTAAAAAAATTAAAGCGGTGTTTTTTCTTCTCAAGATTGAAAGTTCACCAAGAGATTTGACATATTTAATTTACATGATGACTTTGCACTCCTTCATTAATGCAATTTGCATATGAAGCTGTTGTTAATCACTTTTGATCATGTTTTGTGTATTAGCTGCCTCAGTGGCTCTTCTCCCTCAGATGCTCCAGTAGAAAGCAGCAAAATGATGCATCTTCTTGCCAAGTTTCCTTTAGTGAATTGAGGAATTAGGAGTCTAACCTTGAGTAATTAAATATGTTCTATCAGTTCTCTTTTAATGTTAAGTACACTTGGTTGGAAGTGTAGAAGGAAATTGTTCCCATTTGGGGGAGACATTCCTTTAAAAAATAATTCTACGTGCACAGATAGAGAAGAATTTTTTTCCGTGATCTGGAGATGCCAGGGCAGAAGGGAGAGGTGATGGCAGGGCAGGATATGGTAGTGCCTGGATCCTTCTGTGCATGACCAGCCTTGAAGACAAACACCCCCCGGGCCTGATCCTGTGCTCTGTGTGTGTGTGTGTGCAAAGCTGCTGGTGGTGTTGGGGTGGTGGTTCTGCATTTGGGGGACGCTTGTGCCGGGGAGGGAGCGCCCTGTTCATAGGAGCAAGTTGTGCTGTGGGTGCTGCTCCTCTTCCAGTCGAGTCTTCCAGTTGCCTCATTGCAAGGAAGGGTCTTTTTCTCCTACCTGCCCGGGCAAGGCATTAATTGTCCAACCCTCCTTGTGAACTGGGAGGGGAAACTGGGAGCAGCCTGGCTGGAAGCCTGCCCAGCTCTCGTAACCTGCCCGGGCATCCCGTGCCAGGCCAGTGCCAGAGGCCGTCTACCACCCCTCCTGCCTGGATGGGGCTCGGCCTGTGGGTCCCTGTCCTGGGAGCACCGTGACTCCTGGCTGCCGGATTGGGCTCTTGCCTTTGCCTCATCCCTTCAGTTGTCCGTCTTTGGTAATTGATGCTCAGCTTTGGTTTGAGAGTTTATCACTGGGTAAGAAGATGAATCGCAAGGGTGAAACTGATACCCTGATTAAAGGAACTGCTTAATGAAAGAAAATAAACAGAGAGGGAAAATGACCATTCTGGAAGGAACAGAAGTATAATTTTAACCTCGGTGGAGACCTACTGCTGCCCTTCCATGACTTCCACCCATACCACGCTAAAAGCGTGGTTCAGTTCAAAGTTGTTAATATTCAGCTGGGAAACAGTATCCAGAACACAAATAAATTATTAAGTGCATGAACTTTTTCGGCAGTAAGATGAACTGATGGGGTCCATCTGTGAGATCCAGGGGCTTTTTATTTGTGTGTGTCGAACGATTCTGCCCTCTCCGACTTCATAGCCTTTGGTCCCTGGCCAAGTGCATGCATAATTGATTCCACACGCGCTATCATTTTCTTGATGTAATTGCTTTAGTAAGATATGATGAAATCTAATGGATAATTTACTGTATGAAAACGACAAAAAAGTAAATGTTCGTGTTTTGCGCCGGGTGTGGAGAGGAGAGTGCCCAGGTGACCAGCACGGGGGAGGGAAAACCCACGTGTCCCATCTCCCACGAGCAAAAATGGAGGTGGATCGCTGGAGAAGTTCAGAGCAAACTCTCTGTGATTAGCTGGAGTTTTACAGCACAGGTGAAAGTGAAACACTGGTGTTTGGAAACTTTATTTTTTCTTGAGCGATGACTTACTTGCTTTTCTAATTACCAGAATGTGAACTCAGATAAAAAGTTTTCTGCAGAAGGCAAGGGGGAGTATTTTTAGAAATCAGTGTGTCCTGGACTTGCTGCCCTGTGCTGCAGAAGGTCCTGACATTGGTGCCTTGCCTGGCAAAAAGGTCTTCTATTCTGGCTGCTTAAATAATGCACCAAATTAAATTCAAGGCATCGGTTGGGCCGGATGTATTTTTAGAGAGTTCAGAAGTGTATAAATATCAAATCCACATATAATTCCATCCACATCCAAAGGAAAATATTCCACTTCAAAATTTGACATCACATTGGTCTTTAAGAAATGATTTGTTAATCTCATTTCCTCTCCCCCCTTGCTTCCCAGTCCTGGAATATTGTGTATTCCTTTCCGTAATTTTTTTAAAATAGCCGTTTGAGGTAACATAGACACAAAAACATTTTCTCATTCACTTTCCCCCCCCCTCATGATGTTTTCAATGCACTAAAAGAGGAAAAAATATCCAAGGCAAACCCACATAACTGTAGCAAAACTGTTTCTGAGCAAGTCATAATAATGAACAACACATGATCTGAAATGTGATCAGCAAACATACACTTATGCCAAGGAATTTTTGCCATTCACATACCAAGGTTCTGTAAATCAGTAAACCGCGGCAGAGGAGCCCCCGGCAGGGCGAGGGGAGGAGCAGGAGCAGGAGCAGGAGCAGGATGGGCTGCCCAGCAGAACTGTCTTGTTCACAGAGCAGGGAAGGGGAACAAGTTTTCTCTCTTCCACCTTCCTCTTCTCCCTCTCGGTCCATGCAACAAAATGTACAACCTCTAAAAGAGAGAAAGTGCAGCCTGAGCTTTCCTCAAAAGCAGAAGCAGACAAATAAGTAGCGAAGAAATGAAATTTCATCGCAATGTGTTTTATGGGATTTTTTTTTTTATCCTTCCCCCACCTCCCCATCTTACACAGAACCAAAATGTAAATTACTTTCTGGTCCTAATTGGATTTAATTATTTCTTTAGTAGAGGATGGGTGGGAGGGGGTGGGAATGGCACACAGCTGTCCTAACAAAACAAAGGAGCCAGAAAAACCTCACTTTCCCCCATGTTGGCTAATAAACAGTGCAGAGGATCTTAGTGCTGGCAAGCAAATGGAGCGCTGTGTGGACCTGGGGAAGGGGTAAGAGCTGCCGGGAGGATTAAGAAAAGGCCAGGCTAGCCGTTAATAAGTGCCCTTAAGTGGTGATTTGTGGTTTCCTATTAATTTCTGTAACTGCCCTGTTTTTTAGAGCACCCTTCCCTTAACCTAAATCGTGTTGCCCAGACGCTTTGGCCTCGCTGTGAGACCCAACCTCAACACTGGGCTGCGAATCTCGCCTGGGAAGCACCAACCTTCCTGTGGCACTGATGGGAGGGGGGACAGGGCATGGATTTGGGTCCCCTGCACTTGGTGGGGTGTTCCCTGTGGGAGGGGGCTGGCTGTGCCCCCTGGCTGGGGTACCTGGGTGACAGCAGTGGGGTCCAGGTGAGCTGATGCTACTTCGTAGGTTGATGGCACGTTGTGCCCGCGGATCTCCAAGCGCTTTACAAGCTTTAATGAATGTGACCACTAACGTGATTTATAGTGCGATTCATTATTGGTATTGGAGGGACTGTATTCTTATTTTGTCATTTGCTGTTAAAATTAATACACTCCATGCTGGCTATAAAAGTGTATTTGCATTTAATTGCAAGTCAGAATGAATTAGTGGATATGATTTAAACCCGAACTCACTCCTTAAGAAGAAATCTTCAGTGGGGAAGGAAAAATCACGCTCGGTGCTGGATTTCTTTGGTGGACACAGGGATGGAGTCAGGGAGAGGAGGGGGCAGGCAGGGGCTCGGCTCCTTTTTTTTTTTTTTTTTTAATTCTTGAGGTTGCTTTCAGCAAAAAATGCCTTTGCCAGGAGGGGCTTAGGCAAAGTGGTCAAGCACATCTGCTCCTGGGAAGGTAGGGAAGAAAAGAGGTTACTGGTAATAGGGCAGCAGCACAAAGGGAAAATTGTACACTGGAAGCATTAGTCTCCTCGGCGGTGGTGTGGCCAGACTGGTTTAGCAGACAGGATGATAGATTGCTTTGTCAAGGGTCCCAGGGTGTGCCCTGAACTTGAAGCACTTTGTTTATCTTGAATAGAAAGGGAAAAGCACAGACATAATCGATGTCTAGTTTTTTAGGAGGGAGGAAGAGGTAGAGGAGGGAGGGGGGGGTGGCGGGGGGAGGCCCTGGCTGTGGCTCTCCATTAACAGATGAACTTGGCTGAAGTCCAGAGTTTGATGAGAGAGTGTCACAGCCCCAGAGCCGGCCAGCCTTTTCAATAATTTTCTTTTTTTTTTTAATACCTACTGACTGTACATCAAATGCTCCCAGGTCTTTTGGCTAAGGGCAAGAAGAGGGAGAGAGGGGGGAAAAAAGACACAGCTCCATTTTTTCCCTCTGAACCAGTTGAGACCAGTCCCTTGGCCACGCACGCAGGTTCTATCATCTTTCCTGGCTCGCTGTTGGGGAAAAAAGAGTTGTCGCCGTGCCAGTAACCTGAGGGCCCAGGACAAAAAAAAAAAAAAGGGGGTTGGTGTTCTGAGAGGCAAACTGAACTGGAGAGTGTGAGAGCAGGAGGGGCGTGCGTGTGTCTGGGAGATTTCAGAGATAGAGGAGTTAAACTGGGGGGTGAAAAGCATCTGTAAGGCAATGTCTGCCTGGCTGGGGAGGGCGAACCCCGGGGATGGACCCAGCGCAGGTCCACAGCCTGTGAAGGACAGCACCTTTACGTGGTGGCTGCCACCCATTTAAATCACCTTATTAGAAACCACATCAAATTGATCCCCTAGTGCAGACCCGTGGTTGGTGTGAAGGTGGCTGTGCTTCCAGCCTTTAGACGACTGTCACAGAACGTTGCTGGGCTGTGCGTGGCATTGAGGTGCTTTCTTGTAAAGCTGTTGTGAGGATGAAGGCAAAATCTGAGATCTTTCCTGGGTTACCCTTTCTCTTACTTAAAGTTCCTTGCTTTGCAAGAGGTGGATGTAGTAGGGAGGTAGTAAATGAGGCTGTGGGGATGCTGCCTGGGAGGTCACCGGATCCGAGCTTTCCAAGGGAACCTGGCTGGGAGCGTAGGTGGCCCCAGCGTGCCTGTGACTCGGCAACACAGTCTGAATTCACGGTGTTTTAGGGGTTTGTTGTTGTTGGTTTTGTTTCTGATTATGCTGTTTCTGACAGTTGTTCAGCTACTTACCAGTCTTGGCAGGAGGCTGAGCCTGTAACATCCTGACATTTTTGCTTTTTAACAGGCCGGTCTCATCGTGCTGGAACAAACAGCAGCTTAACTGCGTTTCACTGTAGCTGATTTGAATAATGTGTACTCTGGTCAAACAAGAGACTCCTCAAAGGAGGATCTCGATGCCTTGTTTCCCATCACGCTGATGGGCGGTGGATTTCAAAATGCACGGAAAGGGCATAGCTGGGAAAACAAAGGCTCCCCCCACTGCAAAGGGCACCATTTGCAGAGGTGTTGAGGGTAGGTCGGAACAGGTGGGGTCAGCTGCCTGTCCTTTGTCCCTTCGGTGCATTCCCAGCATCAGAATGACGAGGGACGAGGTTTACTTGGCACTTGAGGCTCTGTCTCACATGACTGTCCCTCCTGGAAAGGGAGCAAGCTTAGGAATGGCCTCTGGTGAAAGCTTTGCCTGGCCACCTCGCTCCACGTGGGGCATCCAGGTCTGGGGGTCCTCGCTTTTGAGGAGCCTGGAAATGTCACATGCCACGGTTTGAAAATCCCAGCCTTGTCTCCTCTCCTTCTCCTTTGCATCCTTAGCTAGAAGCTGGTGATGTGCAGCGCACTGAGCTCTGCTCTGTGGGAGGAAAGTACAAAGGCTGGGAAGAGGCTGTGGGATACAGCTCCACGAGGGCTGGGTGCCAGGGCTCTGGGTCTGGAAATCTCCCTCCTGAAGCTGGTTCTCTTCCCTTGCTCTCCATATTGTGTGTCAAACTGTGACTGGTTCGATTGCCAGTGGCTTGGCACCCCAGAATTTTTTTCCCAGACGTTTACCTACACACGTGCGCGGCTCCCGTGTGTAATGCCTGCACAGGACTCCCTCTTATCTGCTGATCGAGGTGTTTACAGCATCCATTACTGAGGACCTGAGTGCCTTGGAGATGTTAATGAATACACCTTGTACACCCTGGCAGTCCTGGGGTGAGATAGGCAACCCCTGTTGGACAGCAGGGCACAGGTGGGGTAACCTACCCCAGGTAGGGCAGGAGAGCTGTGGCAGAACGGGGACAAGAGCCCGGTGCCGTCCCAGCCACGCTGCCCTTCTTCCCTGCTGGTGGCTGGGCAAAGCTGGGAAGAGAAGCAAAGGTGTGGTCTCATCTCCAAACTGACCTGCTCTTTACCAAGACCTTTCTTTGGTAAGGAGTCCCCCTCACTTTCTTTGGCCGCCTGTGGAGGTGCAGACTCTTGGTCTGGGGGCACACGTGCGATGCCACGTCCCCGCGGGGAGATTCATCTGTGCATGTTTGGAGTGAGGGGGGTGCAGCGGGCTTTGCAGGGGCTCCCTGCATTTGGGGTAAACGGTGCTGGGAACAAAGGTAGGTTGTACTTCCAGGAGACAAGGCGGTGACCTTGGGGTCAAGTACCTGTGTCTGGAGAGCCCGCGATAAATATTGTACAGTGGGAACAATGGGGCTGTAACGGAGCTGCGAGCGGAGAGGCTCCGGCCGAACAGCCGGCTTGGCTGAGAGGCTGCCGGGGCAGTCGGGTAGTATTTCTACTTCAAACTGATTGAAACGTCGACTAAAAATCAATGTGGTTGACTAGTGATAATTTACAGTTTTCCCGGTGCTAAGTAGCCGCGCGGAAGGATGCGCTCGCCGCGCCGGGATGAGCCGAGTGATCCGGGCGCGGCGCTGAATCAGATGCATTATAGGTCAGCTCTTTATTTGTTTCATCACGACTTTTACACAGTTGTCGTGTAATTTATGGCTGCTTTCACGTTGTCAAACATTTTCATTGCGGCTTCTTCTTAACACACTCCTGACACAAACACGGCCGCTTTAAAGACACTGTATTGTTTCATAATCTGAGAGGAGGACTGTAAAACATCAAATTACACTATCTTCAGGCTAATCTAAATGCACTACAGATTGAAATCAGAGCTCATTTGTCCCTGATGCAAATTATTAAGTTCTAATTATAAATATCCATTTAATTACCCCATACATTTTTATTCTGCAGACCTTCTCAGCAATTCTGTCTGAGATACTGTAGATGTATAGGAGAAAATCTGCAGTAATTAATGTGCATTTCCTAAATAATAAAGAACAAACATGAGCCACTTTGTTCATGGATGACATATCCGCACACACATTTTTAGCTATCCATGTCACAGCGTCAGACGCTGAATGCTAATTCAAAAATAAATGGAAAAGACAAAAATTAAAAGTTTAGGGGTTTATTTCCCTCCTCCCCCTGCCTGTTGTGGAAATTGCTGGGTCTTTCAGCGCCTTGTGCCCTCCTGTGAGAGGGATGAAGGTGGCTCCAGGGAGCAGAACATCATGTCCCTGGCTTCTGTCTCGTGGAGATGCTGCTCCTGAAGCCCCCTTGTACTGGAAGCCCCACAGAGCCAGATGCATCTTGCAGTAAAAAAAAATGAGGGAGCAGCTTTTTGCCATGCCAGCCTCCCCAACTTTTTGGTTTTGTGCCCAACAGCAGCTGAGCAGGTTACAAAAGCTCCTCTTGGGCGCAGCAGTAGGAGATGCTTGAAGTCCTCTCCCTGCTTCTGTGCTCATGCAAAACCTGAGGGCAGGGACAGGTGTAGAGGAAAGTGTCTGCTGGGCAGATCCTGCTCCGAGTTACCCTGGGGGTAAATCCCAAGTGGTTCCCCTGCAGCCAGGAGAGTCACTTGGTAGGCACAGCGGTGTAAATAAACCCCGTTATGGTTATTTATGTTCAGATTAACGGAGAGCCTCATCTACCAGCCACTGAAGTCTAGGAAAAACTTGGGAGAAGGTGGCAGGCGTCTCGAGTTGAGCTAGGATACCAGTGATGCCTGTCAAAAATCACCAGAGGAATGTGTGTGTGTGTGTAGCCATGTACATATATGGGGTAAAAGTCTGACTTCACGGCAGTTAATGTGAGCATTGCCACAGGCTTCATTGCACTCCCTCTGTATGCTCATATTTGCATCTGCTTTCTGGGTGATAGAGGAGGCTTTCTGGAAGGGATGCTTGTGTGCTATCAGTAATTATAAACAGAAATTAGCTTTGAATTTTCTCAGACATATATTCCACTAAAGCTCCATTCATTTAATCAGTTAAGAAGATGAGGGGCTGCAGCAGTGTCCTTAATTCCCGAGTAACTTTGTCCTTATTTATTATAATCGTTTTATCTCAAACTTTGTCCTAGAGTCACAGGGCACTAGGAAGAAAATCATGAAAGTGTTGGTAGGAGCTTAAGGACCTTTATATAAAGAAACCAAACAAAACCCAAGCCTGATTTCCGAAATAGAAGAATAATTACCTTGGCTTTTCTAGCGGCAATATATTTTTTGGAAAGATCAGCCTCTCTTTTGGTTTTTTTTTTGGTTTTTTTCCCTTTTTTTCCCTGAATCACAATTACTGTACTGCTTTGAAACAAGGTTTTTATTGTGATTCCTCTGTGAAACGTGGTTTTTATTGTGATTCCTCTGCAGCACAGTCGCTGTACAGATAACACTGCTTGAGATTTTGCATCCTGTCATATCTTTTATGCAGAAACTTAAACTGCAGCCTAACCTGGCAGTGGAATGGTGAGCAAGCCACGCCGCAGGCTTGTGAGTGCTGTAATTCCCACACGATCTGCTTTCACCTGAACAGCTGAGTGTGTCTCTCTGCTCATGTTGTTATTGTCTGGAGTAAAAAGTAAACTATGTATGCCACCATCCACTAGTAGCTTTCCACAGCTTAGTAGTATTTGTCAATTATTATTATACCCTCCCAATGCATCGGTCGTTATATTGCTGATGTCTGGGGGTTGCTCCGGCTAGGACAGGTTGGGCTCGCTAATGGGGTCACTGGTGTCAGGGTGTGATGTATGGATTATGTTTACTGTGGCATGTTTTGTTTGTGAGCCAGGCTGTGGGAGTGGGGCAGATGACGGATGAAGATACTCCACTGTTTCACACTTGTCCCTGTGGTCCCAGGTCTCCAACACAATCAAGAGCTTCTTGTGATGGAGGGATATTTACATGCCTGTAGTGGGCTTAAAGCTTTAAATCTGTGACTGAGCTTGGAGGTGTGATAGTCCAGTGCTTTGGTATTTTTGGTTAAAGCTCTTATGTGACCTGGATAAACACTTGGAATTTGCTGTGAAAACCAATTGCAAGTGAACCACCCAGTGAAATAATTTGCCTGGCTGAAAGGTTGGTTCTGATTTTCATCCTTGGGCTTCCAAGTGTCAGCTGGGTAGTCTTCATCACCAAAGCACAAACAGCCAAATAGAATCATAGACTGGTTTGGGTTGGAAGGGACCTTAAAACTCTGCTTCCAATCCCCTGCCTTTGGCAGGATTATCTTCCACTAGACCAGGTTGCTCAAAGCCCCATCCAGCCTGGCTGTGAACACTTCCAGGGATGGTGTATGCGTGTGTGCTGTCAGGGACCTCAGTGATGAATGTCTTCAGAGGCACCCTTACCCTCCAAGATTCAAGTAAAGCATTAATTCTCTTAAAAATCAAGTTTGCTGTAGTGCCTTTACACCTGGAGCAGGTGGGCTGCAGAGGTGGGAGTCAGGGCATGGCAAGGATGGCCTTTACCCTTGGGGTGTCTGGCTTGTCACCGCGACAGACATATCCTTGAAGCTTCTCACTGGTCTCTCCCGTAGGTCTCACTTTCCCTTTTTTCCCCTTCTGTGCGTCCGCCTAAATGGACAACTGTGGTCTGTACGCGGGTTCTTCTTACTTATTTTATCTCCTGAAAGGGTCCAACAAGCTTTTACCCACCGAGTCTATAGAGAAAACGGCCAGGCAATTTTTGTTTCAATTTAGGCGTCTCTCCGGAGCGCTAGTTCCAGAGACTGATCAATAGGTTTTATTGTAGACCTCACTGTCTCTAAAAGCACCGTGACCTTATCCCGTCTAAAAATAGCATTTGCTCTTGCTGCCTGCAGAACCTTGACCTGTGACAACCCATTTGGAGCATAACTGACACGTGCAGTCAGCTGTGCATCCAAGACCCTTGCACGCCCCAGGAGAAAGCTCCCCCTGCTCCTTGTAGCCCTTGTTGGGAAGAAGGAGAGAGGGAGGCGTGTGGGGGTGGATGAGGTGCCCTGCTCCCTCAGGAATCCCAAAGTGGATGAGGGCTGGTCTTTTCCGGGTCCTGAGCAAGTGTTGCTCCAGCAAGCACCTCAGAGCATCCATCCCCCTCTTTTGGGAAGAGCTTTGCATGCAAACCCGAATCCACGGTCACACCAGCACCTTGTGCCACATCCCTTCTGTGAGACATGGCTTTGGTGTTTCTGCTGGGAGAGTTGCTAAGCCCTGGCAGCTTTGGGAAGCGCTGCTCTGGAAAACATGGTCTCCTTTGCTTCTGAACTGCTCTTAAGATTGGACAAAAGAAGGTCACCTAAGTTAAACCAGTGCCTGGTCAGTGGGGGTGTTTTACTCGTTAAGGTAGTTCCCAAGGACAGGGTGAGGTGGGAGAGCTCAGTATGGATTTTGGTGACCTACTGATGCACCACCGTGGCTTGAAGTGGCCACCAGGTACTTACTGCCTACGGCAACATCTGGCATAGAAGAGCCCTCTTGCACACGTGCATCCTCCACCAGAAAGGCCTTCTTTGGTGTTTTCCGTGCAAATGAAGAGATGTGGGAGAAGCAGAGCCTGTGGACCCTGCCACCCCTCCCTCCTCAGTGTGGTCCGGCTGCCTGGCAAGGGTTAACCCACCTCCCCGGTGAGCAGGGTCTGGTGCTGTGCCCCTGGGAGATGAAAAGGGAAGCAGCTATGATTGCAGAGCTGTAAAAGGTGGCATTTTGTTCTCCCCGCTAACAAAAGCCAGGACTATTGTAGCCTCCGAGCTTGAAAGAGAGGTCACTGGTGGTATTAGTGCAGCTAATCACGGGAGAGGCCGGGTGGGCTCGGGTGCACGGTGGAGTCTGCTGCTGGCGGGGCTGAGACCGGGCACCCCGGGCTGTTCCCAGGCACAGGTTCCTCTTTGGTTACACAAAATGTCCGCTCCCTCTCCCCTAATGCGCAGGCTATTATTAGCCGGTGTCACTCGGTTATCTGAGAGTGGCGCTTTTAGCTGCCATCTAAGTGCTTGACACTTGGGTTTACGGCAGATTAAATTAAGTTTTAGGCTGGTTTGGCTTTTGCTGGGTGTAGACAAAAGGAGCAGCTGCCGTGGAAATGTAATCTGGCACTGGAGAACGTGGAGAGGCACTGGCTGGTCTTGCCCCGTGCGCCTTGGGCTTGGAGGGTCTCAGGGTGCAGCCGATCCTTTGGGTAGCAGGTACCTAAAGCACCATCCCTTGGAGCGTGAGCACCTGCATCCCCAGCTCAGTGTGGGGGCCGTGTCCCTACCAGCCAAAGTGTGTTGAGATGGAGAGCATTTGGATGTGACCAGCTGGCAAGCGCAGGCACCAAACTGGTGCTTATCTTTGTGTCTGTCCAAACGCTCTAGTGCAGAGCCCGTGATAAATATTATTTACTTATTGATGAGTCTGTTGGTGCAATCCATTCTTTTTGCTACTGGGCATGTTTTTGTCTTACTCATGTTTGGCTAAAAAGCAGCAGGCCTGCAAGATGGTTCTCCACAAGTTTATTCTGCCCTAAAAGCAGACCCAGGTCCAAGGCCAGGCCCAGAATTTTGGCAGAGATGCAACTGACTTAATTGCCAAATGTCACTGCCGGTGAGTGGCACGAGGGATGGTCATCCCAGGTGGAGATGGGGGGGAAAGGGGTTCAAAAACAAGGTCTGTGTTGGAGACAGAGTTCTTCTGAGCCAGCTATGGGTGGAAAAATCTTGTTGAAGACCTTTCCCTGAGGTCTTCAACTGCTGCTTGAAGGTCATTCTTAGACATCGGATCTAATATCACCTCTGTCTTTAAAGTTAGATTGATAGGGATCAAAGACACCTTGCAAGATCAAGACACAGCTGGCCCTGCTCCAAAACTGCTTCCTCAATAACCTTCCTTGAGAAGAGAAGGGCAGGAGTCAGCAAGGTTGTTTGTGTCAAGAGATTATTTTTCTCTTCACCAGGATGACACTGTTCCGGGGCAGCTGGTGCTTTGCCCTCCTGAAATGAGGCATTGTCCCCAAAACCTGAGGCGGTGGGATTTGTGGGGCAGGGGGGCAAGGCTGGCCCAAAGATGGGGGGAGCAGCCACTCCACACGTGTTGAGTCAGCCTGGGTGGAACTAGCAGATGTTACAAAAGGTGACGTCTGGGTCTCTTGAATTTATTGGTGTCTTTTCTTATGGCTCTGGGGTCAATGACTGGCATAAGAAATGCCATTTTTCCTGCATAACTTGGCACTGACTGGTGTGCAGCTCTGGCAGGCCGTCCTGCTTTCCTTTCAGTCCTGCACCCTGTTCCTCACCATTCTTCCCATTTATTTGCCTCCTGGCGTGGGAGAGTTCCCTGCAGCTGTGGTTTTGGGTGCAGGGTGCATTTCAGGGGGAGCATGCACAGGTGCTGTGTGGGCTTGGAGGCTCCAGAGCCAAGGGCAAAGCAGAAACACCTCTTGGGTTTCTCTGCCCAGCCTCGCTTTTGTGTCTGGTTGATATGAGACTTAGTTATGACGTTAAATTTACCACCTTTCCAAATGAGGTGGGGACAGTGGTGGGAGAAGGGACGGGGCGGTGACGCAGCCTCGGCGTGGGAGGCTGATTGCCCCTTGCGACTCTTGGCAAGTTGGAGACCTCCTCGAGCAGCCCGCAGGGACACGCAGCGAGTCCGGCCAAGTTTTGGTCCTGGCGCTTTCTCCTCATTCCCTGGGGGACTTCGGGGAGAGTCACAAATAATTCATCTTGGCGCGGTGTTTGTTTAGTTGCAGGGGGAGGTTTCTGTCTCAATTTCAGCACGTGGTGGTGCGTTCATCTGAAAAATGAGAACCTTTTTTGGGCGGGTAATATATTTGCTGGAAAGTGTGATTGGGTGAGTTTAGGTACTGCTTTGTCCAAAAAGAAAAAAAAAAAGAAAAAAAAGAAAAAAGAAATTAGAAAACTTTTGGTCACCGAACCAAAATCTAAACATCTTTTATTTTATTTCAGTGCAGTTTTTCCCTCTGAATTTTCTGTTGGGAAATCAAATGGAAAATCTGGTTTATGTCCTACACAAATTAGGAAATGGAGCTCCTATGAAGGGGGTGAAGTTTAAATTATTAATGACTGTGCAACAGCTTGACAGCCTCCATTGAAAAATAGTTATCTGCTCATCTTTATTTAGAATTTTGTTTAGTGTTGTGGCAAGATGGAGGTTTCATATGGATTTCTGGGCACCTTTTGCCAGTAGATGTTTTGCAATAAGTGGATAATGTGTTTTAATCATCCCCACTGACCCCTGGTGCTGTTGCTTTGAAATGTATGTTGTTTGTATGGAAAGCCCTCCTGGTCCATTGTATTTTGGGAGTCTGGGAGTTAGGAGGAGGATTTTACAGAGTGCTGATTGTGCTGCTCTCCACCTTGATGAATATTGGCCTGGCTTTGTGGAAGGTGGTGGCTGCTGCTCTTTCTAAGAAGCTCCTGGAAACCTGGTTTTTCATTCTGTAACTCTCAAATTTAAATTAGTTGTTGGGGCTGCAGTATGTAAACCCTGTCAAGTTCAAATCTTTTTTTGCATAATTCACACCTCATGTCTGATGGGAGAAAAAGTGTTTCCTTAAATTAACAAAAACCTGTAATTATTTTCTTCCGCATGTTGAAATTGGAGAGAAAGGCGTCTCCTTGAATTTTATTCTTTCTATAATTTGTTTTTTCTGTTGTTTCAGAATAATTTAGTCATGTATTTATTAAGAACTGGCAGCATCTGCTAATTTTCAGAGCTCTCACAGTGATGGCAACATAAAAACTTGAGGCCAGAAGTGGGGCCAACACCTTATTTGCAAGCAGTCACATTTATTTTGGTGCTAAGGCTGCTCTGCTCGCAGAGGAATATGGTGTTCAGCATAATAAGAGTGAAAATTTGGCCCTAAGCAATCACTTCTGCTGCTGTTGGGGTCAGATTGCGGAGCCTTTACTCATCATGGTAAGTATTTATTAACCTTCAGAGAACAATGGCTGTAATGAGATTACCTGGGTAAGTGCTTATCCCGTTGGGAAGGAAGTTTCGGAGCCTGGGCCCACTGGTATTTTAAGAGAGATAAGGAGGGCTCTTTGCTCCAGAGGTCACTTTGCTACCTGTGCTGGCAGGGCTGGAGGGCAGCACCACCCCAACTGGCCAGGAGTTCATGCCTTTGGCAGCAGTGGTTTAGCTCTGTGTTGTCTTTCCCGGATTAGCCGTGCCAAGAGAGAGAGAGAGAAAGAAAGGAAAAAAAAAAAGCCTGTGTTTGAGTGACGTGAACAAAGTAATTGACTATCAGTATCAAGAATTACTGCACAACCATGCAGGGGACAAGTCAGAACATACCTTGACAAAACCCTGCAACAAAGAGCTGCTCAAACACACCCTTGAGTCTCGGGAGCTGTAAATTGAGCTTCAATTCCAATGAAATACTTTTAGGCTTTGTGTACGTTTTTGTATCTACTCACAGCGCTTCAGTGCCATGCAGGAGCTGACTGAAGTCCCCAAAAAGAAGCAGCAAGCACCAACTGAGCACTGAGATCAGTGGTTCATGTTGGTCCGTGGCAAAGTGGCTTTAGTCTTTGTGAATTACGTGGGATTTCTCTAATTCCCACCTCGTTTTCCCATCCGAGTCTGTGTACTTCTCAAAAAATTTGGGGAGCTGAGGCAGCTCCTCGGTCATATTTTAGCCGCTGTTTTTTCTCACAAGGGAGAAACAAAGAGGGGGGACATTGTACCCTGCTGTGTGAGTGCAGCGATCGTTCCGTGAGCAGCTCCACACCCATTTCTTCCTACAGGTTAGAGACACATTTTTGGCACTGGACACGGTAAGCGTTCCAACATGTTTTTAATCTGCGGCTCTCAGGTCTTTAAAGGTCTGGTGTCGTGGCTCTGGTTGCGTGCACATATTTCAAGGTATCTGACTAGTGCAAAATGCGGGTAAAATACCATGACATGAATTTAATCTGTTGGTAGGAGTTTGTTCTGTGTTTGTTCTGCCTGTCCTTCAGTGACACTTTCTGTGTCCTCAGCATTTTCCCTGTGACACTAGATGCCTCTTCTGGATTCGTGGGTGTCCCACAAAAGGCTGGTGACAACACCCTGTGATACTTGTTGCATTTATTCCAAAGTGCTGATTGTTCATTTTCTACTCAGTGAGCACCTAAATGATGAAACCTGGTGCCAAATCCGTGGAACTCTTTCTGTTGACTTGAGTTTTTGATCAGACTCGATTTTGATTTAAATTCCTTCCCCATTTGCCCGAAATGCAGACTGTACCTATTGATTTTCCCGCTTCTTCTCCAAATGGCATTGCCACAGCCCAAACTCAGCCGGCCTTGTGATTTTTTTCTCTGATGGTTTTTCTTAGAGGCAGAGCTGTAGGAGCAAATGTCTGGGGGGGGGGACCTTCCAGGTCACCGGGTACAGTCTGTGGCCTTCGACATCCAGAGGTGCTGAGGTGGCCACATCCCGCCTCGTTTTGTGCTTTGCTCAAGCACATTGAGATGAGAACAGTGCCTGGGGTGGAGTGGTGGGCGGGGAGGAGGGAAGAGGAGATGGATGATCCCTCTGTTGTTCTGGGAAGATTCAGCAGTTGCCCTTGGTCCTTTCACCTCCGCGGGGCCATGTAAGGGTTGCAGCATTTTAGACGTTTCCCAAAGTGTCAGCATTCGGAGCACCATTAGGAAAAGACTAGATGGATGGCCAAAACATAGGGGCAAAATAAATTAGGCAGTTCAAGAGCTGCAAACAAGTCATTTGTGGGGGATAACGAAGGCTTGCGGTTGCGAGGCCGTCCCTTCTCGAGCCCACTGCAGTGGTGTTTATAAATCAGGGTAACAAAACAGGAGCCCTTATAAGGCCCGTGTGACATTAGAGGTGGATTTAGCTACAGAGTGTAACACTACATGCTGTGAAATCAGATGGATGCATGGAGATGACAGCAAGGCTGTGCCTTTGGACTGGGGCAGACCTTCCTTAGATATTGTGTTTCCCATTCTGCAGAGAGGGACTGTTCAGCTCCATAGGTTCAAGTCAGGTTTTTTCCCCGTTTGTGGCTCTCTCGTTCTGCCTCCTGAGACATTGCTCTGTCCTCCACTCCCTCAGGGAGAGACCCAGCATGTCCCTTTTGAGCAGTGGTGCCTCCTGTCCCCTGTAACTCCATCTGTAGGGTCTCTGGTCATGCGAGAACCATCCCAGTTATCCCCATCATCTTTTGTGCACACAGAAACCTGACTGGCTGGTGTAGGTGCTCCTAAGTGAGCGGTATTATATTACCCCACATAAATGTCACATTAATGGAGCATTACAACGAAAAGATGCTCGTAGATCACTCTAAACCATTTTAGGCATCTGTTACGCTTCTGTCACCTGCTCCTCACCCATTTGTTTGTGTTTGGGATGGGAAGGACGCTGCCAGGAGAGGACCTGGGGGGAGCTGAGAGTGGGCCAGCATGCTGGAGCAGCATGGTGGAGCAGCCCACCTTTTGTCTGGGAGCTGTGCCAGGGTGAAGCCCAGCTCCACCAGCCTGTGCTGGAAGAGGCGTCGCAATGTGCAGCTTGGCTTGGAAGGGGTGTTGATAGAAAGTGCTGACTTATCTGAGCTGGCTCAACGCCTTCTCAAAGTCCAGTGTAGGCAAGGGGGGAGCCCGAGCGTCGGCGCAGCCGAAAGCCCACGGTGCCTCGGCTGTGACGGCTTTCTAGATCACACCATGTAACACAGCCCAACAAAGGGCTTTTAAATCCTAGTCAAGAAGACAGACAATAGAAGGTCAGAGTTTAAAAGAGAAAGTGTGCCTCAGACTGATGTAATTCCCCTTCTCCCCCCTTTTCTTAGTGTGAATCCTTTGATATTTGAGCAGGGAAATCCTCTTTATCGGGGAAACTCCACCTCCTCTTATCTCATACTCCCTCGAAAATATTATCTGCTCTCCCGCCTTTCAAGCCTCCCGACTGGGTTTGTGGTGGAAACCTCCCCGTGTGGGCATACAGTCCTCCCATCCCTCTTGCCAGGTGGGCACAGCAAGGCTTGGTGCTCCACACCGGGACTCGCTGTAAGTAAACATCCTCTGGCAAAGGACTCCCATGGGAACCCACACTCACCTGTCATGATCAGGATCCTGGGAGCATCATGGTCAGGATCCTGGGAGCATCATGGTCCGGGATCCTGGGAGCATCATGGTCAGGATCCCGGGAGCGTAAGGGGTCTGCAGATGAGGCAGCCTCAACCTGTTGTGATGCTGCAATCAAATGAGAAGGCTTAGGAGGTGAATGTTTACCTTTCAACCATGTTTACCTTTCAGCCCAACAAATAAAGGTCTTCCTCACCTTGTACTGCAGAGCAGTCTCTTTCATAAAAAATTAAAAGCTACCCATGTTGAGTCAGACCAGAGATCCTTCCAAACCGGTGTCCTCTTTCTGGCCTGAACAGAGTGGGAGTCCTTGGAAGCAGCAAAAGACACAAAGCAGGCAGGGAATTCTCTGTTCCATGCTGTGCTCTCTTGTCTTTCCTCTCTGGCATTGCAGGTTAGATTGGAGCATCCCCAACTCTTCCCTCAAGGTTATGCCCATCCCTTTTGGTTACTTGCATATATTTTGCCTGAACTGGGGCTTGGGAGGTTGCATTACATTGCTGATTGCATCAGATAAGTCATGTTTCTTAACCTCCTTGCAATGGGCTCCAGTAAGACTTGTTAGCAATCTTAATTTGCTCTAACAAACAATTGCAAAGCTGGGGAAAGGAATTATCCCTCTGTGTATGCTCAAAGCCGCTGGGTATCTCTGCAGGGCTGCAACTGCTCTGGAGACCAGAGAGCTTCTGCTCTTCTCCTGCTCCATGGAAAATCAGATCATGGCTCTGACCCGTGCTGTTGGTAATCACAAAGGACCAGGCTCTTCTTCCACACAAGCAGATTTTCACCTGCTGTAACACCGTGGATGTCAGTAGGTGTATTCTCAGTGTGTGCTCGTGTGGGGCACGCAGAGACATGCCCAGCACATTTTTGAGTGTGGAGGACACCAGGCATTAGGTACCTGTCCAAGTGTCCAGCTGGAGTCAGCGACTGCTGAGGTGATACCCAGGGAGTTTTGTTCTTTACACATCCAGAAGAGCTGGTGAACACCTAGGGCAGCCCTTGAGGTGTAAATCACATGGCCAGTTTGCACCAGCAGTTGTTCTAGCCCTGAAGACACATCCCTGAAGTCATATAAGAACGGCCACTTAATTTTTTTTCTCCTTAAGCCATTCAAAGTGACTTTCCCAGTACGTTTGATTTTGGTGGTCACATTCCTCTCTTCCCCCCCATCAGCCCCCAAACACACAGGGCAGGGCCAAGAATTCATGGGATTTCTTAGCAACATCTTACAATCTTCCCACCCTACTTCTATGCTCCTGCACTTCCAACTTCTTATAGTCTGGAAAGGAGCTTGGCTGCAAGAAAACTGTCCATGAAATGGTGCAGAGTGGAAGGAAATGGTGTCATTAGTTGTGCAGTTGCTGTAGATTGTAGTTCTTGCAGCCTTCAGTTCCAACCCAGATTAGTGCTCCCTTAGCTTAAAATAACAAAAAGGGAACTGTCAAAATCAGAGCAAAAATGTTGGCATGATGAAACACGTTAACAGGTAGCCATTAGCACTTTATGTCTGCATGAATAGTGTCTGTAGGTGTTTTATTGGTAACAGAGCAAGGAGGATGGGCAGAAAATGGTGTTCATTTTCAAATTGGAGTGTTGCTTTAATTGCAGTTTTTAATTGTTGTTTCTTCTTGGTCAGGGTACACTCTGGGCTGGGAAGGTGCTTTGGGACATGACTTCAAGTACAAGGCTTTTGCCAGAGAAAGCAGAAGGGAGCAGATAGTCCAGACAAGACTATTCTTGTTTTGCTTGTTATTATTCTTGTTTTGCTCTTATAATGTGTGAGAGAGACCCAACTCTGAAAGAAGAGTGAGGGGATAGCTGTGGTGTGGACTGAGACATGACTGTAACATCCAGGAAGGGGCTGGTGTGTCCAGGTGTATGAGATGTAAAGTCACCACACTGACAGCAGCTCTGGGTTGCACTGCTGCTCTGCTGGTTGATATTTGACTGATCATTGATGGTCATTCCTGAGCAGCAGCGTCCAGCAGTCGCTTAAGGGAATGGCAGACATTTATTTGCAGAATAAAAACAAAAAAAAGAAAAAATAGGAAAAAACCAAAGGGGTTTAGGAACCGGCAAATATTTGCTCCAGAAATTAAGGGGAATCCTTTTGGATTTGTTGAGCATTGAGGACTGTAGAGGAGAGGCCACTGCTGCTCCCCACCAAGCAGCAGCGTGTGCCAGCTCTGGTGGCTGGAAGTGACTCCCACACTGCTTAAGCTGTGTGGTCTTCCTGAGACCTGGCACAGCCCTGGCAGTCCATTTCCACCCTCCTTTACCATCCAGTTGGTGTTTCCACCAGTGCATGGAGCTCTCTGGCATCCTGCTTCCTGCTGCTGAGGAGGTCCTTGGGAAAACAAAGATTAAAAAAAAGGTGCCTGCTGTCACCGTCTCCTGTGGGCCCTTCCTGTCGCATCCCTTGAAAAAACATGCCTTGTGAGTGTTTTGTTTGTGTCTCAGCAACTGGCAGCCCTTCTTGTTCGTGGAAATGTCAGACCCTGCCTCGTTACTGACTGCGGGGCTGAGTCTACGTGACTCCCTGCTGGCGAGGAGCTGGCCTGGGGCAAAGCCTTTCTTCCACCCGCCTCTCTCTGCCTGTTTTTTGTGCCCATGTGTTGATGAACACGAGTTGCCTCCTATTGTTTATTTATATGTGTGTTTTTGGGGAGACAGCCCGACGGTGTCTTAGGCTGATTCCCCACGATTGAGCTTAGCAGTTGCTTAACTGCTTAACTGCTTTTTGCTGTTGATTTTGGGTCTCTTGTGAGGTTTTACAATGGGTGCACATGTGGGCACAGGGAGGGACGTTGGTGCCTGCTGTGTAGCCTGAAAGCCTTGAAAATATCCCTGGGTGCAAAATGTGCCTTTTGTGCATCAGCATTTCATCCTTCCTCCTTTCCTGCCTTTCTTCCCAGAGAAAACAGAACAGTGCTGACAGTCATAGCATGATGCCTCGTTCTTTTCTTACGGGAGCGCTGAATTAATGGCAAAAACATGGTCTGGACGCTGCTCTACGGTCTTCAAAAAAATCTGTTTGTTTGTTTGTTTTTCCCCCTCTGCTCTGGTGTGGTGGTTCCTACCTTTCTGCCACATGTTCTTGGCTCGCTGAATTCTTGCAAGACAGTAGCAGGGTTTGCACCTGGACAGCCAAAGGCCACGGGTGGCTCTTTGGGACCCACACTGCCCTCCCTCCCACACAAGCTAAAACGATATTTTCCTCCCCCTGAACCTTACAAAGTTTTTAACCATAGGCACTTCTGTAGGCTTTAAGTTTTTTGTCTTGAATCCAAACAGCTTTAATCAGCATAAATGCTTGCGGTGGGTATAGGTTGCTGCACTTAATAAAGGGTGAGCTTTTTCCACCCCCCTTTTTCTTTCTTTTCTTCTTTCTTTTCATCCCTTATTTTGCATTCCGCCGCGCGCGACGAGCGTTTAATCCCTGCCCTTCTGTCTGTTGAGATATTATGTTTTTTTAATAGTGCTTGTTTATGACTAAGGTCAAAGACAGTATTTCAGAACAAAAATTAGAGTTAGTTCATAATTGAGTACATATGTATGTTACTGTTTATTTTTATAGTTTGCTAATTTATTTTTAAACAGCTCGGTTGAGCCAACATGTTTATAGGTCTGTTTATCACATGTCTTGCCAGTCGGAGTGCTAAAAGACACATGCTTTTCAATAGCACAGATCCGAAGTGAAATTAGATAATACCGCCAGGTAGCAATTTAATTACATTAATTGAATGTTTAGGTTGAAATGTAGTTTTGCAGAGGCTATAATGGAACACATTTATAAGTGTCTGCATATAAATCTTGGCATTTAAAATGTTATTCAAGCCTGCTGGCGGGGAAATGAAACTCCACTGAGTGTTTTTGAGGGAGAAATTGGGTATTTCACCAGGAGTACAGTGCGTGCAGTCGCTTGGGGTTGTGGGCACTGTCCTGGCTGATGGTGTGAACCTCTCTGGGTTCCCCTTCCCGTAGTGGGAGCTCTCAGGGAGTTACCTGGTTGGGCGTCTGCTTGGCCTCATCCAGTGCCCTGGGGTAGGAAAAATGGCCCCTGTGAGTCCTGATGGAGAGATAAGGAGAGAGCTGGCGCTTTGCAGGAGGGCAGAGAGTCGTACAGAGAGTCGTGCGTTGGTCAACGCGGAGAAAATGTTTGTCCGGCTGAAACCAAGTCCTTGCAGTCATGAACTAAGTGATTTCCCAGGCTTGCCAGCTGCTGTACCGGATTGTACCCGCAGGTTCTGGCCGTGGGCCGCCTTCTCCGTCCAGGGAGCTGCAAAACAGCCCTGGAAAGGCAGCTTGGAGGAAGCACCGCTGAGGAGCAGAAGCTGTGAATGAACCACGCTCTCCAGCCCGGATGGGGATTTAATCCTCAGCGTAAACATGTACAAATAACGTATTGTCAGGAGAGGGAGAGGGAAGATTCCTTCAGTTTGACGGTGCCCAAGAATAGCAGACTTGGTTGGGAGAGGACTGGAGAAACTTCTCTGGCGCTGTTTGGTTTTGCTTGCACTGTTGGCTTTTGTGTGCACCCATTTCCAAGCAAAATGCCAAAGTTGTGGCATTTCTAGCAGGTGTGGGACTGGGCTTTTTGCAGCTCCCTTTTAGGATCTGGAGAGCTGAGCTAGTCTGGTTTCAAAGGTAAAAAATAATATAAATAAAAAGGAGCAGGAGGTCATAGGTGGGTTTTTATCAGGGCTCAGGGATAGATAAGGGATAACCAGAGGAGAGTCACAGCTTGTGCAACATTCTTGTGCCACGGTGGGCGATCTCCTTTTGGGTGCCTGCATGCTGGAAAGGGTGGAGGAGGAAGAGAGGGGGGATATGCAACACCTAAACACCCAGACAGTGGGAAGCTCTTGGAATTAAGCTGGTGGCAGAGCAGGCCCCTGGCATTTCTCAGGCTTTTGTATTGCAGACAAGTCAGGAGAAATGCTTTGGGCTGAGCACTGGGATCTTTCCATCTGTTTTGTGCATACACTTGTGTGGGGGGACTTGAAGCCTCTCCCTGGTGCTTACCTGGGTTGGGATGGTTAACCGAGGTGTGGTTTTTTTCCCCCAAATCCCATCTTTTCTGAGGTTGTGATCACTCCACTCATCCCTAGACATGGCATGGCTGAGGCAGGGGTCTGGTGACAGCAGAAATAAACGTGCAGATCACCCTCTCCTGAACACCCCAAGGCTTTAGCAGATGGCTGAGGAGTAGTTGTGTTCTTCTACCCAGTCTTACTCATTGCTTTCTGCAGCATATAGATTTTCTGCTCAGCTTTTGTTTGGACCCAGGTTTTGTCTTGCGGCCTTTTGTACACCTGGGATTAGGTCCCAGGTGCTGTCTTTGGGAGCTCTGCCCTGGGATCCGGCGCTGCTCTGGGCTCCTGTGCCTGCAGCGGGGCTCGGGGAACGTCTGGCACGCTCCAGGGTGAAGCATTCCGCTTGGTTTCCCTTGCAAAGCACCTGATAAAAATGCACGAAAACTCCTCGCTGCACTGAACCCAAACACGGCAAATGGGGCCAACCGGGGCATCTCCTCCTGATGAAGGTGCTGATGTCGATAACAGCCAGTGGTGCTTCTGTGCTAATGCAAAACACCTGCACAGATGAAAGGAAGGCATTTTTCTGGTTGTGGAGACTAGAGGAAGTTTCCTGATCTAGACAGGAGATTTCAATGCCTGTGCAAGAGGTTTTCGTGAGTGTGGCTTCGCCAGTGGCTGGAATTGAGGTGGGATGTGAGCGCAGACAGAGCCTGGAGAAGCAGAAGGGGATGATGCGGTCCATGCTTGCAGAACCAGAGGAATTAGTAGCTAAAGGTGTGTGCAAGGAGTCTGTAGGAACATTGGCACAGTTCCTGGTGACAGGCCTTGCTGTTTGGGCAGTGGGTGCCTGCTTCTTCCCCAAGCTCTGACAGTTTTTACCTCCTTACCTATACTGTGCCTCTTGTCTTGAAGGGCTGACATGTGCTTCCAGCCCATGCCAAAGGACAAGTAGTGTTGAAACGTGGCTTCTCAGGTCAAGGTGCTTTCAGTGAATCTGGTGTTGGGGCAGTCGTGGCTGGTGTTTTCAGAAGGTCAAGACTTTCCAGAAAGCCTTCTTTTGTATTGCAGAACCCAAGAGCTTCAGTTTCTTCCCCATCTTTCAGGTCAAAGGTGGGGTTTCCCCTGTGTCCTGATGGACCTCCGTGGTGGGACTTGGCCTCACGGACCAGCTTCTGCTGAAGTGCAGAGTGATCACTGGATGCGCTTTGAAGCATGTCCTAAAATATTTAACTGTGTTAATGGCATTTGCTTTCTTTCCCCCTTACTTTCCCCATCGATCTGTAAAGGCTCAGTTCTTTGAGGGCCTGATTTGCATGTGAACATGGGGTGGCTGTTTGTCCACTCCCATGGTAACCTGTGACTGCTTTAAAAACCTCTTATCAGTGGGGTTTTCCCGTGCCCTCTATTTTTAGCTGAAATTAAGTGACTGATTTATATTTTTTCATCTTACAAAAGCTCACATCTGGCTGGAGACCAACGGGAGAACTTGTGCTGAAAAGAAAAATATAGTCCAAAATCAGAGGGTTTCAAGAGAAGTCATAACGTAAAACTGAAGTTACAGCGGCCTCCACCAGGTGATTTCCATAATGCCGAGTGCTTACTGCTCAGCTCAAGGTTTCCAAATGCTTGGGAGCGAGTCCAGCTTGTTTGAGCTTGGGAACAAAACCTCTCTGAGATGCCTCAGCCAGGGTGGAAGGGATCCAGGGGGCGTCGGGAAGCGGCGCAGCACCATCCCCATGCTGAAGGCTTGTTTTAATGACTAAAGCTAACAGAGCATCCCATGGCGTTTTAGGAGGAGTATTTGCAGGCTGAGTTCAAAATGCTTATTTGGAAATAACCAGTCACTGCCCAAAAGCTGCCTTGCTTACTTAGTTTTAGGAAGGAGACTGAGAGGTAGGACTGCTGTATTAAGGATGCTGAAGTGGTACCTGCTTTAGGATCAGATCGCAGTCTTTTGGGGTTGGAGGGCATCTTCTTCACCTCTGATTCTGCTGGCATCCTTGTGAACAAAACCATCACTGTTGACAAAGTTGGTGTGATAAAGAACAGCTGCATACACCCTTTTTGAGGTTCTCAGAGGTTTGTGCAGCCTAAGCCATGAGAATTGAGCATGGGAGTAAATAAACAAGTTGTGCTGATTGTCTTCTGCTCTTATTACATTTGCAGTGGGATCTGTGTTTGTGAAGATCTTTTTTTTCCTGAGTCTTTGAGGGTAGGCCACTTAAATGACTCACGGAGCTGTATTTTCTTTACAGTAATGAGGCATCATGACATACCAGTCGTGGGAAATCTGATAGACTTGGGAGACCCTAGGAGGGTAGAAAATTACTTAATTTACTTTGTGTGCAATAGTCTTAATTTTCAACTATTTGAACAGCTGATTGCTGGGGCAATCATCAGATCTTCAGAGTTAAGATGTTTCCTGCTGGAACAGAGCATTAGCTAAATCAATGATGGCTGGGGATGACAAAACGGAGCGATTGCTCACGTCCATCTGAGGGTAAAGAGAAGAAATTAAATCCCCAGACCTGAGCTCTAGTGCCTTTTATTTTGTGGGAAGGGTGAGGCAGGTGAAGCTCACCTGGTCTGGTGGTTAGTTACCCATGTGGGGAGCCAGGGCTGCGTGGCTTTGGCGGCGGCTCTGGTTGGCTCCGGCGGTGGCTGCAGCAGGAAGGAGCTGGGTCTGGTTTCCTTTTGAGAGAGGGTGAGCAGCCTCTGCTCAGTGATTCCCCTGCTATTTGCTCATTGTGAGTAAAAGTGATAAAATCTAGTGGTGGAATTACATTACGTCTTGGGTGCTTTCTTTCCAAATTACTAATAATCCTGCGTGTCTTTGACCCATTTCACGGGAGACGGAGGGCTGGATTCTGCTGCCTGCTTTTCGTGAGCAGCTGGCTGAAGCAAATAGACCTTGAGTAAAGGGATTAGAAACCAGCCCTTCATTAGGGTTAGATGTTGCAGTCCTTTCTTGAACAAGCTTTCCCTGAGAAGCCTTGCATAGGTACCTGCTCATAAAGCAACTTGGTGGTTTAGCTCACAGGGGTGGAAACAGAAGCAGTGGATGTGCAGAGAGAGGCACCCAGGGTGATGGGACCCACTTTATTCATCAAGATCAAGCTTGTACTGGAGCAAGAAGGAGAGAGGACATTTCATTATGAAAACTGCTGGAAAAAAAGTATTTGTAATTGTTCAGAAAGGCAAATGGGCATGAATGTTAAGAGGCCTTCTCCTGTCTTTGTATGCCAGCAGACAATGAAAAATTCAGTGTGAAAGTGCTTTCTTATTAAAAAAAAAAACTAAACTGGACTATAAAATGCAATACTAATTTCTGAAGGCTGAGAGCTGCATGAGTGAGAATATTTAATTACAGTGGCAAAGTACAAACATTTCCTAGCGAGCATTCATTGTGTTAATAATAATTAATTAATTCCTTGGCTAAAACATACATCCTGCTCGCGTTCTTTCTAAGTGGGCTGGGAATCCGATCCCGCTTTTTATTTTATTTTGCTGACAACCTCCCAGCAAGTAGGGAGGGTGGAGACTGGAGACTATTTATATAAACAGAGGCTTTATGTTTCGCTGTGTGGATGGTTACGCCGGGGTTGCACGGTTTTGGTTTAGCGGAGCTCTGCAGACGGAGGCGAGGACTTGGGAGCCGATCAGCTGATTCAGGGGGACCGAGTGTCTGAGTGCTACAGCGATAAGTGTCTGTACAAATATTTATACAATCCCGATAGTCTTTTTTTTGAATTGCATTATTACTACACAAAAAGCTGTCAGATTTCCAGGCTTTCCAGGGCTGTACTTCTTGCAGCTCGCATGCGTTTTGCCAGCGGATGCGAGGGAGCTCCGGAGCCGGCTGGACCCGCGCCATCACCCGGCCAGGAGCGGGGAAGGTGCTGAGCCCCTGCAGCACCCAGCCCCAGCTGATAAGCCCCGTGAGAGCCTGGCTCTATTAGTTCAGGCTTAGCGCTGAATTTATGCAATTATGTGGCACGAGGCTGACTCAGAGCAGCCAGGGAGTGAGACTGTGGGCTGAAGAAGCTCAGGGCCACCTGCGAAGGGTGATGGAGAGGTAACCCCCCTCCATGTGAGAGCCGTGTTCTAATGCCAGACTGCAAACTCCCACCTCGTCCTGGAATGCTGTTCCTCCCTGTGTTGCTCACAGAGGGTCTGGCCTCAAGTCTGCAGCTGATCGTGGGAGGCTTCCTATCGACTGAACGTCACATTGAAAATGACAGTTGTCACCCCAAAAGAGAGATTAAGAAGCTGTGGTGGCTTATGTGCAGGAGGGGTGCATAGTCAGATGTGGATGGAATTGGACTAGGTGTAGAGGAGAACTCATCTTGTGCCTTTTCTGCTGGAAGTTAGTCCAAATATCCATGTAAGCAGGTAGCCAGGCATTACTATTGTGTATGGTTTGATGGTGGTTTGCACTGGTTCTGTGTTTTTAATTAAAGCTTTCTCGAAGCCATGGGATTACAGGATCCTACTGGCACTCTGGGATAAAACTTGAAACTGTGACTTCAGTCCCACTTCAGATCGGATATACACAGGCAAGGTTCACACTGCCTGCTGCCATGAGGCTGAAGGGATTATTCCAGATCTGCAAAACCAACAAGAGTTTGAGTCAGTGGTTGGGAAGGCTGGAGGCTTCACCAAAGTGATTTGAGTAAATCGAGCACTGTCAGTGGAAAGAAGTGGCTGTCCCGGAGCAGGATTGGAATTCATCAGTAGCTGATCCAGCCCTGGCAGAGAAAGCCCTGTGTTTTCACATGCTGATAGTGGTTGCCTGTTCTGTTCCACTTATTTGTAAGATTAGGAGCTTGGAAAATATTTGCAAGGTTGTGAAACCGAAGTCCGGGGTTGCTGCAGAGTTCTTGGTGTCCTTCAGTGTCACGGCTCAGGATAGCTTTGGTTTTTAGGGATGAGCATGTGTCTTCCAACAGCTCTAAGTGTATCTCCAGAGGTTTCAAAGGAGCGGGCTCTTTACTTCCAGTGCAGCATTTGTTTGTTTTTAGGGCATGTTTTTCCCCAAGGGAAGAAGAGTAGCAATCCCGTGATCAAAGAAACAAAGCAAATTGCTGCGGAATTTCTGCCTAACAGTATTTGAAGACAAAAAAAGGTAATATACACTTCATAAATGAGTCACGTGTGCCTCAGCACTGGCCTTCTGGAGCAGTGTCCAAGCTGTCAGGTTTAGCAGCCAGTGCTTTGGCAACCTTTTATGTTTAGCAGAGAGCAGTGTGTGTCTTCTGGGACAGCCCTTCACCTGGGACCCGTTGCCGTACAGTGAGATCAGAGCCACGAGGCTGCTTCATGCACATCCCCTCTGCTGCTGCAAACACGCTGGCTTGGACATGCAAGGAGAGGATCGAGTGAGTCAGTGAGGGAAAAATCGCCTCCTGATGCTTGTGTTGAGGAACAAAGCCAGGTTTTCCAAGATGACTGGTTAATTCTCTGGGACCACTGTGTGGGCCCTGCTCCTGCAGCACCCAGCGCCACATAACCCCTGCTCTCCCAACCGGCCAGTATCACTGGACAGACCGTGCACGGTGCAGCAATGTGGTTAGCCAGATAACAAGGGCATTGACCCTGTTTTTTCTGTCTGTGTTCTGACAGGAATAGCCCCATTCCTGAAATTTCACCTGCACACCTTGTGTCTGAATCATCTCGTTTGTCTGTGAGATGCGGGTTGTTGCTGAGCCCGGCTGCAGTGGGTGGGATGGGGTAGATCCCCTCCCTCCGTGCTGTTGTGGGGCAGTACTGTGCTCAGAGAGCCTTTACTGGGACAAGAACGATTAGGGATGGTTTTCTGGAAGTAGTGGGCTTGTCCTTAAAAATACCTAATGGACTCGGGAGAGCTGCATGTTTCCCTGGCAGCCTGTCCTTTAGCTTCCAGCGGGGATGTGCTCTGCCACTGCGGCATCCCAGCTTTGGAGGAGGCAGATGGAAACAGTAAGTGCTCAGGGCAAGTTTAAGGCGGCATTATTAATGTCATGAACCCAGAAAGAAGTCTGTGTGTAGGGTATTGCTCTGTGGACCAGAAACATTTTGTTTGGTGTCTCACAGGCAGCACAGCTGGAGTGGGCAGGTTTTGAAGGGGTCACCCGTCCCCCTTGCTGTTCTCTAGTGCCAGTAGCTCTGTCCCTCTCAGGACGGACACAGTGGCGTGGGACATCCTCACCTTGAGTTCCAGAAGTGGTGACTGTAGCAACACACTGTTTTGGAGGGCTTTTTAAAAGCTCAGCTTTGGAGAAGATGGGAAAGTAAGAGCAGAACTGCTTGAAACAGCTTAAAAATGTGGGATGTACAGTAGGTGCATGCACTGCAGCTGTTTGTGACCTGATCTGATCCTGATCACCCACGTGTCCTGTTGCAATAGGCAGGAGCTGCAGGTGCTGCTGGAGCTGCAGCAAGGGGATGGTCCAACCCCTCACCTCCCATTTTAGTGTTGTCTGAGGCTGCAGAAGCTCAGCAGTGGCGGGATCTCTGTAGAGCTGGAAGCTCAAGGAGCAGCCAAACTGGCAGATAGACAGTGTCCAGAGTGTGGCACATCCTAGTCCAAAAACAAGGGACTGGCAGTTTGCTGCAGGAGCAGGGCTGTAGCCTTGACGGTCTGTAAACAGTACCAAAATCAACACCTCAGTTCTGTGGCTGGTCCCTGCAGACTCCTGTCCCACAGATACCGTGTTACAGCACCTGCACCAGCACTTCTGCGGGGCAGAAATAAAAGCTGTGTGCATCTGCTTGCAAAGATACACGTACTTTCTGAACATTGTGAGCGGCCTCAGCACCAAAATGGTAAAGATGCTTTAGAAAATTGCCTTTAATCATGGGAAAAGCTTTTCTTCTACTTAGATGGTGACCAGAGCACAGGTGCAAGGGAAGGGCCTAGAGCTGCTTTGGCTGGTTTCTCCATCCCTACCTGGTGCAGGGGTTGATGAGGTGCACTCAGGTGACAACTGCTCTGGGATGCGCCCACTCAAGGGCTGAGTATTATAACTTTGTGAGGAGTTTTAATGTATCTGCCTTGACTACAAGCATCTTCTGGCAGTAACCCGTGCCCGAGTGGACAGACAGGCAGGTGGTAGGATCCTGCCCCCCACAAGAGCCCACGGGGAGCCTGCAGCAAACCCCTCCGGCCGCAAACCCAGCTGGTGCCCAACGCGTTGCCTAAAGGGGCAGATGTCGTCGTTGCTCAATGCGACGGAGACCCGAACGTCTGTTTATTAACGGATAAGATGGTCGGGCCGGCGCGCGCGGCACACGGGCCCGGCCTGTGCAACTCCTGTGGTTTCCAACCGTACTTATCGAGGGAGGGGGCTGCCTGCCCAGGGAGGGTGTTTCCCCTAATCACCAGCTTCACATGCCCATGGCGGGCAGATGTGCGGGGGGCAAAAGGGCTCGGCCTTCTCCTAACAGCCGCTTTGCCGGGCTCAGGGGAAGGAGCCACCTGAGGCGAGGCTGGGGAGCTTGGAAGAAACATGTTGCTTAGGACAAGTAAATATTCCCCGAGAAAGGGTAACACGGGGGGGACTTCGCAGACGTGCCCGTGGGCATTGTTTCCACCATGAAATGGGGAAGGAGTTGACTCCTTGCAGTATTTCCCAGCCATAAGTTTAGCCCCAGAAACCCTTCTCCAGGTCCCTCAGAGGCTTCTACTATTGTCTGCCCTGTGTCCCCAAGACACTGTGGGCAGTGCGTGAGATGGTCATGGGCTCAATTTAACGGCATCTCTCCCACTTATCACACTATATAATAAACATGGCTTTTAGGGGGGACTTTTTGGGGAGGGGTGCGAGGCAGGCGGTGAATGGAGAGGCCAGACACCATTGTCTGGCAAGAATGTGAGTCCCCGGGGGCGAGCGCGCCTGGGCTCGCCTTCCAAATTGTGCCAGCATCAATCCCCCCTCCTTTGCGGGATTTCCTTCTCCAGCCGGGGTTTTGTTTCGGAACAAGCGTTGGTCAAACAAGCTTTTGTTTGCGGTCAGTTGCTTGGCACACATACACCACTTCTGGTGGGGGACAATGAGGAAGCTGTTTCGGGGGCAGCTGCGGTGGGACTGAAAGGGAATACTGATGGAAAAAGGGCGCGGGGAGGAAATGGCTGGGTGGATATTAATTGGGAGGATCTTATGAAGTCCGGGTGCTGCAGCAAGGTTGGGAGAGTGGCGGGGAGTCCTTCGATCCTGCTGCCTCATCCTGCTCACCACCTCATGCTGGTTTGTGTTACCTTTTTCCCCCTGGGATACCTCGCCTCAGAGCAGAAAGTTGTACAAAATATTTGCGACTACGTGTCTAAAAAGCTTTTCTTTCAGGAAGAAGTAAACTTATTTACAGCAATAACAGAGTTTAAAAGGAATTGTATAAGTGAGACTGACTTCTTTGTCAGCAAAAATTGCAGCAAAACTGTTCATAGATGACATTACCTAAATGACATTACGTACGTATGTCCTTTCTTTCACATTTCCTGTAATCCTGTTACGGCATTGTCCCATTACCTCAAGCACTGTCATCTTTAAATGCTGTCAGATCTTAACTGGATGGCCAAGGACATCAGCAAAGGATCGAGGTGAAGCTGATGGCAATTTCAGACCTGCTGTATATGCGGCCATCTCCCAGCCTGCCCCTGGACACGGGGTGTTTTCTGATAACACGTTCAGGTAAAGTGATGACTCAAGGACTTGTGCATCTTTTATAGAGCTGCTGCCCACCACCACAGTGTCCAGCACGCTTTCCTGGGAAGTGCAGGGTGTCAGGCACAGACAGGGTGTTGAAGGTGGCAGGTACAAGGCAGGTGCTGAGGACCCAGAGGTAAGCAGATGGAAAATGCCCTGTGGGACCACAGGCAACTCTTCCCCCATAAAGCCTTCCAGACATTAACAGCCACTTGTGAAGCACACCGAGCTCCTCAGACTGAAGGTGCAGTTAAGTGCAACATCTTGGTGCTAATAGTTTTCAGCCTTACTGTCTCTTATTGTGTTATTACTAAAAAATGACGTGAGGCCAATTTCTTCTACTCCAACCATGAATGGGCCGCTGTGGTTTCTCAAAAGCGCTGCAAGATGTGGCAGCAAATGGGGCGGATTGCGACTTCTGCCATTCTCCTTCTGGAATACTCCGTGCTTTTAAGCCCCAGGAGTGGGAAGTGTTGGTGTCCAGGCTGTTTAAACTGGCAGCCCCTCTCATCAGGTTGTAATGGAGATGATGATAGTTGCCAGCTCTGGGGGCAGGAACTGTCGTTTCGTTATCTCTGGGTGCAGCGCCGCGCTCTGAGGGGCTCTGGTCCCCCGTGGTGGCCACTGGGCCTGGCTGCAGTGCAAACAACAACAGCCCTGAACCTGAAGCGCTCGCTGCAGACAAAAGCCTGTGCTCAGGCACACAGAGATGTATCTGCTTGCCCATCTTTGGCCCCGTTGGGCCTGTTTTCTCACAAAGCAGAGCTGCTCTGCGTGTCAGCAGCAAGGGGAGTGATGCCAGCAGGGACCAGCATGTGGCTCCCATCTGAGTTGTCCTGGCTGTGTGGATGTAGAGGTGCTGCAGGCAGGTCACAGTGTGCCCCATGTCCTCCTGTGCACTGGGATGCACAGCAGCATGTGTGGGCTGATGGGTGATGGTGGTCCCAGCCCCGTTATCCGATGTGTTGTCAAAGAGGCGAAGAGCCAGAATGGGAAGACTCATGGATGGAGAGCAGGAGAGCAACTGTTCTGTTCTGTTCATTTGGCCCAATGCAAGGGTTAGACAGCAGCAAGGCTCAGTCTAGTCCCAAAGATGCTGAAGAGCTGGGCCTGGATGCACAAATTTTCCTGTTGAAAAATAACAGCAGAACAGCCCCTGGGGTAAGGGGGCATTTGTCCCTAGCCCTGTCATGATATGACCATGTAGACTACGCAGAAGGTTATTTGCTTGATCAGGTGAGGTTAGGGTTTTTTTAATGGCTGTTACTGGTATCTAAGTGCTGGCAGTTATAACATTTAACTGCATTTTCCTGTAAGAAAATACTTATCTTGCTAAAAAATGGGATTCTCTATGATGTTTTGTATGCTTAAAAACTCTCATTTTCATTTAGTTCTCTGCCATCAGTGCTATCTTAATGCTTCCTCCGAGGCCAGTCCTCGGGTCTTATCCTCTGCCAGTCTGAGACTGTGAGCAGGCAAAAATGTCCTTGCCAGGTCTGCCCACATGAGTGCCATCCTCACCTAATCCTTTCTCCTGCAGGATGTGCTGGAGCCATCTCATCTCCCCTTGCCTCCCACAGCCCCCAGCAGAGCTCTCCCTGGAAAGGTCTCAATCCAGTGCTCCTAAACTGGCCACGGTTTGTGCATCTCTGCCCCATCTGGCTACTAAATTGATGCTTTTTTTGGATGCTGGAGTAGAATTTTTCTTTCCTTTCCAAATCTCTTAATAACTGAGGATTTGGGTGTAAAAGCACTAACTGCACTCCGTTCACTGGGGTTTTTTTTTACAGTCATAACTTGGCTTTTTCTCCCCTATAGGCACAGGAACCATTTATAGCCGAGGTGGGCCGAGTTTGCAACTTATTAATCTCTGCCTTGCATGTGGGTTGAAAAGAGACACCATGCCTTTATCAAAAGCCAGGCTAGCACAAAAGCCTATGCAAAATCATCATCAAATCCTATTAGAGGTGGAAAATATCTCTCAGATCATCTCATTCATTTCCCTGCCAATGCTAGACTATTCCTGAGAGTTAATTTTCTAGCGTCTGCCGCCAACTCCCTGTGTGACTGCAGGTCTGTCATCTCGCCTTTGGGTTGTCACTGTAACTTCCACGCATTTCCTTGCATTTCCAAACAAGCCTTGTTTTGTTCAGTGGTTGCCTGTGCTGCTATTTGCCCTGCATTAGGTGTTATCAGTGTTTTTTACGTGGAGAGCAACACCAGAGCTTGCTGGTGGCTGGGGAAGGCATCCCCGTGGGATGGGGGTGCTGGATGCTCAGGGAAGCTTGGGGAATGCCGTTCCCTGGGCAGGTGCTCCATCCTCTGCAGCCACCACTACCTGCCGTGGGCCTTGGGGAAATGAACATCTCCAAGGGAGGTTTCTCTCCTGCAGTTGTGGATGTGGGTTCAGCGTGAGCAGGTCATCCCCCATGAAGCAATTCTCTTCTCCCAACCTCTGCTGGCGCCGCCTTCAATAAACTCCCGCCCTGAAGTTCTGGGCTGGCTGTGAGATCCACTCAGCAGGGAGGAAAAATAGTAATAATTCCACGCTGGAGCTATTTATAGCATTAAGCAAACACGGATTTCATTTCAGAGAAGGAAACGGCGTCTAGGAGTGGAGTAACCTTCCTTGGAACTTCCCTCCGGCGCTGATTGAATTCCCCGGCGTGGCGAGGGTCTGGGCAGCCCTGCCAGCCCCGGGAAGGTCAGTCCGGCAACTGTCACCCGGAAAGCATCAAAAAGCACGGGCTGTCGATAGCAACCTGCATTTGCAGGGAAATCTGAGGGCTTTCTAATTAGCTGAGGATCTCTAAATTAGAGCGAAGCCACTCGACAAGCCCCCCTCGCACGCCTTAAGTGTCAGGGCTCAGCTGATCGCCGCATCTAACAAGCACCTGATTTTTAGCAGGAGCTCCGAGACTCAATCAGCGCCTAATGGCTCCGTTTCAAAACGTTCCAGTGCATTTTTCATCTCTTACCCTGGAATTTATGCTCTTTGTTCCCCTGCTCAAATATTCCGGCGCTTTTCCTTAATTTCAGGCTTCTGCCTTGTGACAGCTCCTCTGCCCTAACTAGGCAGCTCATCGCTTGCCTCTCCCTGTGTGTGAGTCTCTGCCGTGGCCGCTCGCTCCACTTTCTAATCAGTAGGTTTCAGAAATTCCCCCTTCCTCTCCCCCTGATGTATAGGTAGTGCTGTGGGGTCTGGAGTTTCATAATGAGCAGGAAACCCATCTTTAAGCAGACCCCTGTTTAATAAGAGCTGCAAAGTGGTTTGATTTCAGCTTTAAACCCCCTCCCTTTAAGGCAGCGAATGCAGTTTGTAAATGCACCTGATCTTGACCTCCCTCCCGCTGCTGTTCTGCAGCACGACGTATTTGGGTGCTGGTGCTCCTGATTTACACCATGGGCAGTGAGATCCAACCCTCATTTCAGCTGCATTCACAGCAGAGTTAGATTATGCACATTTAAACTGAGGGCTTCAAGCCGCTGGAAAACGAAGGGGGGATCTTTTCTGACACGTAACTCCCGCCGCCGGTAATGAGACCCATGGATACATCCTGGGAAAGGAGTGATTTGGAACAGATAAATTCCATTCAGGAAGGCAGAGAGTTAATCAGCAACTCTTAAGACTTCTCGGCGTGTGTTTATGTTCCAACGGCTTATCCATATCTTGGCAATTATTCACGTGAAATAGAATATAAATCCCACAGCCTAATTTTTCTTTGAAAAATTTCCCAAGGTAATCAAATCCCGAAGTGCATCTTCTATTCCGGTGGTTTTATCAGTAAATCAAATTTTTATCATTTATCAGCAAAAGTTAGATTTAAGCATCCTCACTGTAATGTTTGAAAGATGAACATTTGTTTCAGCGGGTACTGTGCCAATCAATAATCTTCCAGCTTGACTCAGCTATCAATTATTGCCGCAATTATTTGTCTAGTTGGATATTTAAAATGTCATCAGAAAGAGATGATTACATATTCCAGAAAGCAAGGCACTGTATAATCAGATGAACTGAATTCAGTTAAATGTAGTGTGGTGCTAACCTGTCCTTCAAAGCTGAATTCTGCAGCCACGACTGAAACAACAGCTTTCTGCATTATTGTAAGGAAACGGATCTTAACCTTGGAACAGTGCGTGTTATTGGGGTCGGGTAATACTCGGCGAGAGGAGACCTTGCAAGCCTGGAAATTGAATCAGCCTTTCTGACATAAAAGAGGGAGGTGGGGTGTTTTTTTTTGGTGGTGGGGGGGAGAGGGCTGGTTTTGTTGGATTTCATCTGCAAATCTATAAATAAGAAAATCCACTCTTTATCTGCCTTTCTGGGAATTTCAGCTCCTCAGCTCGAAGCGCCAAGTTTTCTGTGCCCTTTTTGCATTCCTGGACTTGATGTATGTGTGGTAAATACTCTCTGTGCCCCGAGAACGCAATAAAGCTGTAGCAATTCTTGCAAGTCTTCCATCCTCCAAACTCCAGATATTCGGAGTATTATATCATTTTCAACTTCAAGGATATCTCAGCGGTGGAGAGGATACAGAATAAACTGGAGGAGACTGGACAACTTTACGACACCTTTTGGTCCTACTTGCAAAGCAGAGAGGGGGAAAATACATATATTTTATCAATTCTACTAATACTTGCTTGTGCAAGTTATGAAACTAAGTGTTGTAGGATCTGGTTCAGCACTTGCTGTGCTTGCAGCTCCATGGTGACATTGAACTTGCTCGGGGACAGAATAAACCTTTGCCTTCTTGGCAGATGATTTGCAGGGGGAGGTGTCAATTGGGGGAACCTGCAGTTCCCCTGACCCACTTTGTCAGGATGGTTTGCTGCTGGCTAAATATCATTAATTTGAAAGCGAGAGGAAAGTGAGCCAAAGGGGAAGGCTGGGAAAGAGGAGAGTCTGAAGAGGATCCATTTTGGGAAGGAGATGGTGGAATGAGGCTCCCAAGGAGAGCCCCTCAGCCACGTCAGGGGCTTTTTGGCTCCACCAAGGTGTGGGTGGGAGCAGGGGTGCTCTGGGTGGGAGAAGGGGACCTTGGTGGTGCCTGGCTGATGAGGAGGGCCGGGGAGGGCTGTTAGGGACCACCGCATCTCTGCAAGGTGATGGTTTAAATGCACTTGCTTTGCAGAGCTGAGCACGTCAAATAGAGACTGTAAGATGTGGAAAATCAGCAAAAACAAAGCAAAGCTGTAAGGTGCTGAGGAGACTTGATGGCTGGTGAGCAGCAGTGGGAAGGTGCCAGCCCTCCTTTCTCCCTGGGATGGGGCTCAGCCATTCTGAAGCACACTTCATCTCTCCAGGAATACCCCCTCGGCAGAGCTGCCGCATCCTCCAGCAAGGTCCTGCAGCACTAATCAGGTCACCAAGCATTAGCAGCTCTTCCCGGGAAAGCACCATCCTGGCGTTGATCTGGGAGTCTCTGTGTGTAAGAGATCCGTGTGTGTTCGATGTGCAGTGCAGAGTATCCACAATGCACAGTCACCTGTGCTGTGGCTGCACAGCTGAGTGATGCCAGCATTGTGATACAAACCAGGAGAAACATCCCATCACTGACTGAGCTGTCCTGCTTAGAGCATCTCCTTCCTCTCCTTCGCAAGAAACTTTTTGAAGTGTGCCCTGCCTGTCCTTCAGGTGCTGCCAGCCAGAGAGAAAACAGTAGAAAAGGAAACAATTCATCGTGTAGGTGTACGAGTGAATGAAATTATTTGGAAGCTCTTTGTAGCTGTATAATTACAACACTGCATTTAAAAAGGGAATTATTGACGTGATTGTCCCCAGCAGCTACTGGGTAAATGCATAATTGCAGACTGTTGTAGCCAGGTACTGTTTGCTGGATAATCAGGATAGGCTGGGAAAGGGATTTGATGCTCTTTTTGGGGTGATGCTTGGTCCTTGGAAGGTCACAGCTCAGGCAGACCTTCCAGAGGGGGGGACACCTTGTGCCAGGTAGGTCCAGAGGAACTGATTCAGAGGGTGTTAATCCCAGGCCACTTCTGTTTGAGTCCATTCCTTTACAATCCCTGTGCCTGCGCTCGGGAGAGGCAGGCAGGGAAGGCTGCGCATCCAAGAATCACAGAATGGTTTGGATTAAAGGGACCTTAAAGGTCATCTTATTCCAACCCCCTGCCGTGGGCAGGAACACCTTCCACTAGACCAGGTTGCTCAGTGCCCATCCAGCCTGGGGCCTTGAAGACTTCCAGAGATGGCATCTGGGATGTTGGTTACTTTGCTAAGGATGTTTTTAGAGCTATGAGGTGGTATCAGTGGGGAGTTCCTCCTACAGGGCTGATACCATGTAGTTCGTCCTTTAGGTCCCACACTGGTGTTGGTATTTAATGGAGCTGTTACTCATGTGGTGCTATGGCCTGCATTGCCTCTATTTATCCATCCCTGTAAGCATTAGTGTATAGGGTACATACGTGTACTTGGCTAGGTTGTCTTTGCTTGAGGGGTTTCTTTTAGAACTTCATTCAGAGCTGAATTTCAAGCCCAGTGTTGTTTTCCCATGACAGGTTTCTTCTGCTCCTCGCTAATCGAGACGCGACAGATTTCCACCCCCCTCAAGTTTTAAAAAAGCACAAAATCAGTCTCAGCCTCATACCTTACTTGCCAAGTTGGAGCTCGAAGCAGGTTTTCTTGGTGGCCAAATCGTAATCGCCTTGAAAATGGTGACAGACGTTGAGGTCAGGCCGGTGTTCCTGGCAGCGCTGGCGTGCTCCGGTGGGACCCCAGCACCCTGTTTCTCCCCATCATGGCTTTGGCAAACCATGTGTTTTGTTGCTTGTTGTTAAAGAAATATCTTTTTGGAAGGGGGAATTTAAGTGTATTGGGTTTGGTTCTTCTTAGAATGAGTAAATAGTCAGAATATGTTGAGGCTGCAACCAAAATGATCGTCCATGAAATCTCCATTTCTTCTTCAGGGGAGGAACCGGTCTCCCTGATTCCATCCCTTCCCACCTGCTCTTTCCTCAGGCCCCCAAAAACTTCTGTTTTGTGGAAGCTTGAGCATTGCCACAAAACCCAGTGAAAATGTGGCTTTGGGAGAAAATGGTGAATTCTTGCAATTCTTAACTCCAGTCTAAATCTTGGACTGGCAAGGCAATGCCAGCTGTGCTGTTGTTCTGCTCTTACTGGGGCTTGGGATTCTTTTTGAAGTTTGGGTTCGTGGCATTAATGTTTTGTCCTGGTTCTTCCTTAAAAGAGGGTTTTTAAAAGGAGGTATAATGGGAAAAAATGGCATTACTGGTACTTGGTTTAGAAAGTATTTTCCCAGTTTTATTAATATGATTTCAGGAAGTTTGAATTTGCAGACAAAAATAATTTCAGGGATATCAATATTGATATATGAATTTCAACACTGAATATCCATTTCAGAAATATCTTTTTTCAATAAGTCATAAGTAAGGAAAAATCTAGTAAAGATGGCAAGTGGGATGTTGAGGGTCCTGTAAAGCAAAATTTCTTCTGGATTTTTTGACATTTTCACAACTCATCTGGTTCCCAAGACTCTCCACCAGGCCTGTGCATAAAGAAAGTGGACTCAGTTACCAGAATCTTATTTTTTCAAAGACAGAACAGCAATGGTACTTCTTGTTTTACAAGCAATACTGCATAACTTCCTTCAGAGTTTCGGGGATATTTTCCTTTTTCAGTGTTTCTGAATCTGGTTCATCTCATGATAAAGAAAAAAAGATTAGAGAGGAAGTACCCTCTTGTACATAAATGCAGCTACTGTTGTTACTTAATATTATTCTAATTATTATGACAACAGCGGTGACAATGCTGATGCTCACAGTGCTGTAACAGCTACTTAAAACCAGTTAATGACGGGCCAGGTTAATTACAATCCTTTTGCAATCTGGAGGATCAGGAGGGAGAATTAGTGCAAGAAGGGGGAAAAAAAAATGTTTGGACAGTTACGGTTTCCCATCTACACTGGTGCTACCACTACCAGGAAAAGGTGAGTCATGCCAGAGCAGCTCTTTCTTACCAAGGGAGAAGTTGGGCTGCTGCAGGCATGGAGTGGACCCACTTATCTCCCAGCCCTGCGACGCTTCCTGTGTCCCAACTGTTTCACTTCTCTAGTTTTCAGTTGAAAGGAATTTCAACAGTGTGGATTTCCAAAAGAGAGAGAGGGGAAAAAAAATAAAAAAAAGAGAGATATTTGACAAGCCAGATGGAGAAGAACTGAATCAAGTACAAGTGGTAACAATTAACTCGATTTTTTTTCTTCCCCCCTTTAAATACCATAACAACTCCAAATTTATCAGTCCAAAAAATCAAGCAGTCAGTTGACATTAAAGCTGAATAAAGAAGTTCCTGGGTTTGGCTCAGGCTGTTGCTCCCATAATTGTTTGGTGGCGAGCAGAAGAGAGGGAGGGAGGGGGATGCTTACTGCAGGTTGCAGGTGTTCGAGTCACTTTTGTCTTTGCATTTGATAGTGAAAGGTGTGTGTGTGCCCTGTAGGTGCAGGTAGCCTGGTAAAGACTCCTTGGCTTTGTTTACAGGTGTGGGTTTTAGGAATGTGAAGGAGAACACAGGAGCTAAACCACCAAGGCTTGTGGTGCTGGACTGTAGAGGGGATGCTGCTGAGAGCAAGGGCTGGACCATCCAGGCAGCAAAGGCCAAATCTTGGTCTGCTCGGAGCTTTCTCTGGCACGGGGATTTCTCTGAGGGAGTAAATCTGCAGCTGTGAATGAAATCTTTGTGAACACCATTGGCACGTCCGCAGTCGCTGCTTTCGCTGCCGGTTTGTTTGTGAAAACACTGGGAAAACTGGGGTGTCTCTGACGCTGCGGGTTTGTGAGCAGCCCCGAGATGCCCTGGGGTACAAGACACGTATCAGTCTCTCACTCCTTACCCTGGTGGTCCTTCCCCAGCAGTGTCCTGCACCCTGGGCTGCCTGTCTGGGGCAGGGGCACCGAGAGGATGTTGCTGTGTGTGGTATTTCAGCGCTGCTCCTCTGTGAAGCCGCTGGTGTGTCCGGCGAGCAGCTTTCCTGGATCCAGCCCTGACTTTTGAGAAACGAAGGAAGCTCTTCCAAAGCACATTGGCACACGCATGCAGATTATTCCATTACTCACTTGGCAATGCCTGAACTTGCATGCCTAGCTCCAGAAATCTTTTTTTTTTTAATTTTTTTTTTTCCCCTCCCAGCAGTGGCATCTAGCTGACAGCTTCTCCTCCCAGCTGGTCTTCTCCCCAGCATCTTGTCTGGCTTTGCTGCTGGTGGCTCTGGACATGGCTTTGGGCCTTGCTCAGAGCCAGCTATAATGTGCCTGGAGGTGTTGGCTTGCTTTGACTCGGACTTTGAGCACGCCGGGTGTATCTGTGAGCACACTCCAGAACCACCAGCTTTTCCTTAGTATAAAAAAAAGCCCCTTAATGGTGAAAGCAGCCATCTCTTCATATTTTACCGAGTAATTGTGCCAACTGCCCTTAAAGGCACTCAAATGCCAATATCCATCCCGCTCATTTGTTAACATTTTGCGGATCAGAAGCTAAATCTGTCACTTGTGTGTCACTGGTTAAGTCACTTCTTTTCAGGGCATGGCAGGCAAGAGCTGTTCTGCTGCATTTTTTTTAAGGCAGGAGCCAGTAACTCGAGAAGCACTTAAAAAATTCGTGCCGTAGTGAAATGCTGTGCCTTGTCACTAGTCTTTTGCTGACTGGGAGGTACAGAAGGAATAAATACGTAATGGTGGGTGAGGCTTCACTGGGTGAACCAGTCAGGTGTCATCTTAACCCCAGGTTTGCATTTGGTACGTGGTATCCTTGTGTAATTCTCCAGAAGGGGTAATTTCCCAAATAGGAAGAAAATGAGCAGTAAAATTGACTGGGAGGAAAAATGTACACGCGAAAAAGCGAATGGTAATTGGAAGCTATTTGTAAAGAGTTGATGAGCTGTCCAGGAAGGAGAGGACAACTTTGGCCCAGATCCAAAACCCACTTCACTCGCTTCAGTGGCGAGATGAGAACAGCAATTAGATATTAAAAAAATCAATATATGACAATTAAAAAAATGGAAAATGGATAACAATCAATCGCAGTGAGAAGCCATGACGGCTAGAGAGCTGGTCAGGGGAGCTGAAGATGCCGAGGAAAACTCGTGCCTGGCACCAATGGGGAGAAGGGGAGAGAAGGCTCCTCAGGATTCTGGAGAAAAGAGAAGTGATAGATGGAAGAAACAGTAAAGTAGAAATTTTTGTTAAAAACTTCTGCTGTAGACCTGGAAAGGAGCCTTGCTGTGTTTCTGTGTCATGGGTGGGTGGTGATGTTTTTTCTAGCTCATTAGTAGCCAAGGAGGATTTTATACAAGGTACAGTGGAGAGAAATACTTTTAAACAAAAAGGCCCTAACAGCTTGCACCCAAGAAACTCTGAAGAGTTGACACGTGAGATGCTAGTTTTTCAAAAAGCTTATGGACTGGGAAAATGATGTCAAGAGCTGGTCAGGGTAACGTGGAAGAGTTGGCAACACTTTGCTTATCTCTTCTGGGCAAAATAATTGAAGAGCCAACATAAGATTCAATTGATAAAGAATTAAGGGATAGAAATATAATTCATGCCACTCAACTTAGATTTATGGAATATAGATCTTGTTAAATAAAGCTGATTTCATTCTTGTAGGTGACAACTTTGGTTGATAAATGTAGATGAAATAGACTCTGCATGGTGTTGGACACGGCGCCTTGTGATATTGTGCATGGGAGGACTGAGCACTGGGTGGTACTGCTGGCACAGGCGATTCACAGCTGGCCAATAGATTTGGGAATGTGGGGGCTTAGCTGGAGAGGTCAGCAGGAGCCACAGGGGTGGTTAGTGCTTCATTGGTGATCTGGAAATTAATATGCAATTGCGGCTGATTCGCTTTGTGGGTGAAGCAGAGTTGGGTGGACGGGTGAAGAGCAAGAGGGGTGGGTTTATGGGGTGGCCTGGGCAGACTGTCAAGAAGAGTGTGTTGAGAACACACTGGGTACAGCCTGCTGTGCTCCTTGGCTAGAAGAGCAGAATCGGGGCCATGCTCACACAGCTGGAGTACGGTACTCTAGAAGGCAGCAGCTCTGTGGGAGGCTTAGAGGAAAATCAGCTCTTTCCCAGCATGGTGCCAGTGTGAGAAGGGCTAGGCTGGTCCTTGAGTAGTGGAGGAGGATAAAGGGGGTGGAAAAATAACTAAATTTTGAAGTGTGGCTTGATTTTTGGTTGCACAAGTACCCTTGCTGTGCATGAGGGGGGCCCACTGTGCACCAAGAGCTTTTCAGTGTATCAACCACAAAAAAAAAAAAAAAAAATCAAAAAAAGAACAGGTAGATGTTGGAGCCAGAGAAATTCAGGTGGATCCCAGTACCCGTCTGTAAGTGTGGTTAGCTGTGGGAACTGACAAGCAAGCAGGGGTGGCAAGCAGGGGGTGTTTTTCACATCTTCTGAGCTGGTTTGAGTAGTTTTCACTGGGATTTTGTGCTTTGCCCTACAGATGGTTTGTGATGCTGAGGAGGTCATGCTTTACTGAAAGGCACCGTGTTGGTCACAGGGTGACAGAGGAAAGGTAGAGAGTGAGGGCTGGTGGGCCCTTCCAGCCCTGAATTCCTCGATGTGAAGCAGCCGAGGATGTGAGCTCCAGCCCTGCTGCTGGTGGCCAAGGAGGGTGGTTCAGCAGTGACCAGTTTTGCATCTGGATATGGGGGATTCCTGGTACCCTCTTGGGAATCGGCTGAAGCCCTGATGGTATCACAATGGATAACACATCCATCACATTGTCCCGGTGGACGATGAAGCACCAGGAGCCCTGTGGGACATTCTCCAGCTCTGTCCTTGGCCAGCAGCAGCTGCTGCATCTCCCTGCTGTGAGACCCACCTCGCTTGCCCGTGGTCTTGCCCAGATGTGTTGGCTGGGAAGCCTTAGTGGACACAGGGGCTGGCCCATAGCTGGGAGACATCAGTGGATACACAGCCTTTGGGTCCTGCAATCCCGTCTGACTCTTGAGGGGACCCAAACGCTGTACTAAAAAAAAACAAAAACGTGGTGGTGGGATGGGAGGAAGGGAAGGCACATCCCTTCCAAAATCAGGGATCGCCGTGGCAGTGTAAGGACCCGTCTCATCGCTGACGGGCAATGCGTGGATTAGTGCCATAATTCCTGCAGCTTGGCAAGGCTGCAGCAGACTGGAACGTATCTCTAGGTGGTGATATGGTCAGTCAATAGCCTTCATAATTAATCAGGCACTAATAGACAAATTAGAAATCACCTCTCTTCAAAGCAGGAGGTGGAGACAAATGGCCGGTGGATTTTAACTGTTTCGCTCCTTTATTTTATTGCCTGGTTTTACGTTGCTCCCTTGAAAATGGTGCTTTGTTTAGGGGAGTTTTGTACATAAACATGATTTTAAATTTAAATTATTGTCTTAATTACCAAACACGGATGGTGAATTGAAAACTTGTTTTTCAGGCAAGCACATGAAGAATAATCTTACATTTTACACTCCACTGAATCAATGTAGCCCTAATTTTGCCACGCAGGAAATCAATTCCAGTCTTTATAACAGTCGAAGATGTTATGAACAAAGTAATTTCGCAAATTATGGCAAGTAACACATTTATTGATGACTGTAGTTTAGGAATTTAGAATTTGTGAGTGCTGTAATATAATAAGGCCGTACTGGCAGGAGCTGAGTGAAATACAGATTATACGGTGAAACTGTAATGCATCATTTGCTATTAGTGGACTGGTAATAATTACCAGTTTCAAAGCAGCTTTTTCCATGTAATCTTTAGTCTCAGTCGTAACAGCCCTTCTCATTGACATTATGATTACACGAGCTGCCCTTATGATCTGGAATATCTAGTTGATGGGAATACTAAAATGTGGTAGCGAAAGCTCAATGTTGTATCCTCATTATAAGATAAAATGCTGTTTTCTCTGACCTGATCTATAAGGTAGAGAGGCGAGGTAGCGTTACGTTGTTAGCTCCCACTGCGGTGTTAAAAACTTACACTTCATTATGGTGAAGCAAGATGAAATTTTCCTGTTTAAGATTTTTTTTTTTTCCCTGAGCTCAAAAATGAGCATAGGAATGTGAAAGTCCAATTGAATTTCCCTCTTAATTTCAGCAGATTTAAGTATTTATCTGAGCTCGCACGCCTGGCACGTGCTAAACACCACAGTGCATTTTATTCTGGCTTCAGGATGAAATGTTAAACGTTATTCCAAGGGCTTTTAAAGTGTTAAATGCCTGCTGTAGACGATTGAGTCTCTTCGCTCGCCTGATTCAGCTTCTCAGGCCAAACTGTAGAAAAGCGGCAGAGCCGGGAGGCAGGGAGGAAAGCTGGGATGGAGCAGTACAGCCAGCTTTGGATCTCATAGGATCCACGGGATGGTTTGGGTTGGAAGGGGTAAGATGTCTGGTTAAAGATATCTAAAGGTATCTGGTTCCATCTCGTACCCCCAGATCATCACTCAGCTCACCTGAGGAAGAAAATGTGCACACGAAGCTTTTCTTCCCTTCCTCCCAAGTGAGATAGGAAACATGACAGGTGCAGATAAAGCGAGGAAATGTGGACATTTTCTTTCCAAATCTGCCTGATTTGGTTTTTTAATTTTCCTCTTCTTCATATTAAGCAAATAGGAGAAACCTAATGGGGGCAACTCTCAGTGCAGCCTGTTTACCCTAACAGCCTGTTTAGCCTAAGGAGCAGATTCCTTTGAATGTGAGTCTTAGGTCAGTGCGGGGGTATGTGGTGAAGGCTGGTATCACCCTGAGCGCTGATGCCCATAGAGGGCTCCTGGTTTATTCCTCAGCAAACCTCAACACCGTGTTAATTTTTTACAATATCCCTAAACAGCAGCTCTGTGAGAACTGCTGGACAAGGCTGGAAGTGAATTTTTATCCTTCCCTTAGCTCCGGTTTCGGTTTACCAGCATTTAGCAAAGAGCATCCGTGTGGGGGTGGAAGTGAATTATTTTCAAAATCCCAGTAATCAATAAAAGCACCCTCACCTTCGCCATATCTCACACCACTCTTTCCTCGCGGGCGGCCCTCAAAAAGTTATTCATCCCCCTTTGTTTTGCCGTATATTAGAAGGGGCTGCTTTCTGCTGTCATTATTAGCCGGCTTTTTGTTTAGTTATTTATTAGTTGGTTGCTCTTTTATAATGTCCGTGTTATCTCCAAAAATAAATTATCATGAAATAGAGTTAGCTTGCTACTTGCCAAAGTGGCATTTACCATCCTCAGCTTCTTTTCAGCGCGAGAGAAATAATGCGGCTCCGTCAGGGCGCTCGGCCAGGCCTCCTGGCCACCCTCCAGCTCTTTCCCTGGCGGAGCTGCCTCTCCCGCTGCCTTCCCCTTTCCCTGTCCCATGCTCCCCTTTTTTTTTTTTTNTTTTTTTTTTTTAATTTTCCCCCCAACTTATTTAATATTTCACAGTTTATTATCAGTATCCTTTAGAAGCAGGATAGAATAGAAGGGAACAAAAATAAACCCTGCACTTCCATGCCTGGCTAAGGTAAATAATTTTTTTTTTGATCCCTTTTCTTTTTTTTTTTTTTTTTTTTAATTTGCCCCAGAGTGGAATCTGTGCTGAGGAGCAGAAGTTGATGCCTAATTTTGTACACATTGTTAGTCTCAAAATAAGGAGGAGACTAATAATAACGTGTTGATGCCCAGCTTGCTGGCAGTTGTGGTGCTTTGGGTTGCTGCTTTGAACTGATCCGTGTGAGTGCTTTTCAGAGGGGGATTTATTTATTTTATACTCACTTATCTATTTATTTACCCCCCCCCCCACTCCAAATACGTGCAGCCTCTTGTAGCACAAAGTCTGCTGAGTTGGAGCTGGCACTGATTGACTTTAATACCTCCTTTTTTCACAGCTTGTTTTGTGCTGTGGTTACCTGCCACTGTTCAGTTTTGAACCGGGAGCTGGGGATGGTTGGGAGGAGGTGGATGTGCTATGGGTGGGTTTGGACCTTCGTGCTGTGCCCCTTGTTTCTTCCTGTCCCTGTCCCCTGCACCTGAGCCGGGATGTCCCTTCCCCAGCTCCCATCCGAGTGCCCCGGAGGAGAGGAGCTTAGGCGGGGAGTTGAGCTCTCGCCCGCCGGTGGACGGCCGGAGATTGACGCTGCTTGTTGTGTTATTTTGCAGGTAAAGATGAGCCCAGCAGCTACACGTGTACGACTTGTAAACAGCCTTTCAACAGCGCCTGGTTCCTCTTGCAGCACGCACAGAACACGCACGGCTTACGGATCTACCTAGAAAGCGAGCACGGCAGCCCCCTGACGCCACGGGTTGGTATCCCAACAGGACTAGGTGCAGAGTGCCCTTCCCAGCCACCTCTCCACGGGATTCACATTGCAGACAATAACCCTTTTAACCTGCTCAGAATACCCGGCTCGGTCTCGAGGGAGGCGTCGGGGCTGGGAGAAGGGCGTTTCCCACCCACGCCGCCCCTCTTTAGCCCTCCCCCGAGGCACCATTTGGATCCGCATCGCATTGAGCGCCTGGGTGCGGAAGAAATGGCTCTGGCCACCCATCACCCTAGTGCCTTTGACAGGGTGCTGCGACTGAACCCCATGGCGATGGAGCCCCCCGCTATGGATTTCTCCCGGAGGCTGCGGGAGCTGGCCGGCAACACCTCCAGCCCACCCTTGTCCCCGAGCCGGCCCAGCCCTATGCAAAGGTTGCTGCAGCCCTTCCAGCCCGGCAGCAAGCCCCCGTTCCTGGCCACGCCGCCCCTTCCTCCTCTGCAGTCCGCTCCTCCTCCCTCCCAGCCCCCCATGAAGTCCAAGTCCTGCGAGTTCTGCGGGAAGACCTTCAAGTTTCAGAGCAACCTGGTGGTCCACCGCCGGAGCCACACTGGGGAGAAGCCCTACAAGTGCAACCTCTGCGACCACGCCTGCACGCAGGCCAGCAAGCTGAAGCGCCACATGAAGACCCACATGCACAAGTCCTCCCCCATGACAGTGAAGTCGGACGATGGGCTCTCCACCGCCAGCTCCCCTGAGCCGGGCACCAGCGACCTGGTGGGCAGTGCCAGCAGCGCCCTCAAGTCCGTGGTGGCCAAGTTCAAGAGCGAGAACGACCCCAACATGATCCCTGAGAACGGGGATGAGGAAGAGGAGGAGGAGGAGGAGGAAGAGGAGGAGGAGGAGGAGGAAGAGGAGGAGGACTTGAACGAGAGCGACAGGCCGGACTATGGCTTCGGAATGAGCCTGGAGGCGGCCCGCCACCACGAGAACAGCTCGCGGGCCGGCGAGGAGGGCCGGTCGATGCCGGACGTCATGCAGGGCATGGTCTTGAGCTCCATGCAGCACTTCAGCGAGGCCTTCCACCAGGTCCTGGGGGAGAAACACAAGCGGGGCCACCTCCCCGAGCCTGAGGTGCACAGGGACACTTGCGACGAAGACTCGGTGGCCGGCGAGTCCGACCGCATCGACGAGGGTGCGGTCAACGGCCGGGGCTGCTCCCCGGGGGAGTCCGCCTCGGGAGGCCTGTCCAAAAAGCTGCTGCTGGGTAGCCCCAGCTCCCTGAGCCCCTTCTCCAAACGCATCAAGCTGGAGAAGGAGTTCGACCTGCCGGCCGCCGCCATGCCCAACACCGAGAACGTTTACTCCCAGTGGCTGGCGGGCTACGCCGCCTCCCGGCAGCTGAAGGACCCCTTCCTCAGCTTCGGCGACTCCCGACAATCGCCCTTCGCCTCCTCCTCCGAGCACTCCTCGGAGAACGGCAGCCTGCGCTTCTCCACGCCGCCGGGCGAGCTGGACGGAGGGATCTCAGGCCGCAGCGGCACGGGAAGCGGAGGGAGCACCCCCCATATTAGTGGCCCGGGCCCTGGCAGGCCCAGCTCAAAAGAGGGCAGACGCAGCGACACTTGTGAGTACTGTGGGAAGGTCTTCAAGAACTGTAGTAATCTCACCGTCCACAGACGGAGCCACACGGGCGAGAGGCCGTATAAGTGTGAGCTTTGCAACTACGCCTGCGCCCAGAGTAGCAAGCTCACCCGGCACATGAAAACACACGGGCAGGTGGGAAAGGACGTTTACAAATGCGAGATTTGTAAGATGCCTTTTAGCGTGTACAGTACCCTGGAGAAACACATGAAAAAATGGCACAGTGATCGAGTCTTGAATAACGAGATAAAAACTGAATAGAGGTATATTCGTACCCCCCCCTCCCCATCCACCCCCGTCCCTAACCCATCCCGCATCCCCGTAGAGGTTTTCTAGTCCCTTGTGATGGAAGTCATGGAAGCTAAGGATATTCGGAAAGTGCTTGTCACCAGCACACCCTGTTTATTTTCTTTTTGTTCTCACCGTTTGAATGCATGATCTGTATCGGGGCAATACTATTGCATTTTACGCAAACTTTGAGCCTTTCTCTTGTGCAATAATTTACATGTTGTGTATGTTGGGTTTTTTTTTTTCTTTATTTTGGGTTGGTTTTTTTTTATTTTGGTTGGTTTTCTTTTCTTTTTTTTTTTTTTTTAATTTTTGGATTAGACAGCATGTATGGTATGTTATGGCTGTTTTTTAAATTGTCCCTGATTAGTTGCTGAGCAAACACGTCGCTGTTTCCAATTCCGTTCGGGAAAAAAAAAAAAAGGAGAAAAAAAAAAAAGAGGAAAAAAGAGGAGAGAGGAGGAGGAGGAAGCAAAAAAAAAAAAAAAAAAAAGGAAAAAAAAAAAGTGAAACAAAACCAAACCCGAGAGCAAACAAAACCGACCATGCTGCATACATCCTGTAACACATATCATGTACAGTTTTGTTTTTGTGACGTGCGAAGGAAAACACGCTTTGGGTGACCCTCTGCGGACAGGACCGATAGCACCGAAGAAGCGTTGCGTTAGCTAGATTGCTGTCTTGAAACAATAAACCCACCGATTGGAGAAAGAAAGTTCCCCTTAGGAACATTAAAAAAAAAATAAATAAAAAAAAATTTTTTGGGAAAAAAAAAAAAAGGCCTTTAATTGGAAAGTAACCAGTCAGGAAGAGGTAGATTTCTATTAGTTTGGTTTCAAACACACACACACACGCTAATAATAATAATAATATTAATAATAATAAATAATCTGAGTGCCTTGGATCTGTCGCGGCCGATGCCGATGGCTCCTTTCTGCTCGTCCTCCACGCGTAGCTTGTCGCCACGTCGGTCGCGGTGTCGAGCCTCTCCCCGCCGGGCGCCCGAGTCCGCCTCGCGCCCCCTCACCACGCCGGCTCCCTAGGAACGAAGAGGAAAGAGAAAAAAACTAAAGAAGAGAAAGAAATGACCCGCTCAGTCCTAGTTAATCATCGTTCTCCTCTGCCTCTTTATTATTTTATTACTAGTGTTATTACTTATTATTATTTTTAAACCAAACTGATCATACCAGTCTAAAGACCCGCTTGGCTCCTGGAGAGAGCTTAAAACGAGATGTAGAATCTTCCCCCCCCCTTGCCTTCCCCAAACTTTTATTCCCCCTCCCCATCGATGATTAAATAGAATGTGAAACGCGCAGAGGCCCTTGAACACCATTAAACACACAATAAAGGAAATCCGTTTTATGAAGATATTTACTTTTAATAATATCTTTTATTGATTCTGGCACCAAAACAAATAAATCCGGAGCCACTTGGTTGTCAAGCTGACAATCAAATTATAAACTTTAAGACCTCCTGTATACCGTATAAAAAAAGTAAAATAAAGACTGGCAATAATATTTTACCGAGTGTAACAGATAGGGGAGCAAAAAAATAAATAAATTGTGATTTATTAGCACAATGTGGTACTGTTTGCCATTTAAAACTAGAACAGGTGTATAAGCTAATACCAACACAGTGATGATTAACTATGAGCTATTAAGACCTGCCTTTAATGTGACGCTTGGAAGAAGTAACAGAAAATTTAAAAAAAAAAAAAAAAAGAGGAAAAAAGAGGAGAGAGGGGGAGGAGGAAGAAAAAAAAAAAAAAAAAAAAAGGAAAAAAAAAAAGTGAAACAAAACCAAACCCGAGAGCAAACAAAACCGACCATGCTGCATACATCCTGTAACACATATCATGTACAGTTTTGTTTTTGTGACGTGCGAAGGAAAACACGCTTTGGGTGACCCTCTGCGGACAGGACCGATAGCACCGAAGAAGCGTTGCGTTAGCTAGATTGCTGTCTTGAAACAATAAACCCACCGATTGGAGAAAGAAAGTTCCCCTTAGGAACATTAAAAAAAAAATAAATAAAAAAAAAATTTTGGGGAAAAAAAAAAAAAAAGGAAAAAAAAAAGAAAAAAAAAAAAAACCGTTTTGCAGTTTTTTTCATTGCCAAAAACTAAATGGTGCTTTATATTTAGATTGGAA
>NW_016690272.1:2088206-2099900 GCF_001604755.1 Lepidothrix coronata | reverse complement strand
AAAAAAAAACCGTTTTGCAGTTTTTTTCATTGCCAAAAACTAAATGGTGCTTTATATTTAGATTGGAAAGAATTTCATATGCAAAGCATATTAAAGAGAAAGCCCGCTTGAGTCAATACTTTTTTGTAAATGGCAATGCAGAATATTTTGTTATTGGCCTTTTCTATTCCTGTAATGAAAGCTGTTTGTCGTAACTTGAAATTTTATCTTTTACTATGGGAGTCACTATTTATTATTGCTTATGTGCTCTGTTCAAAACAGAGGCACTTAATTTGATCTTTTATTTTTCTTTGGGTTTTTTTTGGGGGGGGGATTTTTTTTTAATTTTTTTTATTACTTTTTTTTTTTATTATTATTTGGATGACCAAAGGTCATTACAACCTGGCTTTTTATTGTATTTGTTTCTGGTCTTTGTTAAGTTCTATTGGAAAAACCACTGTCTGTGTTTTTTTGGCAGTTGTCTGCATTATCCTGTTCATACACCCATTTTGTCCCTTTATTGAAAAAATAAAAAAAAAACCTTAAAGTACACAGTGTCAGCTTCTGGTGTCCTCATTTGACACACGCTGGAGGTGGCTTCCAGCAGCAGGATGTAGGAGAAGGTCCCGCGCAGGGGCGTTCTGGGGGACGTGCTCCCATCCCCGAGGAGCGCCCGCCACCCAGCCAGGCCTTAGATAAGCCGCCTCTGCCCAGGAAGAGGATTTTTGGGCTAAGGAGTTTGCTTTCCGGCCAGTGGAAAGCATTTGCAGTCTGGACCCGTAGTTTTGGGATTTTTTTTTTCCCCTCTAGTTCAGGACTGAGCTGTGACCCCCTCACCGCGATAGCCTGCGGCATCCCTGGCCTTCACTCGGTCTGCAGCAGGGACTTCCCTCCCTGTTTGGCAGTGCTTTGGCAGAAGAGGTGAGCAAACAAAAAGCTCTGCAGCCCTCCCAGAGGCTCCCCAGTCCCTGGCTGCTTTTGGGGACCTGGGATGAAATCAGCCGCGTGGGCAGGAGCTGATTTCTCTCGGGGGGCTGAGACCTTAACACCACGGCTCCGGGATTGCACTGACCCCAGCCCAGCACCGCTCCTGGCTGGAGCTGGGAGCTGCCCCCTCTTCTCCCCTGGGCTTTTATTTTTTTGGTGGGAATCGCAGGTTTCTGTGCATTGTCTCTAAAACCCGGAGTTCAGGTCCCCCCTGTTCCCCCTTAGGGGTCTGTATATGTTGTCAGTTTGACAAATACTGCATGTTGCAGCATCTCTTTACTTTATTAAAGCACGTACCGCTGTGATATTGTCTCTTGCTGTTCCTAGTGTAATGGATTTAATAGTTTTTTTTTCTTTTCCTTTTTTTGATTTTTGTAAAACCTTCCAGTTGTTCTGTTGTCTTCTTGTGATGGCATCGTTTGTTGCCTGTATTTTGCCCAGCGCCTTCTGAAGGGGAAACTTTGGGATTTAAAAAAAGACAGAAATAGGTATCTAAAGAAAAAGGCTTGCTCCTTTAATAAGAGAGATTAAAAAAAAAAACAAAAAACTCCATTTTAATCCTGGGACAGAAGGAGTGAAGGTTGCGTTGTCCGGGGTAGCGGGATGAGCTTGCAGCGGGGCTGGAAAAGCTCTGGCAGTGCCCTTGAACTGCAATCCCCCTTTGGGAGCTGGAGCTGTGTGGATGCAGGCACTGCCAGAGGGATCCCTAGCACAGTGTAGGGGAGGCAGAGCCCGCCACCAGCGTGGTGAGCTCGAGGTGTCAGGATGGACACTGGCTGTTCCCAGGAGAGCTGGTGTATGCAGGGATGCGCTTTGCAGCTGCCTTGCTGACACGACTCTTGATCCCGTGCCGTGGAGTATCTGTACAGAGTCCAGTCTCTCCCTTTCTCTCATTAATTTTATTGCTGGTTCAGACCATGATCAAGATGTTGTCTAGAGGACTCTGGTTAGCTGGTGTGCCCGGGGTTGAGCGTAGCCTGGCTGTCTTTTGGAGTGGGCGCTGTTCCCTCTGTCTATCCTATGGTGGTTGTCATTCTACTCCCTTCCTCTGTACTATATTTTACATATGGAATAATCACCTGTACAAGCATATAGCAGGCATCCACATGGAGATCCGTGTACAGACAGCACTAGGTAGATCTAGGCTCCGTGCACTGCTACAAGACTAACCAGCGGAAAGTGTACAATTGATTTATTTATTAAATTGCACAGCAGTGCATTTGATTTACACGTTTCCAAAAGCTGAATTTTACAGGTTTCTGAGAGCTAAACGAGCCCTGTGGGTGCTGTGTCGCCCTGTGGCCACACACACGGGGCTGGGGTGGTGGTTTGGAGGAAGGAGCTTTGGGAGAAGCAGCTCCTGCTCCTGTAGGAGAAGTTGTCTGAACACAGGCTGGCAGGAGTGTAGCTTGTGAACAACAACGTGCTGTCACCTCCACACCAAAGCAGAATTTGGGAAAAGCAGAATTTGGGAAAAGCAGAATTTGGGAAAAACAGAGTGTTTTTCTGCCAGTGGCAATGAGTTAATGGTGTGATAAACCCACTGGAGTTTGCTGGGTTGGGGTGTGGATGTCCAAGGCCCCACCACGTGCTCTCGAGATGCTTTGGCATCCTGCGCTCGCGTGACCTGCGCTCCCCAGAGACTTCCCTGTTTTTCTCTGTGCAGAAAGATGATGTCTCTAGAAATAAGAGTGATATTTGGGTAACAGTGTCTCTATTGTTAAAATCTCAACCCCGTTAACTTTCGAGGAGGAACGTGGTTTTGTGGTAGAGACCCCTTTGCCGTTAGTGTTTAATCTCCTCCAAATTGAATGATTAATGTAATGAAGGCGCTGAAACAGTATCCAGAATTTTAGAGTACAGATGTTTCATATTTATTGTGTTTCCAAGGGCTGAGATAATACAGGAATAAGTGATACCATGTCTTTGCTTGACATTCAGGAGGTTTTGGCATATCTGATGAGAGACAGTTTCGGGGTTTATCTAAGTGCAGAGTTTGTACTAAAAAAGAAAAGAGATACCAGCTGCTCTTTTAGCTCCCTCCTTCTCTTTTTTCCTCCAATAAAGGTTGAAACCCATTTTTGGCGGGTGCATGGGTAAACTGTAGTATTGACTAGGAGAGTGATACTGCCCAGAGGGCTCTTTGCCAGAGCTGCTGAAGAGATGCTGCTCCCTGAGCCCAGATGCTCGGCTGCTGGTTTCAAACGAGCCACAGGGATCCAGGAGGGGCAGGAGGCACGGGGGAATCCCAAGCTCCCGTGCCCCTTGGAGGGATGTGAGGTTTGCAGCGGTGTTGTGCTTGTGGCTGGGGTGGCTGTGGCACTCTTGGCTGCCTTGGAATTCTCAGCCAGCTTTCATGTCAGCCTGGAAACCTGTTGGGCTCAGGCATCAGCAGCAACAAGCCCTCCTGGGGGGGAAATCAGGCACATGCTCTTTACTTCAGAGGAGGCACTCCAGTTTACACCTGGTGAAGATGTGGCCTAGGAGGGAGCTGCTTGTTTAGTCCTGACGGCAGCTCGCTTCAACCGCTCTTTTAAGTATTAATGAAGCAATTTCCACAGAAACCAGCTCCCTGGTGGGGCCGTGGAGGTGGATTTTGGGGGGTGTGCTGAAGATGCACCGGCCTCACCACCACCACCACCACCTGTGGTCTTAGTCTGCTGCGTGGGGCAACGCGGTGCTTGGTGACGGGCCTCGAGCAGTGGCTCACAGCCGCTCTCGTGCTCCGTCCGAGTGGAGCTGGGAATCACTGCTGTCCTGGTGACACATCCCGTGCTGCTGGAGTCGGGGGCTTTGCTGGGGCTTTGCAGCTTGAGCTTTGCTGTTGCAGGGTGCGCTTCCAGGCCGTGCGACATCCAGCATGTAATGAGTTGGGAAAAGTCCTCTGTGAACCACCTGCCATGTGCCATTAACAGTACCAGCTTTAGCAGGGTCTTCAGCACCTGGATGCCCTGTGGGTGCTGGGGGAAGTCCCTGAGGTTTTGGGAAAGAATAGGAGGAGGTTTCAAGACAGTCTGTTTGGTCCTTGCCCAGGTGTCTCAGTAAAGCCCAGAGGTTTTTTTTCCCTCCTAAGTGATCCCTGTGGTTCCTGCATGGTGCCGAGGATGCCGGATGCGAGAGTGTGGCCTGAGAGGAGGAAGGGCTCCATCCTGCCGTATCCCTGTGTGACAGTTGGGTGTCCTAGTTGTTAAAGCCAAAAAAGAGACTGGAAAAAAAAAAAAAAGAAGTAGGATAAGAGAATGACTCACACCGTGGGCCGTGTCACACCTGTTCTCTCCTCTGTCCCCATGCTCTCTGTAGGTTCGGCGTACCCCCCCAGCTGGCGCAGCGCCCAGGGAGCCCCGGATGTCTGGCAGTTTTCGGATGGAAGTTCAAGAGCACTTAAATTCTGAAAGGAGGTGAAGCTGGGGCGAGCGGCCGGCGGCGTCTCGGCGTCCGGAGGTGGCCTCTGTCCTGCTGGCTCGCCGCATCCCCGGGAGAGCCTGAGGAGTCACCCGCCGAAGGCAGCGCTCCCCGGGCTCCTCCTGCCTGCAAGACTATCGTATTTATATTTTGTAATAGAGTACAACACTTCTTTGGGGTTGTTTTTTTGTTTCCTTTTTTTTTTTGTTTGTTTCGTTCATTTGTTTATTTTTTTTTATTTTATTTTCTAAAAACAAAAACAAACGGAAAAACAAAAAGCAAACCCACCCACCAAGGGTCAAGGGCTTACTGATGGCTTCAACCAGCTCCCTTCCCCGTGGAAAAGACTGTCTTGCTCTCATGGACAACCTGGCCTGTTGGTTATCCCCGCGATGTGCCATTTCTCGGGAGGCACATCTGATGTGATGAATTAAAAATAAAACAAAACACAGTGTAGGTCTGTGGGTGGGTGGGAAATTGCCATAATAAATGTTGGAGCTTTAGGTTTTGTTTGCTCTGTCTTTAATTTTTAATGCTAACAAGGGCCAGGCGGTTGGTATGACTTTGTACTCCCGTATCGGCTGCAGAAAACCAAGTGCTGAGTTTACGCCAGGGCTGGTGTTGGCGCGAGGGGTTGCCCGGCCCCAGGGGACAGACCTGTCCCACATAACTAGACCAGGAGTTGGGCTTATGGCCGTGGCACCTGAGCGCTGGTGAATCCCCACTGGTGTTTGGTGATGCTGATGGGGGGTCCTCCCAGCTCCCTCCTCCATCACCCACCTCCTCCTGATGAATGCCAGCTGTCGTGTTACATTTCTGCTGTCAAACCACGTACTTTTGGGGCTGGTGGGGTCTGTAATGCCCGTCCGTGTCCATGCAAGGAGAAGGCAGATTTGGGGAGGGGCAACAGTCTTGCTGTGGAGATGCTATCAGTGCCAGGGGATGCAGAGCCCTGCCCTGAGCTGGGGGACCTGCTGTCAGGTTGGTGTCCTGGTGTCTCCCATGGAGCGCTCCAGACCTTGCACAAGAGGCACGAGCTTTCCTGCTTGCCAGTGATGCTCATCCCTTGCTTGGAGCTGCTGGTTGGGGGCCCTGGCGCTTTGCTGAGCAGGGGGTGGGTTAAGTGTGAGCTCGTGTGCTGTCTGTGATGGGATTTACAGGCTGTAGCTACTCATGTCTGTGCCGGCGAGTGGGAATGGACCTTATTTGGTGAAAGAAACCAGCTGGGTAGCAAGTGGAGTGGCTGCCTGGCCATGTCAGGCTGCCAGGACTGCCGGGATCAGCGGGACGGAGCCGAGTTGTGGGGCAGGGGCCAGTGGATTTATTTGCTTCGTGGATGAACTGCGATCTCAATTCTGTTTAATTCGACTCCTTTCTTAAAATCTGGGTGAGACCCTCCCCTGTGGTGACTCTCTCCTGGGGAAACACCCATAGGGAAAAACGATGTTGCCTTTTCCATGGGTGCTGGTTGCTCTTTTGTTTTTTTTTTTTAAAGCCTTGGGCTCTAGTTCTCATGGTGGTCTGGGCACAGCACAAGCACAGACACTTTGGTACCTTAAAATTTGGCAAGGGGGTGGGGTGGGAGGAAGGAGCACCTCCCAGAGGTGCCACACTGGGAGCCTGGAGGACTTGGTGCACAGGGACCCAAAGGGAGCTATTGCTGCTTCTTTTAAGGTGGTTTGGTCTTTGAGGTCAAGGTACCCAAAAGTCTAATGCACACCCTCAGCTTTTTTTCTATCATTAGAAGATGTTTTTAAAGGTTCTTCCTATCCCAGCCTGTGCTACCAGTTCTGTGTCTGCTCATGAGGGGCTTTTGAGCCTTGGAAGGGTGAATCCTGCTGGATTAAGCATCCTATTGATTGTGAGTGCACAGTTGGTGGGGATTTAGCAGCTCCATTAGCTACTGGCACCCCCACTCCTGCCCTGGGGTATCTGCGCCAGGCAGCTGTGTCAGATCAGGGCTAATTGAGTTATTAACTGCCAAGGGGGTTGCTCTGCTCTCTCCTCCAGGCTGCAAATCAGGACTCACCTGGTTCATATCTACATCAGGCCTGTCCCAGGCCAGAGGGGAAGCTGCTTTATAAGAGGTTTGAGTGAGCTGGCTGTTTCTGGTGGTGTCTGATCCTTACTTTTTCTGGGTGCAGACCAAGCTCAGTTCATGGATGCCTTCTGGAGTAACTGGTCATCCTTGTGCTGCTCTGCCTGGTGGAACAAGTGTGATGGGCTCTGCTTTCTCTGGCTTGGCTGATTTCTCCTTCAGCAGCCAGCATGAGGCAGGGGTTTCTCCCAGGAAAAGCAGGAAATAACAAAGAGGTGACGGCTGAATATGCTCTGCCAAGCACAGAAGTGATACCTGTCTTCTTCTGAAGTGCTGAAGGTAAAATGAAATAGTCCTGATAATGTCTATTTTTTAATATAGGTGTTAAACTCTCTCCCAGCTCTTAGGACTTTAAAACTTCTTCAGAATTCATGTTGCCTTAAAGTTAAAAACAGGTGTAATGTCTGTGCTGAGAACCTCTTGTAAGTGATGGGATACCTGGGAATCACCCAGCTTAGCTTTGAGGCTTTGGGTTTAAAAAGACTTGGAGGTGATTTGACTGTGCTGTGTTTGATTTCTAAGCACACTTTCCTGACGCTAAAATGCAGCAGAGGTCAAGTATTTTGTGAAGTTTAACTTAAATTTTGCTTTCAAAATAATGTATGTTTTGGATTTGCGATGCATTTGGGTTGTGGACTTTTAAGAGATGAGAGACCCTTTCTCCAGAAGGGATCTGAAAACAGATCTAAATCCTTTGAATGAGTTTTCAAGCCACACAACTCCCTGTGTTTTGTTTCAACCCCTGCTTTGTGTTGGGTCCCACTAAGTGACTGTGGGACCAGCAGCAGCCTCGGGCTGGGGACCATCGTGGTGTTGGTGGGTGGCAGTGTGACGCTGGACTCTGGGGGAAGGTGGAGAGAAGCTCCATCCTCCTTGGGCTGCTGGAGGTTATTTTACCAACTGTGCTCTTTGCTCTGTACTTTAGTTTTTCATCTCATTTCTTGTGTTGCTGCGTGTCTTTGAGCTCTCTGGGTGCTGGTGAGACCCAGGGATGAGCCTTTTCCTGTGGATTTCTGGTGGTGAGGCAGAGGACCTACTAAACATCACTGCTGTTCCAGGGCTCCCTGCTCTGCTGTGGTACTTCACCTGATTTCACTATAAAATCTTATTGAGGAGTGAGCTGAACACCCCCCAGTTCCCCCAAAAATGAGTGGTGCTTCATTTGCTTCTTTTTTTTTTCCCACTCTCTGCTTCTCCTCCCACCCAGTTTTCCCATTTCAGGCGTGATTAGGCATCATCATTCAGTTGTATGTTGTACCTGCTTCAAGTCAATTAAATGTTGTTGCCCCTTCATCCTAATCCTCTCCCCCCAAAAATCACCCTCTTAACATTCATCTTTAGAGGGGGCCAAGTAATCAACTATTCCCAAGGAAAGATGGAGTTGTGGAAAGGGGAGAACAACAATAAAAAAACCAACCCAAACCCCAAATATGGCTCTTAATCTCCCTGGATAGAGTTACACATCTGGTAGAGGCTTGTTCGTTGTTGCCATTACTTTTATTGCATCTTTAGCAGTGATGAAGTTCAGATGGCAGAACCAGTGGGCCCCAATTTAATTTCGTCTGGCCTCCCGTAATGAGCAGGATGTGATCCCTGGGAATGCTGGCTCGGCTGCAGTTCCAGCGGGGAAGGCACTCCCGTGCCCTGGTGATGGGCAGAGCGGTGTGGGCAGATGGCTGGGCAGGCAAAACCCCTGTGTGAGGGTGGGAGGGGAGGGGGGGAAAAGAAATCTGGGAATAGGGATGATAACAGGTGGGTGGAGGTGCCTGCGCTGTGGGAGTGTTGAATACTGCAGTGAGGGGGGGTGGATGGACGGACAGTTTCTCATATCAAAACCCAGAAGCAAGATGATAAAGTGGATTTCCACCTTTTTTTTGTGGCTGGGGGTGTGGGTGCTGCGAGGCTTCCCAAGGTTGCTCTAGCCCTGATGGCTCTTCCCTGGCAATTTTTTTCCATGACCCTCCGGGTTTCCAGTGGTGATGTATAGAAGCTCCCACCTCTCCCCCCAATGTCTGCATGTGTCTAAGGGCTATACAAGGATTCATTTACGGGCCTCCCGTCGGTGGGATATGTGCATGCAAAATGAAGGTTGTATTTGGCTTCTCATATTCGGATCTATATTCCATATTGTGTTGACCAAGAAAAAAAAAAACACCTCAGCCCCCGTGCTGAAGAATGTGATGGACTTGATGACTTTTCAGAAACGTACTGTAAATCAAGGAGGCTAATAAATACTTGCTATTAATAAATTGGGGCTACTGCCTTTCAAGTTATTTTCACGTTTTACAACACCTTAATTTAAGCGGGACAAAGAAGGTGATTCCTTTGGAGCTCCCCAGCTCCCCCGGCACAGTGTGGCTCAGTTCAACCTCAGAGGCTCAGGCAGGAGTTTTTTCCCTCCATGAGGAGGTTTAGTTTGAGCAGTAAGACCCCTGCCCAACCCCATGGAGCCGGTGAGGGGCTGACCTCGGTGACAGGGTCCCCTTGGCAAGATGTGGCCTCTCCCTACGGTCTGGCAGATGATCCCCAGAGCTTGCCAAGCCCAAGGCATCAAAGAGCCCGCAGCCAAAAGCTCTCCCACCTGCACCAGCTCATGCTAAACCTTTAATGGTTCCCAGTTGTGAGAGCAGCCGCTCCAGGTGGTGAGTGCACAGGCAGAGCATCCACAGGCTGCTTAACCCTTTCTGTCAGGTTTCTCTGAATCTGTACATGAGAGCTGGGGTGAAGGTCCTGGTGGCCAGGGGCCTCCTGTGAAGGACACCTGCAGGCAGCAGAAAATGGGGCTTTGAACTTGCTTCTTTTGAGTATCTGTGGTGCCTATGGGAATGCCAGAACCCTCTTTATATATAGCGGTGCCCTTGCAAACCTGGGACACTCAAGGCAGGGAGGGAGCAGGGGATGGAGCCCTAAATAAACCTTTCCTTTTATTTCTTCATGTGAGTGTCTGTCCTTTCCCTGACCTCCTCTTGCAGCTCTACATCGACGAGCAGAGCCCGATGGCTGTGACATTTCTGTCCCCCTTCCCTGTGGGCTGAGGGTGCCCTCTGGTAGCCCTTGTTCCATGGCTTGTGTCCATGAAGCCCCCTGTTGGTGGGCAGTGGGGTCCCTGCCTGTACTGCTGTCCCCAAACACCCCTTGTCCCCCTAGTTCCACTACGGATAAAACTTATTTTTTATATTCTCCTTCCAACAGACCTTTTCCCTGCTTTCTGCCTGGCACACTCCCCTGAGCTTTGGCTTTTCCATTTGGAGACTTCAGGGAGGAACATCCCTTTGGGAGCTGCTCTGCACCTGGCTGCTCCATTTGGCTTTTTTGTTCCCTAAAATCTCCTTTTAGCTGTTTTTCTCATTTTTTTTTCTTTTTTTTTCCCCCTTCCCTCTCTCCCCTACCAAAGAGACAGCACCTTCTGCAGCTGTAGTGATTAAAGGGGAGGGGAAAAAAAAAAAAAGCCTATTTAAAGCAGAGCCTGGCAATATAAAATAAGGTGTGGAGGTGATGAATGATCCCGGGGTACATTAAAGCAGGGGCTGGCATTTTCGACATCGCTCCTACTCGCGGCGTGTTTGAGCACTTCGGAGCCCGGCTGTTTTGAAACGCTGAGCATCCGCCCCTGGGCCCTAATTCGGGCAAGTTTAAAAACGTCCCCTGGGATTTAGGCAAGTCGCTGCTGTTTTCCCCTCTCCTGAAGACCCGGGTGCCGCCGTACGGATGCGGGGCTGGGAGGGGACAGGAGGACAAATCCCACCCCGGGCTCGCTCCGCCCTCCCGGAGGGTGAGGGGATCAGAGGATGGCGCGGAGGTGGGGAAAGCCTCCCTGGCTTTTAAATGCTTTTTAAAAGCTCTTGGAAGCGTATTCCCAGCTTTGCTGTGAGAGGCAGTCAGCAGAAAGGGAGGAAAAGAACAGAGCTCATTGCATGCGACTACCAGGGCAGGTGCAGGGAAATTATGCATTTTTCCGGGCTGGCTTATTCCCTTCTGTGTATTAAACATTATTTTAATATTCGAGTGACAATGTTTTATAATTAAGCCAAATGTAAGAGATGGAGCACACTGGAGAGAGCTCTGCTCGGTGTGGGGAGGTGAGGAAGGTTTTCCACCTGCTGCCCAGGATTAACCCCAGGTTGCAGCATCCTCCTGGCAAAAGTGCGGAGCCTGGCTCTGGAATGCCAACGCACCCCCGTGCTTCGGCAAGGAGAACCTTTAACTCATAAAGGTTGTAATGTTAATACAGAAGAAAAGCCTTTTAAAAAATTACATTAGTTCACAGACATCTATTGAACTCATGAGGGGAAATCTAGCCCCTGAGAGATAGAAACTAAAGAGCTGAGCCATAAACCAGTATGATAACATCCTTATTATAAGATGCAAATTAAGGGGCCCAATTCACTTTAAAAAAGCATTATGAGTATTTAATTTTTCTAGTGGGAATATCTCTGAAGTTGGCCTGTGTGTGGTTTTTTTTGTGCTGTGTACTTAAAATAAAATAAAAAAGAATAAAGTAAGTCAGACCACGAAGCAGCTGCTGAAGGCAGAGTTGAGGATGCTGAGTGGGGTTTGGGTGTCAGAGGCAGGAGCTGGTGCTTATGGAGGGCAGGAGAGGATGTGTTCACACTGGATTCGAATGAAGAGCCCGTGGCTAAAGCCAGGAGCATTGCAGTGGGGTTTCAGTGGTGTAAAACAGGGTCAGAACCTGCCGTGGGCATTGTTTTAAGTGTTTCATCTCCAGAGCAGCTGGCTGGGTCCCTGTGCATCTCAGTTGTGACAGCGGTGCCCTGCAGGTTGAGGAGAAGCGCTTGGTTGAGATCCCATCTGTGGTTTTGGATTTTCTGGACAACCTGCTCCTTGTCCTTGGTGTTGTATCTCCTTCTGGGCTGCCATAATGCTGCCAACAGCGTTGTTGGTCATAGGTTATAAAAAACATACAGTGGCAGAGGGATCATGGGCTTTTGGGTGTTTTGCTTGTGGCACTTCTTCACAACGGGAGTGATTTGAGGCTTAACCATATCTGCTGAGTTTGGTTTTTTTTGGCCATTTCTTGTTTCCTGGAGCCTTTTTAAATTATTTTATTTTTTTTTTCCTCCCTTCTGAAATTGGAAGATGGTGTAATCACTGCTCTTGGCTCTGCCCTTGCTGTTTGTCAGATGCTGGAGGTTAAATTCTCGAGCCAGGAGAAGGACTTGACACGCAAGGTGGGGACAGCTGGGATTAAAAAAAAAAAAAAAAAAAAA